>NC_056743.1:853233290-853567214 GCF_019279795.1 Protopterus annectens | reverse complement strand
CTCCAGATGGCAGTCATTCTGATTTCAGTCTGTGTATGTAGGCAAACTTCAAACAGGCTGGCCAAGCGGTTACTTACCTCGGGTCAAAATGTCAGTGATCCAGATGGCAGTCTTCTGATTTGTCTGTGTATTCATATCGGTAAAGTGAATGTTGGTAATGTGGGCATTTGGATATGTGAAGTAGACCTATATACACACACACATATAGATATACATATATAGATAGATATATATATATACATATACATATATGTGTGTATATATACATATATATATGTGTGTGTGTGTGTGTGTGTGTACATATATACATATATATATATACACACACATATATATATATATATATATATGTGTGTGTGTATGTATGTACACATACACAGACACGTGTGTGTGTGTGTGTGCATAAAATGATTTTATATATATATATATATATATATATATATATATATATATATATATATATATATATATATACACACACACACATATACACATTATATATAATGTATGTATATTATCTAGAAATATAGAATTACAGCAGGCCAAAGTACTAAGAACAGTCCTAGAAATTAAGGAAAGATCCAAAAGCAAAGAAAACACCCTGGTGCCAATAAAAACTGGAGGCAGGAAAGAAAGTATTTAAGATTTTAACAATAACCAGAAAGAATAGCTATTACCAAGATAAAGAACTCTTACTGCTTGCGTTTCGAATCGTTTGTCCAATCTTGATGGCGGCAAATGAGATCTGAGGAGTTGGGAGTGGAATAGAGCATCATGGGTTGAGGGTGGAGCTGGAAATTTGAATCCGAACTCATAGATATGGCCAAGTTGGATCAGAGGATAGGATTTTTGACTCATTCATGAGGAAAAATGAAAAGGACAATATCAGATCATTGGGTTGTGTGGTAGTTTCTGCTGTCCTTATTACAATTAATAAATCATTTTCAAGGGGTTTGTTTTTTGCTGGCTCTTCCTTTTGTTTCTTGTGTGGTAGTTTGCCATATGGGCTTAGAAGTTCCGACTCCATGAGATGTGGAGCACACTGTTGTGATTAGCGTTGCTTTATGGAACGCTTTTGAGGTTGGTGCGGATACTTATTTTAAGTGCAACGTATGGGAGGCCTTTGGGGTCTAGAGCAATTCCGTTTAATTGCCTCAGCACATGTAGGTCGATGCTGTCTGGTCCAATGTGTGGTGGGTGTAGTGTGTGTGTTTCTGACAACCTGTTTGGCATTATAAATGCTTGCATGCAAGAGCTTTGCCTCCAGTAACATTGTAAGAATTAAGATGTTGATAAAATGAGACAATTATTGCATTGTGTAAAGACACCCATAGCCACCCAACTGGCTGTAGATGTAGTAAAAAAGTGCATATTCATGTTTGCAAATCCTTATGCGATCAACAAGAGGATAGTATAACAAGATGGGTTTACAGCTTGCTAGCTTGGGTAAGAATCAAGACTATATTACGCTAAACTTGTGGGTTTGTCCTTCTTAAATCACATATTAGTCTCTCTGCACAACCAAGTACTAGGAAATTTCAGAGGCAGTTTAGAACTGAAATTTTTCCTGTAAAATGCCTGCATCAGTACAGGTTTTTGCTATGCACTGCTGTAAGAGGCTAAGCCTTTCACAAATGCAACACTTAATATAAAGGCTTAGAAAACTGGTAACAAGCAAAATATCCCTCTGGTCAATGACAAACACACTAAGGCTTCTTCAGTGACTTTTCGCACAGAACGAAACCAGGCTACTCTCCACTGCCATTAAAGTGAAACAGTCTTTCTTACTTTAAATCACTGAGAGAGCCTGGAAGTGCAGTAAATAATCAACTAGAACAGTAACTCAAGCAGCAAACATTTAAGAAAGGCAGGAACACAGAATTCAACAGTTTTAATGCAGTGACAAAATAGTACTCAAATGATTTGAAGTGCACTTTGCTCTCTCTCATCAGAAGCAAGAGTAGCACTAGTCCCATTCTGTACCCTGAGAAGCAGTAATTAACTTGAATGTTTATGGGTTCTGTACATTTGCTGCTGTCTTCTGCTGCACAAAAGCCCCTAAAAGGTGTTCAACAGAACTGCAACCTGACCACTCAGTGAAGTCCTATATATAGTACCCTATCAGAGACTAGTAGGAACCAATGTCTCTCTGCTCTTTCTCTTACCAAGAACAAAACAAAGGACTCCTAAAACATTCAGGTTTTCCAGTGTTTGGTAATCTATAGGAATGCTAGGAAATGTCCTCCTGCTCTCTCACCGAGAGAGAAAGAGAACCAATAATCCCAAACTGATTCTCGAGAAGAAGTTGCTGGGCTCAACAGTGACTGGTAGCTTTACCTCAGATGTTACAAATTTTAAGAGGAAGATTAGGGGGGAAAGAATTATTACTCTGAAATTTGCAGTGCATTAGAGAGAAAAAGGAGGAGCGTACAAAGTCAAATTTATAGTAATGATGGGTGGCTCAAAAGTCATCAAGTTTAAAAGCATAATATTGATGGAGCAGGTGGGCAGAAAATAATCAAATGCAGTCAGACAAGACCAGTAGTGACGTATCATTTTAGCGAAATAATGCAGCTATTCACTTTCAGCTTAATAAGAAATCCTACCTCTCAGCTCCTCCCAATAATTAGCTTGATTGGATTCCTTTTTTAGTCAGTGAATGGAAAAGGAATTCTTTACTAACTGACCTTAACCAAGAACTTTTAAAACACAGAAAAAATATAAAAATGGAAGTATTCAAAACTTAAAATAATAAATCCAATTCAAAATCAAATACATACATCTGGAATGAGGTTCCACTGTACAATTTGATTCAGAGAACTTCATGAGTATACTCCGTAACTAGCCATCAGAAAACAGACGAGATCTATATTAGTAAACATACAATCGTACAGGCAGAAAAAAGGTACACCTGACAAAGCTGTGTTAGAAGGGAATTATTATTATTATTATTTAAACGGACATACCAGAATGCTTATGGAAAAGAAGAAGTTATGTACCTACCATAACGTTCCATGTTAGTTGTCTTCTTCTCGGCTTCTTTCTTGCTGGATGGGTTCGGAGCTGATCCTCGGCTCCGACTCGGCCAATACTAAAGCTCGAGAGCTAATTCCACCGGCTCGAGGCTCCCCTATATCCCACAATGCTAGGCGGTAACTACTCCGATGTCATTTGATAGCTAAACCAAGAAGTTCTGGTCTCCACAGTATGGAGAAAAAAGAACCCACCTCTATATAAACCTGAATGTAAGCTACCACAAACATAAAAGGGGGAATAGAGGTGGTAGAACATGTGGGAAGGAAAACTCCAAAGGAAGATCCCAATCCCAAAATTTCCTATCGGTCTGTCCAGGCTAGGGGGAAGGAGGGTGGGACGCAAGAAAGAAGGCGAGAAGACGACACCTAACATGGAACGTTATGGTAGGTACATAACTTCTTAATGTTAAGTTGTCAATCTCGCCTTCATTCTTGCTGGATGGCACCGCGTCCCTAGCACCTTATTCCGAGTGGCCTATCGGAACAGACTCTTGAGAACAGTGGAACCAAAGTTGGCACTGTTTCTGGAGGCCATATCCAATTTGTAATGTAAAATGAAGGTACGAGGAGAAGCCCAAGTGGCTGCTGCACAAATGGAATCTATTGGCAGCCTGTCCTGAAAAGCTACAGATGTAGCTAATGCCCTAGTTGAATGAGCTCTAGGTCTTGAAGGCAGTTTTTGATGTCTGATTTCATAGATGAAGGTAATTATAGAGGTAAGCCATCTTGAAAGGGGCACTTCAGTAACTGGAAGGCCCGGTTTCCCTGCTGCATAAGACAGGAAAAGCTGATCAGATTTCCTGAACTGTTTAGTCCTGTCTAAATAATATCTAAGTTGGCGGTGAACATCTAGAAAATGTAACTTTTGTTCTGACCTGTTGGAATAGTCAGGGAAGAAGACGGGGAGATCAATCGGTTGGTTCAGGTTTGTCTCGGTGGAAACCTTAGGTAAGGACGGATTAGTCCGGAGGGACACCCTATCTTTGTGGAAAACTAAGTAAGGACGACTGCACAGAGCATGAAGTTCAGATACCCTTCTAGCTGAAGTTATGGCTACTAGAAAAAGTGTTTTCCATGAGAGCAACTTAAGAGGGCATGAAGCCGCTGGTTCGAAGGGGGGGAGAATCAAGGATGCCAGAACCAAATTCAAGTCCCATTGAGGTGGGGGATCTTTGATTGGGGGCTTGGGCAGAAAAACACCTCTTCAAAAGGCTTTGCATAGCTTATGGGACATGATGCTGGAGTCTGAGACACCTACATGAAAATTAGATACAGCAGCTAGTTGTACTCTAATGGTAGATGAAGAAGAGCCTAAATGAAAAAGCTCTGCCAGAAAGTCTAGGATAGACTGGATAGGTGCAGTGAAGGGGTCTATATTTTTTGATGCTGCCCAGAAGGAAAAACGTTTCCACTTACTATTATAAATCTTCCTGGTAGAAGATTTGTGAGAGGCTATCAGGATGTTTCGGACTGGAAGAGAGATTAAGGGAAGCCTGGCTAGGGTAGGAATTGGAGAACAAAGAAATAAGCCAGCAACAAGTAGACTGTAATGAAACAAAAGTAGTTTAATAAAAACTACTAAACCAGCATTGTAGCATCCTAACACAAACCGGTTTCGGCCTGGGTTTTGAACCTAGCCTTCTTCAGTGTACAGCAAGGAGGCTTGTCAAAAAATGCTGAATTTTAAACCAGTAAAGCCATGCTGATTGGTTAAACAATAGTTATATGCTGATAAATATTCAGCAGATTATAATAATTATAATCTGCTGAATATTTATCAGCATATAACTATTGTTTAACCAATCAGCATGGCTTTACTGGTTTAAAATTCAGCATTTTTTGACAAGCCTCCTTGCTGTACACTGAAGAAGGCTAGGTTCAAAACCCAGGCCGAAACCGGTTTGTGTTAGGATGCTACAATGCTGGTTTAGTAGTTTTTATTAAACTACTTTTGTTTCATTACAGTCTACTTGTTGCTGGCTTATTTCTTTGTTGTTGATTTACGTAGAGCCGCTCCCCACGCCAGAGGGGACATTTTTGTAGGAATTGGAGAAACCACGCTGTGAGGTTGAGAGAATGAAGTGAGTGGTGCAGCTGGCCCGACTGGTGGGTCAACAGATCTGGCACCGGGTCCAGATGCCAAGGCTGCTCCAACAGGTAATGATGGAGGAACGGAAAACATATCTGTCGAGGCCAGTAAGGGGCAATGAGGATCATGGTAACTCTCAAGGCGATAGCTTTCTGAATTAATTGAGATATCAGTGGAAAAGGGGGGAAAAGCATACAGAAGTCCCCGGGGCCAATCGTGGACTAGAGCATCTCTGGTGGGATGGCCTGGTAATGGGAAGAGAGTGAAGAAGTCGTGACACTTGCTGTTTTGGGGAGTAGCAAAAAGATCGCAGCAAGGCTGGCCCCATCTTTGGAAGACTTCTTCCAGCACTGATTTCTTTAGAGACCACTCGTGGGGCATGAGAATGGCCCTGCTCAACTTGTCCGCAATCACGGACTTCCCGGGAATGTGCGTTGCTATCAGAAAATGCTGAGAAGAAATCGCCCACTGCCAAAGTCTGAGTGCCTCTTGACATAAGGGGTAGGATCTGGTTCCGCCCTGTTTGCTGATGTACCACACTACGGACATGTTGTCCGTCTGAATTGCAATAGTCCCTGTGGGAAGAGAGTCCTGAAGGGCTTGCAACGCTAAAAGCACTGCTCTCATCTCCAAGACATTTATGTGCAAGTGGCACTCGAAAGGTTGCCACATGCCCTGGACTGTCCTGCCCTGATAATGCCCCCCCCACCCGATCAGGGAGGCGTCCGTTGTCACCGTGGCAACTGGGGGGGGGGGGGTGAAAGGTCTGCCCTTGAGAACTTGAGGTGATGTGATCCACCAAGACAGGTGATTCTTGCATGATTGAGTTATTAATATGATATGAGACATCAGGAGCTGTTGGAAGGACCATTGAGTAAACAGCATCCATTGGAGGATCCTCATGTGGAAACGAGCTAAGGGGAGAAGGGTGATAGTAGCTGCCATGAGTCCTAATACCTTCAAGACTACCCTGGCTTTGACCTTGTTGTATTGTAATATAAGGTGAACTTGTTTGCGGATATCTAACACTCTTTGCTCTAAGTCTGGCGGAAAAGATTGAGTGTGTCTAAGGTGGCGCCTATAAAGGTAATAGATTGACAAGGCAGATTTTTCGAAATTTATTGAAATGCCTAGAGCTTGGCAAGTTTGGATGGTGAAGTCTCTGGATAGAAGCAGTTGATGTCTGGTGGTGGCGGTAAGGAGCCAGTCAACTAAATATGGAAACACCTGGAATCCTTGACGTCTCAAGTGAGCCGCGACCACTGCCATGCATTTCGTAAACACTCGGGGGGGGCTGTAGTGAGACCAAAGGGCAAGGCTCTGAACTGGTAGTGACTGGCTCCCAGCCTGAAGCGGAGAAACCTCCTGGAGCATCTGTGCATTTTGATATGGTAGTACGCATCCTGAAGGTCTATCGAGCACATCCAATTGTCCTGACCCAAGAAGGGTAGAATGGACTGTAGCGTGACCATCCGGAATTTTGTTTTTTTTTTATATAATTGTTTAACTTGCTGAGATCCAGTATAGGTCTCCAGTCCCCTGTTTTTTTTTTTGGTACCAAAAATCATTTGGAGTAGATTCCGGATCCTTGCCTGTCTGCTGGGACTGATTGGATAGCTCTTTTTGATAGCAGCTTTGATATTTCTAGTGCTGCTTTTTGACTTAGACTGGGTGGAACGTCTGGAAGGTTCCTTTGGGTTGGGATGGGATGTGAATAAAGGGAATTTTGTAACCCTCGGATATGATTGACTGTACCCATTTGTCTTGGGTGAGGGAAAGCCAGGCTTTTGGGTACAGTGATAATCTTCCCCCGACTGCCTCCGAAGGTGGACAGCCGGGCAGCTCCTCAGGGATGCTGAAAGGGTTTATCAGAGAAAATTTCTCTGCTACCCTGGTTTTGCGGACCTCCTCTGCCTCTAGGGCGGCGTCTATTGTTATTCCCCCCTCTGCCTCTAGAGGGGAATCGACCTTGTGCGTCAGATGAGACTCCCTGAGGTTTACGGAACCACATTTTTCCTCCCCTCTGACCTTTTGGATAAGGTCTAGAAGGGGTAGAAAAACGGACTCCCACGGCAGAGAGAGTCTTACCTTCCACCTCGCACCTAGTCAATGTATCCTGCACCTGAGGACCAAACAGTGTTGAGCCATCAAAGGGGGAATTGGTGAAGGACGCCTTGAAAGGGTCCGCAAAATTGCAAAGCCGCATCCAGGAGTGACGTTGTAAAGCTACACCTGTGCCTGCGGCCCTACTCGCCCCATCAGCAGCATATGAGATAAGCCGCATGGAGGAGTTAACAATCGAATTCAGGGTTGCCAACTGGGAGTTCATTTTGTCTTGGAACCCCTCAGCTGTTGGATCCTGTATAGCCTCACCCATATCTTTGAGCAAATCTCTCTGGAGACGGGTGAAGTGACAAGTAGTTCAGCGACCGCATTGAAAAGGTTGCTGATGAAAACATCCGCTTACCGTACCTGTTCATGGTCTTAGACTCCTTATTAGGACAATGGACAGGTAACGAAGGATCAGCTAACTCCTTCTTAGTGGCTGCGGCCACCACCATGGCATCAACAGAGACACCTTTAGATAGAAACTCTTTCTCCTTAGGGGCAGTAATAAATTTTGATGGCCTCCTTGGGGTAGGTTCCACTGAATCAGGGGCCGTCCAAGCCTTCCTTGCCACCACTTCCATAAGGGGGTCAAAGGGAGGGGACACCCAGGAGGTGGAAGGGCGAGAGCCAAACGCCTCAAGGTAAACTGACTCATCCTCTGAAGGGTTAAGGGTGGGCCAGTTCCCCCTCTGTTTCAGGATTTCAAGAATGTCAGCAAAGGAGACATCCTCAGAGGGGGACCGAGGGGAACCTTCAGATTCCTCCAAGTCAGTGTCAGAGGTGATAGACTCAGGGGAGTCAATGTGCTTCCTCTTGCACGATCTCTTCCGAGGGGGTTCTCCTATCGGATCAGGAGAGGCCTCGGAAGAGGAGGAAATTCCCAGTGGGGAAACCTGAGGAGCTGGCTCTCTGCGGTCTGATACAAGCACAACACACAGACACACCCCTTAACCAAAATAAAAATCCAGTCACACTGAAGGACTAGGGGAAGGGGAGGGAGAGGGCCAAAGGCCTAAAAGTTAAGAAGGGAATAAAAAGGGAATTCTAACACAAGAGGGGACCCGATTTAAACTGATGGAATACTTTAAATAAAAACTATACTAAATGGAAAAAATAGGGGTTGAAATTAAAGTTTCTGAACAAGAAACTTACTAATCTGCCAGAGCCGGTAGAAGAAGCACCTCGTCAGCTAAGCGGCAAACGAGATCAGAGTAGTTACCGCCTAGCATTGTGGGATATAGGGGAGCCTCGAGCTGGTGGAATTAGCTCTCGAGCTTTAGTATTGGCCTCGGCTCCAAACCCATCCAGCAAGAATGAAGGCGAGATTGACAACTTAACATGGATTATTTAGTATGCACCAGGCAAAAGAGAAGCAAATTTATCCTGGCAATAACACTGGGAAAGGGAGGGCTAAGATTCACCAGGCTGTATCCAGTTGTCTACAGATTATCTTCCCTTGAAGGACTGAAGATATTGTACAGTTCTGGTTCTGAACAGTCTTACCATAAAAAGCCATAAAGAGACTTTGACATTGAAACCTTTCCATTGTTCCAAAGAAAACTTCTTCAGTGCCAGAATAGAAGCCCAGAAGTTCACTAGAAGAATGAGCAGTACATCAGGCACATACCTGAAACTGGTGCTGGGAGATCAAGGTAGTCAGGAAGAGGATTCCAAGATGGCTGCACAGTGAGTGACAGCTTAATTCTGGCTCTTCCAGTCTGAAAACAGAAACTCAGCAAAAGATGACAGTGGACCTAGATTTCTGAGTAAATTTCAGTAACTGGCTAGCAAGTGCACTGCCTGGATGCCAGGGAAAAAGAAATATAAAGGATCTGGAGGAAAATCAGCTACAAAAGGTGAGAAAGAAGCACAGACAGAGGGGGTACTGCAGTGGTTCAGCAAGAAGCACTACAAGTTCCAGACATGACTTCCAGTAACCTCTGAGAGTATAAAGCACCTGCAGACAGACCTGGAAAATTAACAAAACATTCAAGAACTATATGAACACAAACAATAAAAAGCTGGAAAAAATGGTAGAAGCTTTAAACAGATACTCAGATACGGTGACAGAACTGCAAAACTCAAGAGGTTGAAATGAAGAAAAGCTGGCTGAATATGAGACTGCACAAAAAGATGTTTTAAAAAATAATAGAATTAAGAGGACAGAGCACGTAGGGAAAAACCTGAGATTTTACGGTGTACCACAGAAGTTGGAAGGAACTGACTGTATTAATTTTATGAAAGCGCAAATAAGCAACTGGACTGGTATTCCACAACAGGAACTGTTAATTGAAAGAGCACATAGTGTGTATGCTCCAAATCTGGTTACTAACAAACAACCTAGACCTTTAATACTAAAAACGCAGTCTTATTGACAAAAGGAGCTGATTTTAATAAAACGGTGGCAGAAAGATAAAATGCTAAAAGTGGGAGATAGTGTGTTTCTGGAGAATGATTACTCAGTGTACACCAGGCAGAAGAGCAAATATATTCCATTATTTCTGGAAAGTCAAAAAGCAGACATGAGATTCAAACTGCTATACCCCGCCATCTTTCAAAGTGTTTTTCCCTGGAGGGGCAATCATTTTTTGATTAAGTACACACTAAGGAGGAAATACAAAAGTTTGTCCAACGAAGAGTGAGCAGTGAATCAGGAGGTTCTGCTGCTTGTTTTCCTGGTGCAAAGGACTACAGAGCAACTGAGCCAATGAAATACTTTCCACTGTTTCAATTGCCTGAGAGAACGAAGAAAACTTAAAAATCAACTAGAAGAATCTGGAATATGTTGGAAATTAAACAGACAGATTTGGGAGATGGAGATAAACAGGCTTAAAGCTAGTAACTTGGAAACTGACAACCCTGGGATGATAAAGCAATAACTGTAATTCTGAAACATGACAGAACAGGAAAATCTGAAAATATTTAACTTCCTTGGACTTTGTTAAACTTGTATTCGGAGAATAAAATCAGTTACCTGTAAACAAAAATGTGGGATTGCAAAGCAATAATTATATCTGTGAAACATAGCAGAACAAGAGGATTTGGAAATATTGGATTTTTGTGGGCTTTGCTAAATTTGAAGGGGACTCTAAAGCAGATGCCCTACATTATGTCATTAAGCTTCTGAGGACTACTATGGAGAGGGAAGGAGAGGGGAGAAAGTTAAGTAAAACAAATTTCTTTCTTTTCTCTTAATGGCAATGTTTAAATGTTGCATGATTTTCTTAGCAAGCTACAAAGTAAAGATGTTCAGTTTTTTATTGAAATGGGGATATTAATATAAACAGGTGCTTTTGTTTTGTTTCTTTTCTCCCCTCTTCTCTCTTTTTACCTGTTCAGATTTAAGAAATGAATGCACTGCAATGTGAGACAAAAAGGAGGAGAAAGGAAGGGTCTGGTTGGGTTGAGAGAGCATGGTAAAATAAAAATGAGTGTCTTTTTTCTCATGCTTGCAAAGGCAATTGATTGGGTTAACCCTGGAATTTATCTAGCAGCAAGTTTATTACAACCATATAAATGGAAAAGAATATTGAATACCGTGACACTGCCAGCCCAGCTAGCTGGAATTTTGTAAATAATCATGTCATTTGTGAATATCAACATGATTCATATGCTTGTCTTACAAATATAAGAGAACTATATGCTATGTGTATATTAACCTACTGGTGCAGAAGTGTGTGTTGAACATGATTTGTACAGTACTGAGTTTCAAGGATGTGTCCACAGTGCACCCTACTGGAAAAGAACATAAATGTATATAAACTATATACCTGTGCAAATGCATGTTTTAATAGTAGAAGCTGGAACATACAGAGTTAACTTGCAAGACTTGAAGAAAATACGTGGAAATTGAAGTGTTTTACAATTGTGTTATCTCTCAATTTCAGCTCAGCAGCAGAAAATGTCTAGAGCTAGAAGTTTGTGTATTGTCTTGAAACAGAAGTTACTAGGTTTCAAATATAAAAGTGTTTTATTGTTTTAAGACTTTCATGTTCTGCAAACTTCTGAGAGATATGTACTTCTCACACAGAGATGTTAAAATTCTGTCAGTATCTGTTTAACCTGGGAACCGAAGTCAGGTGACAGAGTGATGTCATCCAAGCTACCCCAGCAGTAATGTTTATTATTGATTTAAGAACTCTCTGAGAGAGAGAGACTGGGCATTTTGTATCTTGTCTTGGACCTAGCAACATCCACTCAGCACTTCTGCCTCCGTGTTGTCTGTAAGTAAGACTTGGGGCATAGTATCTCTTAGATATAGACAGGAATATAGCAAAGATTAGTTTAGGTGTTTTCTGTATTTGAGACCGTCCTGCAATGTTGCTTTAAAATATTTCCTGTGATTCTGAACTCTGAAGTAACTGTGTTGATTGAGTATTGTCTTATTCTTTTATTATTAAATATATTTAAACCTATCCGTATGGTTGATATTTATTAGAGATATTTAAGCTCTTAGAGTACTTGCATATGTATTTAGTGACACTGTACAGGCCAGTCCAACAGCCTTGCTTGGTCAGACTACCATTTGGATTAATAACAACATTACACAGTAGAATTAAGCACCCTTTGTAAGGGTCTTATAGTAGCTGATAAGTAAGGGTGGCTGGGGGCAGCTGGTACTACCTTATACTCTGGGCAGAAAGGGGCATAGCTACTAAACCTGTGCCAGCCTCTCCCAGGTGTGTGTGTTTGTATATCAATCAAATTTCAGAGTGTGTGCGTCATCTACTTGGGTAGGGACACAAAGCACTGGTTGGACAAAAGGTGCTGGATGGTCTTAGCTTGGCCACTTGGCTAAGATCTTAACCCTATAGCTGTGCCAGTCTTACTGGGGATCTGGAGAAAGAGGGAGAAACTAGCCCCAGACTGACTGTGATCTCTGTGTGCTCTTAAGGGAAATTGCACTTCACTATGTGTGTGCACTTGTCATCCTCCCAATGTGCATGTCCCTCACTGTTGCCAGTGGTGAGGACTGGGGTTCCTTGATTACTGGGCTAGTGCAGGAGCACCATAAACATTACAAGGTTTTTTTCTGGTAAACAAGGTATCCTTAGTGGTTTGCGCCTGATTTGCATGTCGCCAAAAGACAATCTGATAAAGAGAAATGGCTTGGAGAAAATGTTTACTGAAAGCATTCGAGTGTTTTCTTAGCCGGAAGGGCTATAAAGATAAGACAAAAATTAGATAGCATTTATTAAAAGCACAGGCTGTATCATGTGTTTTAACATGAATGACCTTTCTTTTTGGGTGTCTCTAGCCTGTGGGTGTGGATATCATTTTAGAATGTTTGTTCTCATTATGTACATAGTTTTGTGTATTAAATTATTAGTTTTACGGAGGGTATTTGGTGTGTGTCTGTGTGTGTGCGTGTGTGCGTGTGCGTGTGTGTGTGCGCGCGCAATTTTGTTTGAGGGTTTTAAATAAAACAAAAAATTCTGTAAGATGTGACATATGCTCAAATAGAGATGGCAAGAAACAATTGTATAAAAGATTAACCTGCGAAATAGTGCATGCATTGAATACAAAAGTTGAAACTATACATTTAACATAATATGGTGGGAATAATAATCCATCAAGAACAGGGTTCTTTCTATAATGTGTTTAAATGTTAATGGTCTCGCAGATAAATACAAAAAAGAAAGAGTAGTGAATTATATTAAAAATGTATAGTGCAACTAGCTATGCCCCACAAGACACACTTGGAAAGAATTGAACATAGGAATTTGATAAAGAAAGGTTTTCAAGACGGTTATTCTGCAAATATCAGGGACAAAGGAAGAGAGAAGTACTTATATTAATTGCAAGAGGAGCTTCAGTAGTAATAAAAGAAAATATAAAAGACAATGGAAGATTTATAGCATTAAGAGGCTAGTGGAAAAGGAGAAGGGTTACACTGGCATGTATTTATATTCCACCAATAACTACTATAATGGAGCTTAAGAAAATGCTGGGAGAAATTATCAGCTTTCAGCTAGGAATATTACGTATAGGTGGGGACTGGAATTTGATTTGCAATAGTGAAAATGTGTCTGGGGGCCCAGAAGGGAAAATATAACAAAGGAGGGTAGATTTTTAAAGAAATGTATTAACATATTTGGCATGGAAGACGTGAATTCAGTGCTAGGAGTTCAGAGTAAATGTACAAACTATTCTCGAAGATACAAAACCTGGGCTAGGTTAAAAAGAATATACATTTGACAGGAACATGTGCATTTACTTTAAGGTCCTGATATGCACCAAAAAACTTTCATGCACCAATAATAACTAAAATAAAAACACAGGGTAATGAAATATAAATGAGACACTGGCGCTTTCACACCTATTTGTTGTAAGGAGAGGAATTTAAGGAATGGGCAGTGGAAATTAATCAGGAGATATTAGAGAAAATAGAAATTTCTTCTGAAAATATAGCTAGCGAGTGGGATAAAATTAAAGTGGAATTTATAAATAGGACGGAAATAAAAAAAGGGATATATGGTTAAGAAGTAACAAGAATCACTTGGAGGGACTGACAAATTTTTAAAGTACTGCAAAATACGGGGAATCTCAGAATAAGAGGTGCAACTGCAGAATGCTAAACAGAAAATAAGGGATTACCTCGATGATATGCATGAGTTTAAAGATTGCTGTTAAGCAACTGTTTGATGATAACCCTAGAGCACAAAAACTTTTAGCACAATGACTCAGGCAACAGAAAATAGAAAGGGGTGCCACCAAGCTTAGGGAGCCTATAACAAAGACTCCTGTAGAAGCATTGGAAATACTTCGAAAATTCTATGAAAGTCTGTATAAAGCTGAGAAATATGGAAATCAAGAAAAAGTACAATTGGAAATGTTCATGGAAGAATTACATATGCTCAGGCTAGAGGTAGAGGAGATTCAAATACTAACAGAATAGTAGGAGATGAGATAAAAATGGTGATGTATAACCCATCTACAGGAAAGCCCCCAGAAATAGATAGCATTCTTGTGGAGGTTTGAAAGCTAGGAGAGAAAAAAACTGACAGATCTGGAAGGTTTTAAAAAACACACAAGTTAGTCCCAGCAAGGCAGCAAAAAATAAAACTTCCAAATGGAAATAAAAAACAAAGTTTAATCACACAAGGTAAGTGCTTTCACTGTTGGTAACCGCTTCATCAAACAACAGCACATTAACACAATACAGTTTAAAAAGCAGTAATAGCCAATGAAAAATGCTGCTAAATTAATGAGTAAGAAACAATTACAGCATTTAAAGTGCTAGTATCTAATAAACACTAAAGAATCTCTAGTGCAAAAAAATCCAGGTAGGAAGCATAATAGAGACAATCATAACTTTAAAAATACTCATCTGGTATTAGTGTTTAAGTGGTCTGTCTTAAAAATGGTTTTAATGAAACCACGTCATTAATCCCGGGGTGGGTGTCAGCCTTGAAAAATAAAATCCATTTCTGTTTACATGCTTCTGTTTTACATTTCAAGTCACCACCTCTATTCCCTTCTGGTACTACTACTAAAACAAACAAATTAAAATAATCATCTCCCCCTACTTCAATTACATGTCTAGCTAAAGACTAGTACTCTTGCAATTCCTGATGTCACGTAGATGTTCTAAAATCCTGTCCCTAAAGGGGCGATTCGTTTTCCCAATATAGTAGGCACCACATGCTACACACAGAGTAGTACACAATATTCTTAGTACTGCAGTCTGCATAAAAGGGAAACTCAACAGAGCAACGAAGTGTTGGATGCACAAAGCTAGATGCACTAAAATATGTTTGCATGCCTCACAGTGTCTACATGGATAGGTACCAAACCTCTGGGACTCCAATGTCAAGCTACTCCCTTTCCTGTAGCACAGCTGCTGTTTGACTGTCCTGTTATTCTTAAAAGAAAAGTTGGGTTTATCATCAACAATACCTCTAAGGTCATGGCTGGCGTACAGAATATTCCAATTCTTCTTTATTATATTACAGCATATATTCACATCACTCGAGAAGGTTAATGGAAACCTAACCTTCCTAACATTACTTTCTCCCTGAAACAAAGAGGGTGTGGGTGTATCAGAGAAAAAATGGTTTACCTCTGGCATTCATACCTAAAGATACAAGCCTAATACATTCATCTACCTCTCTCTCGCTATACCCTCTCTCTACAAAGTCATGCTTGAGTTTATCAAATGCGGTTTTCAACTCGGTGTCATCACTATGTAACCTCATCAACCTTAAGAATTGTCCTGGAATGCGTCTAGGGTGCATGCTCTATGTAGCAGAGCATTTTTCCTCACAACTTTCCTGTATAAACCTGTGTGGAAATTACCCATTTCATTCTTACTAACAGCCGCATCCAGAAATGAAATACTGGAGTGTGAGTAAGTTACAGTAAACTTTAAAAACGTTGTGGTAGTATGCAAGTAATCCACAAAGGACAACAAACTCGGTACATCACCTTGCTACAACAAAAAAACATCATGTGTGTTTTTTATACATGGTTATTTTCTTATTTGTCCCATATCTTGGTCATTGTTTGTTTGCTTATTTATCTGGAAGGTTTTGTTTAACAGTATTTTAAGAGAAGTACCAAAATCCTGGAAGAAAGCGGTAGTAGTTGTAATACCTAAAGAGGGTAAAGATCCAGCCTCATATAGGTCCATTTCAATACTAAAATCCTGATTATGAAATGTTTATGTCTATAATGGCAAAAGTGATGCCAGAACTGATAGATATGGATCAATGTGGTTCTGTGGGGGGGGGGGGCAAATACTTGACAGTAACAGAACACTGATGATCCAGACGGAAGCAGAATGTAAGAAAATACCACTGGTGTTGGTAGGTCTTGCTGTAGAGAAAGCATTTGACAGAGTAAGCTGGGACTTGCACAGCAATGGAAGCATATGCATTCCCTGAAAAAAATAAGGTTGATTAGGAGGATATACAAGGGAGTATAGTGGGTGGGGATTTCTCTGATAATCTCTGCTTGAGCAGAGGAACTTGGGAGGGGTGTCCTCTCTCCCTTTTGCTGTTTTTGTATTATTTTTAGAACCATTGGCAAAGAAAATAAGGGACTCAAAAATTCAAGAATATAATTGGTATGGTAGTCAACAGAAGATGGCTCTATTGGCAGATTACATTATTTTATACCGGACAAAACCAGAAAGAGACATACTGCTGTGGAAAATATTGAGACACTTTCAAACGTTTTCAGAATACAACAATTAATGAAGCCAAAACAAAAGCAAGAGTTGTAAATTATGTACCCACATATATACTGGTTCAGCAATATCCATATCTATGGGGACATGATAAAATGAAATATTTAGGAGTATGGATTAAAAGTGATACCGATGTGGCAGTTAAGGATATGTGGGAAGAGACCAAACCACAGATGATACAAAAATTGAGAAATTGGAAGTGTTCTTATATGAATATTGACAGTAAGATACAAGCAGTTAAAATGTTTTTAATCCCTTTAGTCCTATATACAGGTCAGGCATATTTTTTATCAACCAGAGGAGACGTTGTGGATAGTAATTAATAAAGAGTTAAAGGATTTTATCTGGGGGGGGGGGGGGGGGGACAAGATTCAAGTGGGATAAAGCTTATTCTTCCAAGAGAACAGGGCAGATTGGGATTACCCAATCTGAAGGGGTATTTCACAACACACTTAAGGCTCCTATACATAACACTAGCAGAAAAACTAGAACTCAAAATGGAAGGAGATGATGAAGGAGGGGGGTTCAATTAACAGGGAGAGACTGGAATTTTGGATGTAAACCTTTAAGGGCAATAACCACACAGAATATTATACTCAAAGTAGCAGAAGGTTTTCTAAGAACTAAGCCAAATTAGGAAGGCAGAAAGGAGATTCTGCAACTAGGGATACAGACAATAGGCAAGAGGGGGGCGGGAGTATACTGGAGAAAACTGGCAAAGAATCCAAGGTATTGGCAGCAAATAACTAGAGGGAAAGGTAACAGAATGTGAAGATGCTAAGAACTTATTTTGACTGCAGGTTAGAGATTGCCCTCCATTATCAAGGACTGATATCAAAGTACAGGCAAAGAGAAAGAAATAGGGGGGGGGGGGTCTAAACGAAAGACCAGCACTGGTTGAGTTCTTAATAGAATTTACAACAGAAGTTCCCAGTAAGAAATGAATAATTAGTACAGCATACAAAATATTGCATGATAACTACAAGAATCAGTTAGAAGAATTTAGGAAGAATTGGGAAGAGAGATTGGTTAAGCAATTCACAAAGAAACAATGGGGGGGGTATATGTATGTCTTGTAAATATGCAACAAAATCAAGATGATTTAGGATCTTTGCCTGGAAGTGTTTATATAGATATTTTTATACCCCAAGCAGCCTCCAAAGAATCTTTCCTCAGGCAGACAGCAAATCTTGGAGATGTGATGGGGAAGAATGCAACTGGGAACATATTTTCTGGGAGTGCAATTTATTTATTTTATTTTATAATTGTTGACCGGGATAGTCCGACTGGATACATGTCCATTTTCAGCAGAGGCCCGGGGAGAAAAGCTCCAAACAAAACATACAGAAAAATCATATAATCAATACATGTTACATACAGTTTGTATAACTTGATTGAACAGAGTCTGCAATCTGTCTTGTCAAAATTACGTAAGTATATAGACTAAATTATGTCACAGATTTTATGTAGCATAAAGTACTCTTTACCACACAATTATAGAGAAGGACATAGAGAAGCAATGAGTTGGCAGACTTTAAAGATTCCTTGCAGATTGCTCTGTCAGAGATGCTGGGTGAGCAAATTGGAGTGACTAGGAAAATGTTTTTCTTGAGCTATGATGCAGAGTTGGAATTGCCTAAACGTAGTAAGGTCTTGCTGAGTCTAATTATGATGGCTGCCAAAAAAGCAATAACTAGAAAATGGAAATCAAAGTCCACACCATCTTTACTAGAAGTAACAAAGACAGTAACAGAGATTAAACAACTGGAACTGGGATCTTTAGAAAAGGGTAGGAGTAAATTACACAAGAAAAAATGGGAAATGTGGGACCACTAAATGCAGAGGAGGAATGATGTTTATAAGAAGGCAGGATCTGAATAAGCTATGCAATGGTTGACTGACAATGACTGGCTATATTAAAAGTGATGTATAATGTTTGCAGCTACAGTTGTGTTGGCACGGTTTGCAAGGTATAACATTTGCAATTGCGACTGTGCCGCTATAATTTATTTTCATTTTTATGAATGTAAGATTGTCCATGTCACGCATGATAATTTAATAAAGATATTTCTTGTATTAAAAAAAAAGGAAGTCAGGAAAAATATCAAAGTGAAATTAATGAACAAGTGGAAGAGCCCTAAAGCAATCCAATTAAGTGCCATTTAGACATCTGAACTCTCAGTCTGCAAGAAGCAGGAGATGAAAAAGGTTAGAAGTTTGTTGATTGTTTCAACCTGGTAAACAGCAGATCACACACCCTACTTTACTTCATTAATGTATAGAAGCACAATGAATAGACTAAAGTAGCCAAAGAAATTTTCTTATTAATATTTGTATAAAAGCTTTCTGATGTAAAATGGTGATTTTATAAAGACATTCTGTATAGTACGCAGGTCAGTGGTATTTTAAAGGCAAGGTGGGGGTTATCACTGACTGCTGTACATATAGTAGCAATATCAATACTTTTTCTTAGCTGTTACAGTTTAAAGCCTTGACAAAACAGAAGATAACACAAACTTAACATTAATATAATGCTATTGTCTTTGGCTGCTGGGGAGGGGAATAAAAGTGTATGCATCATTATATACAGAATTAAAACAAATTCTTATGCTTTATAGAGCTTGATGTCCAATAGCTTAAACTATAAACACGTCTTTTTTTCCAAATATTTTGCCCCTTCTCAAAAAACTGAGAAACCTGAAAAATGGTAGTTCTTTTTTGTACTTAAAAGCAATTAGTTGCTCTCCCTATTGTTACCCATTTTTGGATGAAGACAACCTACAGGTAATTAATCAAGAAAGGTCTGAACAGCATGTTCTGAATGAAATGCATAAGGTATAATGGAATTAACTTTTAAAAAAGAATATCAAGCAGTTCAGAGAAAACAAAAAGAAAGGTAAGAAATAAAGTTTGAAACTGTAGGAAGTAAATGGTTATAGAACTGATTGCCTCTCCATCAGCCTTGGTACTTTAATGGTTCGCATACAACAGGGAACAATTTGTTTAAGGATAGCCAGTGTACCGTTTAAGGATAAAAGGTAATGTTAACTGAAAGCATGTTATGTTGCTTTTCACCCTGGGAACGGAACAGAACTAGCAGACAATACTCTGGGTTAGTGGGAACGAAAGGAAATGAGGACGTCCACAGAAAACAAACTGGAGTGGCATCCAAAAAGGCTTTGGTCTCAAATGTGGATATAACCAGCAGTGGAAATTCCCTTTAACAACCAGTAGCAGCCCAATTTCTATCCACATGATTTTAGAAACAAATGGAATGACTAACTGTACAATATAATTTCAGGAAGGTATTAAGAAGAATTGTGGAAAATGCTGACATCACCCAAAAAGGTACTATTGAAATTTTGAATCTTTTGAGCCGCACACAATGGACATCAGCTAAATGATCTTAAAGGTTTGAGTTTTACATGTTTCCTCCCATCCCCTGTATATATTTGCAAAAAATACTGTTGTTCTACTGACTTCTTTTTTCCTGGGGGGCGGGTCAGATAGACGAACAGGTGCTAAGTGATTTTATTAAACGGATGGGTTTTGTTCAATCAGAGCAGTATATGCAGTGGATACAGTTAATACACAAGCTTTTTACAAAAAAAGTAACTTAGGGGTAAAGTTTTAAAGGCTGTATTAATTCTCCTTCAGTTTTACAGAAACCTAGTCAATTCATTCCATGTATTTTTGACAGTTTTTAGCTTCTGAACAATTTATGACAATAATTAAGAACTCTTCACTAGATCTACCATGAGCAAATGGTTTTGTTTATATTCTAGGGAGAGAGAGAGATGTTAATCCATCTTAAGAAAAATCCTGACTTGCTCATTAAGGCCAATAAAGGTAATGGCTTGGTCCTAATGGATGATGGATGCTATTATGTATGGAAAAGGGAATGCTGTTTATGCTGGAAAACTGTGAAGCTTATTTAAAAAAAAAAGTGCCTTTAGATTACATTTCAAAAACTTATGAATAGATAATGTCATCAAATAAGTGATTAGTTGAGGGATGGATTAATGAAGTAGTGAATATTTTGTGGTAACCCTAAAATTCCAACTTTGTTTGGGATCCCTAAAATACTTATGTTGGAAAATAACCCTCCAAATCAGATCTACTGTGGTAGCAAGCAGGTCTAAAATGGAAACTTTTCTAATTTTCATTGAACTAAATTGTAAACATTTGATGTCAGATATTCCATCATTTATATTGGACTATTTGGATTTTAAGTTAAAAAAATTAGAATAACTACCACCAACATATTTGGTGCAGCAAACATTATGACCTTATACAATGGGATACTCAAAGATTTGGCCTTAATGTGGTTAAAGTAGTTTTTGGTAGATAAAATGTCAGACAAGATGAATCAGATTGAGGGTTTATATACAGTTCTACACATTGTTTTTAAGGTCACCCATTTCCACCAATTGTCAGGTGCTGCTATGTGGGAGTCTATGACCCAAGCTACACTAATTTTGTCCTAGGTTGCTAGAAAAGTGTACATGTTTATTCCCATCCCCTGTATATGTTTGCAATAAATACTCGCTTTACTGACTTCTTTTTTTCCTGGGGGGGGGGGGGAGTCAGATAGAAGACCTTCTTTGTTTTCAGACACACTTGAATAATGCCAAAGATTCTAAATTTTAAATTTATTAATAATGTGGAGTTTATTACTTTTTTGATTTGGAGATCACCAAAGATTATCAAATAGTTTTTGTACCAAAATATACAGTCTCACCAGTAATTCTTGTTTTGACTTCCACATTATGCACCTTTTTCATGTTAAGAAAATAAAAGTTATGTACTCAGCATAACTATGCATTTGTGTTGAACATTTTCAATCTTCTGCAACAAATGGGTTCTGATCTGATCTGGCCACATTTCACTAGATTCTATGATCCGATTCTTGAGCTCTTCCCTTTACCTATAATGCACCTGACCACTGCATTACCTCAGATAGAGTTTGCTGCTACTATACAACTTTTCAAATATAAAAACTAGCAATAATACTACGGAAAAGAGAAAGTTAAGAACAGGGACTCAATCAGGAACTGTGGTTTCTAGTAATAAAAAAAAATCCATCAGATCTCTCCCAAAGACATGGGATAGTGGGAAGGTGGGGAGAAGTTGAGGAAGAATGAAAATGGACAACAGATGCATAGTTATGGTGAATGCATAACTTTTATATATCTGATGTTGTAATTTTCATTTGTTCCTCAATGAATGGAACAGAGTCCCCAGCTATGGTAGCCTTTGGTGGCTCTTATGGAAGGATGTTCCAGAGAACCACAGAACCGTATGCAGTTCTGTTTCTGGAGATGATACCCAGCTTGTAATGACTAATGAAGTATGAGCATTAGATCATGTGGCAGCTGCTCAAGTATCATTCAATAGAGGCTCTGGCCGAAAAAATAGCAGAAAGTCATTGACCTAGCTGAGTGTGCCCTTGGTTGCCTTGGTAAGGTTAAGCCTCTAAAAGAGTAAACCATGCAATCTGCAGTCCATTTGGCTAGTGTAGTTTTGAGACAGGTGATCTTAGTTACTGGTAAAGAAAATGAATTGGTCAGATTTTCTAAACTCCTTAGTCCTATATAGATAAAAACGTAGTTGCTTATGCACATCTAAAAGATGAAGCCTGTATTCTTCTTTATTGCCAACTTTAGGAAAGAAAACAGGTAAGTTACTTGCTTTATTATTGTTTGCTTCAGAGGCAGCTTTAGGTAAAAAGGAGTTAGTATGTAATGTAAAACTATCTTTTTGGAAAATCAAATAAGGTGGTTTTGAAGAGAGTGCTTGGAGTTCAGAGACTCACCTCACAGAAGTTATAGCCACAAGGCTAAATATTTTCCAGTAAAGAAATTTGAGATCTGCTTTAGCTGAGGACTCAAAAGGGCAAATGTACTAAACTCTAACAGTAAGATCACGAGGTGGATCCTTAATCAAATGTTTAAGTGAAAATGGTACCTTTAAAAAGTACTTTACATAACTTGCATGAGGCTAAATGGGAAGCATAGTCTCCGATGTGGCAGTTAGAGATGGGTACCAGCTGAACTTTGATGGTGGAGAAATTTGCACCATTTTGAAAAATAGAGGAAGAAAATCTAAAACAGCAGGAAGTGGAGTAATGAAAAGATCCAAGTCTCTCTCTACTAAACCCAAACAGAAAACCTCTTCCATTTAGTCTTGCAAATCTTTCTTGTAAAGGGCGTCTGATATGAAAGTAAAATTTGGTGAACAGGAGTAGAAAAGCATGGAATGTCTAGCCATCATTGAAATTAGAGAAACCATGCGGTTAATCTAAGGCCTGCAATGTCCAGATGAGTCATCTGTGACGGATGTGAAAGGAGGTCAGGACTGGTGCCCTGTGTCCAAGGACGACATAGTAGGCGAGACCACAGAAAGGTGAACTGCACTTCCCGAGGCCAGAAGTGGACAATGAGGATCTGTTTGCTCTTTACCTGGAGTGCTTTCTGAAGGAATATGGGGATTATAGGTAGGGGAGGATAATCACATAGGACACCAGAGGGCCAAATGTGGATTAGAGCATTTCTCTGTGAGTCTTCCTGAGGGGAAATTAGAGAAAAGAATCTGCAGTATTTGCTGTTGATAGCATAAGTGAACAGATTGCAGAAAGACTAACCCCATTTGTGGAAGATCATGTTTGGTCCTGCTGAGTTTGATCACTCGAACGTTGGATTTCCCCGGTATATGCATTGCTACAAAAAAGCAGTTGGAGGAGATCTCCCACTGCCAAACTCTCAATGCTTCTCAGCAAAGGGGGTAGGATCTGGTTCCCCCTTGTTTGTTGATATACCAAACTAGTGACATATTGCCCGTTTGGATAGCAATTGCCCCTAGAGAGAGAGTCCTAAAGGGCATGCAATGCTAAAAGGATTGCTCTAATTTCTAAGACATTTACATGCAAATTTGTCTCTTCTGGGGACCACATGCCTTAAAACAGTCCATCCCAAGAAATGTCCCTCACCCCAACTGGGAAGCGTCCATGGTTAACGAGGTGTTTGGGGAAGGAAGAATTGAGATTGCATGTCAGAAGTTCTCTCACCCCTCTTACCCAGCAAAAGTGATTCTCAAAGCCCTAGGATCAATGGCTGCTGAGATTACCTTGATGTCTACTGCTCACCTTCACATCAAATTCCCCAGTGGACTCTAGCAGTATGGTGGTCCTTTCAATCGACAGCCTTTGCTGCTGCCACCAAGAAGAAGCTAGCTGAGCTCTACTGTTCATCCCCCTAACAGTCAGTCTAGGACATTGGACAGGTATGGGAAACAAGTTTATGCCTCAGCAACCTTTGCTTTACAGCCATTGAACTACCTGGCACACTTTACTCGTCTGACTGTATCCACCATAGAAGGGATTTTTTTCAAACCCATGATAGTTTTATAGGATGGTGCAAAGGCCGTTGATGAAAGGACCGTTGTACTGCTACAGTCCACTGAAGGACTCGTACATGAAGGCAAGCAGTAGGCATTCAAGGTAATCGCAGCAGCAATCAATCCTAGGGCTTTGAGAATAACTTTTGCTGGGGGAGAGGGGTGAAAAAGAACTTGTCTGACATGCAAACTCAATGCAAGAACTCTGTTTTGTAGTAACAGAACGAGACAATTGACTGTATCTAGGCAAACCCTATAAACTCAAAGAATTGAACTAGTTGAACGTGGGACTTTGAAAGATTGACTGTGTTTCCCAAGGATTGGGGTAATTGAAGGAATCAATACCTGGATTTTTCTAGGAGTTGTTGCAGTAAGCAGCCAGCCATTTAAATATGGAAACACTCAATTTGTGCAGTCTTAGATGAGCTGCTACCACTGCAATGCATTTGGTGCACACCCTGGTGGTTGTAGTGAGACCAAAAGGCACGGCTCTGAACTGATAATGACCGCCTCCCATTCAGAAATGTAGGTATCTTCAAGAGCGCCTGTCAATTTTGATGCGATAGTATGCATCCTGAAGATCAGTGGAGAACATCCTGTCATCCTTATGTAAGAGAGGCAAAATGGACTGAACTGTGACCAACTGAAACTTGGAAGTCTTTATGAACTGGTTCAGATAATGGAGATAGAAGATGAGTCTCAGATCACCTGTTTTCTTTGGCACTAAAGAACCTTGAGTTAATTCTGGATCTTTGGTCTGGAGGACCTCTTGGACGACTCTTGTCTAGCAGCTTTTTGAACCTATAGAGCTGCTAACTCCCACTGATTGAATGGAACATCGGGAGACATTTTCTTTTCACTGGGGGGACTTGCAATAAGGGAATGAAATATCCTCTTGATATAACCCTTTGCACCCAAGAATCTTCTGTGATGGTTGTCCAGGTGTTTAGGTGCAAAGATAGGCACCCCCGACTCCCTCCAGAGAAGAACAGACAGGCAACCTTTCAGGAGTGCCTAAAGGGTATGCAGAGATGGAATCTCGAGACCCTTGATTTTGCAGACCCCCTGTGCCACATTATTATTTATAATTATAACTAATTATTTCCTCCTCTGCTTTTAGGAGAAAAACCTCTGCATAATTCTTGAAAAGGTCCTTGAGATTTCTGGAGCCACATCTTTTTACCACTATGCTGGTTCCTAGAAAAAGGTTTCTATGGGGTAGAAAAACAGATTCCCACAGCAGGTAAGGTCTTTCCATCTTGCTCATTGTGGGAAAATGTGTCTAACGACTGACTCAAAGAACACCAGTCAAAAGAAGGATTGATGAATGATGCTTTTAAAGGGCTCCACAAAATCGTACAATCTGATCCAGGCATGTCCTACAACTGCTATGCCTGAACCGGTAGCCCGTGAGGAACCTTCAGCTGCATGTCAGATAAGCCTCATGGACGCATTTGATATTGACTGTAGGGTGGTCAGTCATGAGAAAGAGACTTTTGTTCCTCTGCTGACATGGACCCATGGACAGAGTTAGAGAGTTCCTTAACTAAGTCCTCTGTAACCTAGTGAAGTGTGCTAGGTAGCTCAACGACTGTAAAGCAAAGGTTGCTGAGGCATAAACTCATTTCCCATACCTGTCCAATATCCTAGACACTCTATTAGGGGGATGAACAGTAGAGTTCTGCTCAGTTAGCTCCTGCTTGGTGGCAGCAGCAACAACCATGACGTCCACATGGATCCCTTTAGTCCAATATTGCCTGTCAGTGGGAGTACTCAAAATCTTACCCAAGTGTCTAGGTATTGGTTCTACAGTATCCAGTTCCTTCCATGCCGGGCAGGAGACAAGATCCAGAAGGGAAGCAATGGCTCTGAAAGCTTCAGTCTCAAAGTCATCGCCTCAAATCAGATGCTTCGGCTCCAAGACACATTCTGCTCCAGGGGACTCGGAGCCAAATGGATCAAGGAAGGTGTTGAGTCGAAATAGAAGCAACTTCGGATATAATGGTTAAACTCTTGGAGATCTCTGATCAGAAAGTTCCAAAACAGAAGGTCGGATTGGAGAAAAAGTAATGACTGTATGAGAGGGAGGTTTGCAACTCACAGATCCCATGAGAGAGAGTGAGAGTGAGAGAAAAAAACAGTAAGACGCCCATCTATATCTGCGTTCTGAGAAATTCTCGCCATCCTATCCAACTCTACTTTGGAAAGACTCTGCGAGGACCTGACAGAAGAAGTGGAAATAGGTCGCGAAGCTTTCTTTGGAGTCTCGTGAAAAGGAGACTTCAGTCTTTGGGACACTGGCTCTGGGGAGAATCATGGACTTTGGAGCCCAGGAGATTTCAAAGCTGCAGGAGACAGATCCGAGGGCTTTTGTTTCAAGCTTTTAGAAATTTTGATTGGCAGTTCTGAAGCCAAAGCAATCTTGGAAGACCTTGCAGGAGAGCGTTTTCTGTGCTCCCTGGGCTCCTTAGATTTATTGGGGGGGGGGGGTTGAGCCCATGATGTAGATGTACTGGAAGAAGGCACAGATGCAGGAACAACACCCTTAAGTACCAGTTTTTGTTCCTTCTAACTCTAATGGCTCTGGCGTTCAGTGTAAGAGGTGTCCAGGTATGAAGGGCCTAAACAATAGGCACCCAACTCTGATACTCATAGGAAGTGCATTTTTTTTAAAAAAGCCAGTTGGCTTTTCAGCCATATTG
This sequence comes from Protopterus annectens, assembly GCF_019279795.1. Taxonomy (NCBI): domain Eukaryota; kingdom Metazoa; phylum Chordata; order Ceratodontiformes; family Protopteridae; genus Protopterus; species Protopterus annectens. The sequence goes on along the minus strand of NC_056743.1, from coordinate 853,540,694 downwards.
TGCAAGAAAGTAAAGTGAAAATGCCAGACAAGGTACAGATTTTTTTTTTCAGTTTGGCAAAGAAAGTACAGTTGAGTACACTTACCATAAATGTAGTTGTTAGAGTGTATTCACTGTTGCAGTCATCACATTTGGGTTATCTGCTTGCAGTAGCCCTCAGTCGGCCTGATTATCAAAGTCATGGGCCCTGCGTTGTTTGCTGTCTCATCTTCCATGACATCAGGTAGTCAGGGGTATAAAGCATGAAGCCAACACCATTACATCAGTTTTTTCTTGCCCCAGATGTCAGGTACCCCATAATGGGAAGCAACTGTATATATAAGGTTATACCTCCAACAAAAAAGCAAACACTCCAAAAAGCTTTAAGCATAGTAAGCAAGAATAGAGGTATAGCCAATAGAATCCATGAGGCTGGAGGAAGGGTAACAGACTGGAACAGTGAATACACTCGAACATCTACATTTATGGCAAGTGTACACAACTGTGCTATGTTCTTCGTGTTTCACTGCTGCAGTCATCACATTTGGGTAGATTCCCAAAGCTAAGGATGGGAGGAGGAAATCAGATAGCATTAGGACCAGCTATAAGGCCCTGCAAGACTGCAGTGGCAAAGCCAGCTGTGGATTTAGAGAAAATTGACAAATGGTAATGCTTGGTGACGGTATGTACACAGAACTCCAGGTAGCAGCTTCTAGGATGTCCCTGGTAGGGACACCATTTAGAACGGCTGTAGAGGTATTTGCATCACTGGTTGAATGTGGTTTTATGCCTTGTGGGGTAGGTTTTCCATGGTGCTTATAGCAGAAATGAATGCAATGGCCTATCCATTTAGAAATGGTTTGCTTTGAAATAGCCTTCCCCTCTGCCCCTGCAGCAAATGCAACCAAGCAGCTGTTCAGATTTTCTGAGAGGTTTAGTCCTGTCCAAATAGAATCTAAGTTGTTTGTGCACATCTAAGGAGTGCAGTATTCGTTCCCCTTTGTTCTGTGGATTAGAAAATAAGGTTGGCAAATGAATGGACTGATTAAGGGTCACACTGGATACTACCCTGGGCATGAAGGAGGGATTGGTCCTGAGAGGCACCCTGTCCGCATGAAAAATGATGAAAGGCTCCACTGCCGTGAGGGCCTGTATTTCCGACACCCTTCTTGCCGAAGTGATGGCTAAAAGGAAGGCTGTTTTCCAAGAAAGGAATTTGAACTCTGCATTTGCAGCTGGCTCAAAAGGAGGTAGAGTGAGTTTTTCCAATGCAAAGTTAAGGTCCCAGGCTGGAGGAGGGGCTCTCCTGGATGGTCTTAAGTTTTTGGCCCCTCTGAGGAACTGCTTCAGCAGTGGATGAGAGAAGAGGGGTGGGTCTGTGTTATAATGAGCTGAAATTGCTGAGGCGTGAATTTTGATGGAGGAAAAGGAAAGGCCCCTTGCGAAGCATCTCAGTTAAGCATTGAAGAATCTGAGGTAAATTGGGTGCTGCTTTGCCCATCCCAAGTTTGGATCCAGGAACAGAATCTTTTTCCATTTTTCAACATAGGATTTTCTAGTACTAGGCCTCCTTGCCTCCAGAATGACATCCAACATTTGCTTACTGAGGGATGGTAACAGAGAGATCAGGTAAAGCCAGGCTGCCAGGTTCAGGGTTTGAAGCTGTGGGTGTAACATCTGGCCCTCCTGCTGGGACAGCAGGGCAGAGGTCTGAGGCAGGTGCCATGGTGCCAGCAGTAACACACTGCGCAAAAGGGGGTATCAGTGTTGGCATGGCCAGTATGTTGCAATCAGTATCGTCCTTGGTTTGTCCTGTTTGATTTTTAGTAGTACCTTGGAGAGGAGAGGCAGAGGGAGAAAGGCATAAACCGATAGGTTTTTCCAAGTGAAGGACAGGGCATCCACTTTCCAAGCTTGTTTGTGGGGAGTCCTTGTGCAGAATGTTTCCAATTGGTAGTTCTGGGGGAAGGCATACAGGTCTATATCTTGGCTCCCCCATTTGTTTCTCAACATGTTGAATATCTTTGGTTCCAGTTTCCACTCGTGTGGGTCCATGAGATTTCTGCTTAAGTCATCTGCCAGTGTATTTAGCTTTCCTGGCAGGAATTGAGCCTGTAGGTGCACTTGGTAGCTCAAGGCTGTGTTCCACAGAGCCATGGCTAGTTTGCAGAGAGGGTATGAGTGGGATTCCCCCTGCTTGTTTATTGTACCACATAACAGTGGTGTTTGTCCGTCTTTACCATTAATTGCCCTGGAAGAATGTGGTCCTTGAAGGCTGTCAGAGCATTCTGTGCAACTATCATTTCTTTTTTGATTGATATGCACGAGTATTTGACTCTGGCTCCATTTGCCCTGAATGCACTTCCCTGCCAAGTGAGCCCCCCATGCAATGTTGTAAAGGAAGTAAAAGAGCCAGAGGTGGGATCTTTAGTAAAAAGAAAAAGAAAAAAAAAAAAGGATAAAATTGAGTATGACTTGGTTAACTAACTTAATTGATGGCTTTCAAAATATACATCAACGAACTGTATGCACATTTCATACCAACAATAAGGACATTACTGACCAATAAAAAGCAATGATCAACAAAAATAAACACAATGAAATGGTATGAAACTGTAGTTTAAATGTTTCTCAATGGAACACACTTCCTGCACAGTACTTTGCACTCTCATTACCACGCAGTGGAGAAAAATATCTCCCAGGGACAGTAGAAAAAATATAAATGTATATATACATGTATGTATATTGTGGTGTCCTTCAGACTTATACATATGGTCTAGGTTAGCTAGCTTAATTGATGGCTTTCAAAATATACATCAGTGAATTGTGTGTGCACTTCATCCCAACAATAAGGGCATTACTGACCTATAAAATGCAATGATCAACAAAAATAAAAATGTTAAATGGTCTGAAAATGTAGTTTACATGTTTCTCTATGTAACAAACTTCCTGCACAGTACACAATGCACTCCATTACCATACAGTGGAGGAAAGGCTCTTAAGAACAGTAAAATAATATGTTGCGGTCTCCTTCTGACCTATACCTATGGTCTACAATTTACTACAAGATAAACTCTGTTTAAAAATGGAGATCCATAAGATGCAATTCAGTTACAAAAGCTATGCATGACAATACAGAAATATGGCAATTTAGGAGTTCTCATTTTATAAAAACAGTAGAGCTAACAAACAGTACCTTACCCTTTGTTGGTACTCCAACCACAGTGGCAGATGTGACTTTAGGGCGTACATTTTCCAAGGATCGTTTTGCTGGGGGTGATGAGGATATCTTAAGGCGTATATTTTCAAAGGATCGTTTGGCTGTGGGTAAAGAATTAACTATTTACATGTACTTAGATTCTTTTTCAGATAAACAGTAAGCCACTACTAGGAATGACTCATCTTGGATGGACTTTAGGGCTATCTTGTGACAAGACATGTAAATGCACACTTGGAGGAATGACCCAAAAGTCCAAATTACAGTTTTATTAATCACACCAATACAATAAAATAAAAACTAACACTTAACTTGATCACCACATTTTCGTCTTTCAAAGAAACTTCACCAGATTAAAGAGTACCAAATTACCAGACCCTATTTATATAGTAAAACTATCCCAATAAAACAATTAAGCAATCATAACCAAATTTAATAAAATATCATAGGCAAAAGACAGCTAACATAAAAACATCTAAAAATACATGTAGCATTCAATAAAATTCAGGTACATACATTTATAGTCACTAAAACCTGATTGTACATAAATTTATTATAAATAAATTAGTTTTAAATAAGTTTGAAAACTAAAACCTAGTGAAAAATGTAATATAGATATAAATTTGTATACAACGCTGCCATCTAGTGGCCCTATAATATACACATCAACCTTTAGTTGCCCTTAACTTCAGGAGTGGTGCCAGGGAGACCATGTCATTTAATCCAAGAAACCTGTTGGCTTCAAAAACAATCTAATATAGTTCCCTGTATTCTAGCCTGGTCCCCCAAGGCCCACCTCTAATATCCAAGTCCACTGCTTCAACCAAAAAAAAAAAACTCAGTCCCTACACGTCAATGTGTGCTTATATAAAGCATTAAATTATTTTTCTTTCTATTGTATTTATGCTCGTAAATTCTAAACAATCTTCCTTTCAGTTGTTCCCAGTAAAATGCCTGGCATTTGCTGCACAAGGCAATATAAACTATTCCGAATGAGTTACAGTTAGCATACCCTTTACTATTAATAAACTTATCCCTAGCACTTAAGTATAAGGCGCCTCCCTCCTTTATATAAGGACACTTTGGACAACAACCACATTTGTAGGTACCCCTTTTCTCACATTTTGTATCCTTATATGCTACCTTTTTATTCTCCAAAACATTTTTAATGTTCAAACCTTTACAATAGGTCCAGTTCGGAAATCTTTCAAAAATAACATTCAGGTCAGAAATACTGGAAAATTTTGCCCATTCTTTCTCAATGGTATTTCTGACTACTCCTGAAGCCTCACAAGCAACAACCAGGGGCCCCTCATGTGTACTATTCCTTACTACATTGTTATTTTTCACATCGATCTGTAATTCGTCCACCAGTTCCCAATATGGGTGCAAATTTCGCAGCTCTCCCTTCTAAAACCATCATAAACTTGTTTCAATAATCCTGTAGCAAGGCCTTTCAGGAAGGCCCTGGTAGAGTGGGTTCTCACAGAGTGGGGTAACTCTTTACCATGTAAGGAGTAGCAGAAGGATACAGTTTTAGAGATCCAGGAGGATATGATCTGTTTAGATACAGCTTTCTTCAGGGCCCTGGGTGAAAGGATACAAAGAGGTGGTTGGACTTTTTGATGTCCTTCGTCTTATCCAGACAGAACCTCAGTTGCCTGTGAACATCTAGGGAATGGAGGACTCTCTCTGTCATTCTGTGGCAAAAGAAAGAAGGTGGTTACATGGATAGATTGGTTAAGTGACAGTTCATTGACCACTTTGGGCATGAAAGAAGGGCTAGTGTGAAGAGAGACCCTATATCCTTATGAAAAATGAGGTAAGATGGAGAAGCCATGAGTGCTTGTAGCTCTCAGACCCCCCCCCCCCTCGCCCAAGATTCACCTTAATGCTCTCTTCTCTCCAAAAGATCTTTTTTTTTTAGGCATGTGAGAGGAATTGTTTTTTCCAAAGGTTGCTGGTGTTGAGACCAGTAGTTCAGGAACCACTGCTTTTTTTATGTAGCGTTTTGCCAGGGGATACCATTAGGATAAATCACGGAATACACCCAGAGCATCCTCAAAAACTCCCTTACTCTTAATGGTTTTGATGGCTGAGTACATGAATAAGGTATTATGAGAAAAGCAGAACTTTGTCTTTTGACAAAACCAGCTTTTGTTGAACAGAGTCTAATTCTGCCTCTGAAAAGGTATCCAATGTATTGCGTACAAGTTGTGACTTCTGGACATTCAGGGTTAAACCCACCTCCCGGAAGCAGTCATGGTAATTTATATGGCTGATTAAAAAGACAATCAAATAAATAAGAGTAAGTAAATGTTGGTGGGTATAGTGCTACTCAACATTCAGAGTACATTTAAAACAGTAAACTAGCTTTTGTTCAAGGTTCCAAATGAGGTGGCAGGTACAGGAGCCCTTGTGCAAGAGATCAAAGTATTGTAGGATTCTTGAGCATGAGGGTGGCAGCAAGTGTAGAGTGTTAAAATAGGTGGGACTAAGAAGGTGTACTATGTAAATATGTCTACTGTCAAGTCTCACTACTGGAAAGGAGATATTGACCAACAGGGTGTAAGAGTGAATGCAGCGTTGATCTTTTGCTAATGGCTGTATGTTCCTGGATGCTACTACACTTCCAGGGTATTTTTGAGGAGTTCAAAATACAACAGCTAAAAAAAACATCAGAAAAATTATTAATTCATAATTCCAAAGGTGGTAGGTTAAGCCTAGGCAGATGGATTGCTAAGAATTTGAGCACTAAGGTTCAGAGCACTCAAGAAATAGAGGATAGTAATATAGGCTAGACAAAGCTTGAGGCTTCTGAATAAGGTGGTATGATCAATGTAGGTCACTGGGGGTTAGGATTGAAGTGATGAAGGTTATAGCTTTATAGCAAGTTTTATATTTGTTGAGAATCCTTTGACATTCAGCTAGAACAATAACCTTGCTAATAGACATTTAAACGGTATGTGGCAGGTTTGGAAGGAGTTAGAACTGCCAAGTTTAGTGGTTATAAATCAGAAAGAGAATGGAAAGGGAGGATACAAGGTGCCATATTTTTGGTATATAATGGGAATTAAAAGGAGGGCTGATCATCCTGAACATGTTACACATCTGCCGATGGCTCAAATTAATGTTGTGTACTAATCAAAAGGATAGATTGTGTTTTCTGTTTCCATCCAGTTCAATATGTGGGTTATCAGATTAGACCCCAGATCAGTTTCCAGCCTTTTATAAGAGATTTCAATCCTAGAGCTCTGCCGCCCCTGCTCATAATACGTGTATCCTCCCCTTCCACCTCAGACAGTTTACTCTTGAATATTGCTCCTAGGATAGGCATAACACAAGGAACTTAAATCAAATCCCCGAAAGAGGGGAAACCCAGAAGGCCCAACCAACAAGGAGACAAACCACTACAAGGACGGGGGTAAGGTGGTTGAACCAATTGGAAACACACAACACAACTCTACAGTTATGATAAGTACATAACTTTCATATCAAACATCTTTTCAATCTGGGGGCAGTCCCCCCCCCCAACCATGAATCATCCCAGGGATGCCCTAGGAAAGAACATCTGGCAGAATGATGCAACTAAAGAAGCCTTAGACCTAGACTGTACATCTAATTTGTAATGGGACACATGCAAGTGCTAGACCAAGTGGCAATGGCACAAATGTCCTCAACAGATGCTCTAGTGAAAAAAGCCATAGAAGCTGCAATTGCCCTGGCAGAATTACCATTAGGTTTTGTGGGTTAAGGTTCTTCTTCTCAAAGCATAAGCAAAGGAAATGCAATCAGAGAGCCATTTGGATAAAGTTGCTTTAGACGCAGGCTTTCCTAGCCAGGCCTTGGAAAAGGAAACAAAAGGCTACTCTGTTTTTCTAAAACTTTTGTTCTGTCCAAATAAAATCGGAGCCATCTATGAACATCCAGGCAAGGAAGTAAATATTCCTCTTCATTAGTAAAATTTGAAAAGAAAATGAGCAAATGAATAACATGGTGCAAAATAGATTCTGAGGCAGCCGTGGGCAAACAAGGGGTTAGCCCCAAGGGCAAGCCTGTCCTTATAAAAAAAAAATCAAATAAGGAAGGAGAGAAGATAAAGCATGCAGCTGAAATACTCATCTAACAGAGGTAATTGCAACCAGAAAACCATTTTCAAGATAACTTTTAAAGAAATAACCCAGCCACTGTGGATGCACAAGCCATTGCATTTCTTCGTGCCGGTCCCAAGCCCGGATAAATGGGGAGGGTTACGTCAGGAAGGGCACTCGGTTTAAAACAGTTGCCAAATGACATATGCGGACAACAGTACAGATTTCCATACCAAATCGGTCGAGGCACAGGTTAACGATGACGGTCACCAGTAGTGCTAGCCAACGGGTGTTGGTGGAAATTGGGCTACTGTTAGCCAAAGGAGAAGAAGAGGGGGAGGCATGTCCGAAGGAAGGAAGAGAGGAGGAAAGTTAGGAGTGTGGTAGTGAGGGTAGAAACTTTGAATGTTGGCAGCATAACTGGTATAAGGAGAGAGCCAGCTGATATGATGGAGAGAAGGAAGACTGATGTATAGTATATGAGAGAGACCACATGGAAGTGGAGTAAGTCCAGGTGTATTGGAGGTGGGTTCAAATTGTTCTACCATGGTCTGGATGGGAGGAGAAATGGGGTAGGGGTTATCCCGAAGGAACAGTATGCCAAGAGAAGTTATGGGAAAGAGAAGGGGAAGCGAAGAAGGGAAGTGATGATTAGTAAGCAGCAGTATGGTTTCATGCCGGAAAAGAGCACTACAGATGCGATGTTTACCCCGAGGGTGTTGATGGAAAAGTATAGAGAGGGTCAAAGAGTTGCATTGTTTGTGGCCTTAGAGAAAGCATATGACAGGGTGCCCAGAGAGGAGTTGTGGTATTGTATGAGGAAGTCAGAACTGGCAGAGAAGTATGGAAGAGTGGTACAGGATATGTACGAAGGTAGTGTGACAGTGGTGAGGTCAGCAGTAGGAGTGATGGCTGCATTTAAGGTGGAGGTGGGATTACATCAAGGATCAGTTCTGAGCCCTTTCTTATTTGCAATGGTGATGGACAGGTTGACAGACTATATCAGACTTGCGTCCCTGTGGACTATGATGTTTGCAGATGGCATTGTGATCTGTAATGAGAGTAGGGAACACATTCAGGAGACCCTAGAGAAGTGGAGATGTGTTCGAGAGAGGAGAGGAATGAAGGTCAGCAGGACTAAGACAGAATACATGTTTGTGAATGAGAAGGAGGATAGAGGAATGAGGAGGATGCAGGGAGTAGAGTTGGCGAAGGTGGATGAGTTTAAATACTTGGGATCAACAGTTCAGAGTAATGATGAGTGCGGAAGAGAGGTGAAGAAGAGAATACAGGCAGGATTGAGTGGGTGGGGAAGAGCATCAGGAGTGATTTGTGACAGACTAGTACCATTAAGAGTGAAAGGGAAGGTCTAAGAGAGGGTAGTGAAACCAGCTATGTTAAATGAGTTGGAGATGGTGGCAGGAGTCAGAGCTGGAGATGACAGAGTTAAAGATGTTAAGATTAGCATTAGGTGTGACGAGGATGGGCAGGATTAAAAATCAGTATATTAGTGGGTCAGCTCGGGTTGGACGGTTTGGAGACAAAACCAGAGAGGTGAGATTGTGTTGTTTTGGACATGTGCTGAGGAGGGATGCTGGGTATATTGAGTAAAGGATGCTAAGGATGGAGCTGCCAGGTAAGAGGAAAAGAGGAAGGCCTAAGAAAAGGTTTATGAATGTAGTGAGAGGGGACATTCAGGTGGTTGGAGTGACACAGCAAGAACCAGAAGATAGCAAGACATGGAAACAGATGATCCACTGTGGCGACTCCTAATGGGAACAGCCAAAAGAACAACTTTTAAGGAAATGGCTAGCCAAAGGCTCAAAAAGGTGTGCTAGCTAGTACTTGCAGCACTAATGAGACATCCCAAGGAGGAACAAGATCCCAAACTGGAGGTAGTAACAAAAAAGTGCCCTGCTGATGTAAAGGGTCAAAATAGCAGCAAGCTGATCTTCAATAGTAGCATAACAAAGCAGACTGAAAGATCAGCAAGAAAACCCAGAATGGCATCAAGTAGGACTGAAAAAGGGTCCAAAGCCCAAACCACAAAATGTTTCCACTTACTAGCATAAACCTTTTGTGTAGAAGGCTTCTAGGAAGACAACAGGACACTGATAACTGCCAAGAGGACTTGGGATCCCTTCCAATCCCTGGAATTGGAGAAAGAGTCATGTACTTACCATAAAGTACAGTTTTGTACCTACCATAAATGTAGATGTCCGAACTGGATAGCATCTGCAGTCATAACAAGTGGGTTGTCCTGTCGTCAGGCAGCCCTGCAGTCGGCCGGATTCCAAAGTCCGGGTCCGGCTTCGGCTGATGTCGCACTCCACCCGACGTCATCTCTGTTGGTCTTCGGGTATAAAAGCATCAGCCGGCGCCATTTTCCTCAGTGTTTCTTGCCCCAGATGCCAGTAGCCCTCTTGCAGGCTAAAATTTGGATAGATGCCAATGTTTCCAAATAGATAGAGGTAAACACAACAATAAGCATATATGTACATATATACAAACAAATACACCATAAAGACTCCCCAACAGCTACCTATTAGGAGCGTAAACACGCTAGGACTACCACAGAGGGGAAGCAGGGAGGGTAATCCTGACTGCAGATGCTATCCAGTTCGGACATCTACATTTATGGTAGGTACAAAACTGTACTATGTCCTTCATGGATGCATCTGCAGTCATAACAAGTGGGTAGAATACCATAGCCAACTAGTGGAGGAGGATAAAAGTAGATTATGGTGTGTTTAGGATCCCTTGCAGTACAGCAGTGGCAAACCCTGCTCGGGATCTGGAATATAGAGGCAAATTATAATGCTTGGCAAATGTATGCACGGAGGTCCAAGTAGCCGACTCAATAATGTCTTTGGTTGCCACTCCTCGTAAGAAGGCTGTGGTAGTGGCTGTTGCTCTTGTAGAATGAGGTCTTATGTTCTGTGGAATTGGTTTTCCATGGAAGGAGTAACAGTATCGTATGCAATTTCCTATCCATTTGGAGATTGTCTGTTTGGAAATAGCTTTTCCTTCCCTTCCTGTTGCATAGGCTACAAAAGTTGGTCAGTCTTTCTGCTATTTTTGTTCTGTCCAAGTAGTAGCGTAGCTGTCTATGTACATCCAAGGTATGCAGTATTCTTTCCCCTCTGTTTTGTGGGTTGGGAAAGAAGGTAGGTAGGTGGATTGCCTGGTTCAAAGATACTCTGGATACCACCTTGGGCATAAATGTAGGATTAGTCCTCATGGACACTCTATCTTGGTGGAAGATTAGGAAGGGTTGCACTGCCATTAAGGCCTGTAGTTCTGAAACCCTCCTTGCTGAAGTAATTGCCAGTAGGAAAGCAGTTTTCCATGACAGGTGTTGTAGGTCTGCTGTTGCTGCTGGTTCAAAGGGTGATAGTGTCAACTTTTCTAGCACAAAGTTTAAATCCCAAGCTGGTAATGGTGGTTTCCTTGGAGGTTTTACATTCTTGATTCCTCTGAGGAACTGCCTGAGCAAAGGGTGCGAAAAAACAGGTGGATCAAAGCTGTATTCTGCTGAAATAGCTGATGCATGTATCTTGATGGAGGAGTAGGACAGGCCTGAATGAAGAAGTTCGCCAGATACTCCAGAATGTTAGGCATATCTATGTTTGACACATCTTTTCCTCTTCGGTACTCCAAATGACAAACCTTTTCCATTTTCCAGCATAGTTCCTTCTTGTTGAAGGTCTGCGTGCTTCAAGAATAATGTCTTTAACTCTTTAAGAAAGTTCTGGATTAGCTGCTGCTATGTGATGTTCCATGCAGTCAGTTGTAGCGTTTTTAGGTTTGGATGTATGATGCTGTAGTTGTTCTGAGTTAACATCAAAGGCATCAGGGTATTGGCCACATATTGTTCGAGACATGCTCTTCAGTAGTGGGTACCAGTGTTGTCTTGGCCAGTTTGGGGCTATCAGGATTATCCTTGGACGTTCTTCCTTGATTTTTAGTAGTACCTTGTGTATCAAAGGAAGAGGTGGGAATGCATATGCTGTTAGGCCTTTCCAGTTGAAAGAGAGTGAGTCCACTTTCCATGCTAGTGGATGGAATGTCCTTGTGCAGAATTTTTTGAGCTGGTGATTGAGAGGTGATGCGAACAGGTCTATCTGTGGCATTCCCCATTTCTTTGAGATGGTCTTGAAGATGTCCGGTGCAGTTTCCATTCGTGGGCATCGAAGTGGTTCTGCTTAATATGTCTGCTAGAGTATTGTCTTTCCCGGTACAAATATTGCCTGTAACTGAATGTTGTAGCTGAGTGCCAGGGTCCACAGCTCCAAGGTCATTCTGCATAGGGGGGTATGAATGAGTGCCTCCCTGTTTGTTGATGTACCACATGACTGTGGTGTTGTCTGACCTTATCATCAACTGGCCCTCTTTGAGGAATGGTTTGAACTTTTGGATTGCCAGTTTTACTGCCAGCATTTCTTTTAGATTGATGTGCAGGTGAAGTTGATCCTGTGTCCACAATCCTTGCACGCATTTGTCCAGCATGTGGGCCCCCCATCCTAGGTCTGAAGCGTCTGTTGTGATGGTCTGGCTTGGTTGACATCTGCGAAAGGGTAGGCCTGGGTTTGACTGGCATGCCTGAGCCCACCATAGGAACTCCTGTTTTAAGCATGGAATTAGTGGGATTTCTGTTTCTAGACTGTGTCTGTGTTGGGACCATAAATTCTTTAGGTACCACTGTAGTTTCCTCATATGTAGTCTGGCAAATGGGACCAAGATTATGCATGATGCCATGAAGCCCAAGGCCTGCAGAAATTTTCTTGCTGTTAACTTGTTCAGTTTTGTTAGTGCCAAGAAGTAAAGTGGAAGTTCTTTTTGTTTTCTGTAGTCAGGAATGCCATTTGTTGTACTGTGTCCAATTCAGCCCAAGAATGTCCTTGTTTGGGATGGTATCAGCCTTGACTCTTGTAAATTGACTGTGTATCCCAGTCCTTGTAGCAAGTAAATGACCCTTTGTAAATCTGTTGTCAGCTTGCTTTTGTTGTCCCCTTGTAGCAGGCAGTCGTCCAGGTATGGGTAAATTTGAATTCCCTGTAGTCTGCAATGGGCGATTACTGATGCCAGGCATTTTGTGAATACTCTGGGCAGTAGATAAGCCAAAGGGCAATGCTGAGAATTGATAGTGCTCTGATCCTGCAAGAAATCTGAGGTATCTTCTGCAGATTGGTCGAATGGGGACGTGCAGGTATGCCTCCTTGAGATCTAGAGTTACCAGCCAAGACTCCTTGCCCAGCATGGGAAGAAGTTGCTGTAGGGTCAGCATTTTGAATTTTGGGACAATGATGTATGTATTTAAGGTGGACAGATCGAGAATTGGTCTCCACCTTTTTTCCTTTCTTGGAACTAGGAATAGTCTGGAATAGAACCCCTTTCCTTGTTCTGCTGTTGGCACTCTTTCCACAGCTCTCATGTTGGCTAACTCCATTATCTGGCGTAGAGCCTCTGTTTTTTGATTTGGAGGTAGATTTGGCATTCCTCTTTTGACTGGTAAAGTGTGGAAGTGAAACCGGTAACCTTGATCTATGGTTTGTAAAATCCACTTGTCTTTTGTTATGTAGTGCCAGTTCTTTGAAAATAAGGTTAACTTTCCGCCTAGAGGAGCTGCTATTTGTTCCCTGGTAGGCGGAGTTAGGATTAAGTCACTGTGGTTGTGCTGATGTAGTGGCAGTGGCTGTGTCTGTGCCTCTGTTGTTACCTTGCCACTGTCGTCCTCTGTAGGCACCTCCTCTGGGTTGGTTTCTGCCTCTGGAGCGTCTATTCCTGCCCTTTGAAATTTTGTGGAGTCAGGAAAGGACCAATTTTTGGCAGGCCAGTTCCTGCTAAACCTTGGGGTTGAACCTGCAAGAAATCTTTAACAGTTTGAACAGATTTTGCCTTTTCTTCCATTTTCTCCATAACCTGCTGGGCAGGTGTACCAAACAAACTTGTCTTGTCCATAGGAGCATCTAGCAACTTGGCTTTAACATGATCCGGTAAAGCTTGTTCCTTTAGCCATGCATGCCTTCTTATCACTGTGCCTGTCATGGCTGATCTAAATGAAGCCTCCAGTGCATCATAGCCACATTTTAAGGAATGGTTGCTAACCTGTTGTATGTTATTTACCATCTCTAATACATATTTCTTATCAAGAGATTCATCAGTGGTTAGTTTTTAGTTAACTGATCAAGCATAAACTCTTGGTATTGTATCATGTGAAACTGACAGTTTAAAGCTCTAGCTGAGAGAGTAGCTGAAGTGTAGACCTTTTACCCCATCTGTCTAATGACCTTGCTTCCCTTTCAGAAGGAATAGGGTTTTTAGCTGTGGTCGGCTACTGCCTTGGGACCCTGGGATATAGTTTCTGGGTCTGCAAGTGGGGCCTTGTAAAGGTGGTGATGAGTATCTGGCACCCTGTAAAATCTGTCTGGTTTGGCAGGGGCTGGGGTAAAGAATCTGGAGCGGAGCAAACATCATTAAAAGCATCATCCACCACAGATAGAACAGGAGGTATAGCTAAGGGCCTGTGCTGTGGGAGGTGCAGAAAGGTTCTAAGTCTTTTCTGGAGTCTGAAAAATCCTGTTGCTGCCATTGGAACTGTTCTCGCATGGCATGCAAGGTTTCCCCAAAGGAGAATTCTTCTGGTGGGGAAGCAGCAGGAATGGATTCTTCAGCATCAGAATCTTCAAAATTGGAGAAGGGAGCCTCTGGCTGGTCAGTTATGTCTGATTCATCAGCAGAATCATCAGAAGACACTGGCTCAGGGGGCTCTGGCCTAGGTCTCTTCTCTGGGGGCTGAGAGGCCCTGTCTGGGTGAGATTGAGATCCTCTAATTAAAGAAATTAAATCTTCTGCCAAAGAAAGCATTTGAGAACTAGAAGAGGGCCTGGATGTGGGGGTTTAACAGGCACTGATTTAGTAGTCTTGGCTGCTTTAGCCCTGGCGAAGGCCTTAATGGACATGGCTGCTGGAGGCCTAGCAGCACCACGTGCTGGGGTAGAGACATCCAAGGGGATGGTGTCTGATAAGTCAACCACCGTAGTGGTTAAAAATTCTGAGGTCGATTCAAGAGTTGTAGCAGGGGCCTCAGTAGTAAGAATAGGTTCAGCTGTGCTTAGATCAGTTTTCTCGGTTTCGGCGAAACCGAGACACTCATGATTTGCTTTACCGTGGTTTCGGCCGAAACCGCGGACCGCGAGTGTCGGTCTTTATCTTTGCGTTTTTTGGAAGACTGAGTAGTCGGAGGATCCGACGGCATAATGTACGCAAAATCAGTACCGAAAAACTGTTCTGCAAACTCCGACCGACGCCTAAGCGTTCGTCGGTTGAAAGAGGCACAGGCGAACAGGCTGCTACGTCGTGGGCTGGGCCTAAACAAGGCAGACAGTAAGAGTGGAAATCTTTATGAGGTATTTGTTTCCCACAGGTTAAACAATTGTTAACTTTTTCTGACATCGGCTGAGGCAAGAAAGAGTCCCCAACGGGGTACTTAGCTTTAGAAGTCTTCGAAGTAGTATTCGGTAGAAGTAATCTCTGGATCCGACCGACAGGCACTTGCGAACAGCTTCTGCTTCGGGCGCCACGCGGCAAGAAAGACTGAGGAAAATGGCGTCGGCTGATGCTTTTATACCCGAAGACCAACAGAGATGACGTCGGGTGGAGTGCGACATCAGCCGAAGCCGGACCCGGACTTTGGAATCCGGCCGACTGCAGGGCTGCCTGACGACAGGACAACCCACTTGTTATGACTGCAGATGCATCCATGAAGGACATCTTGGGCATCTCTGTTATCCTGTGTCACTATTCATCACTCTTGGGTTGTAAGATCAGACATCAGATCCGAGCTGGCAACTTTACAGACAGCTTGTAGGCTCGAGCTCCTCCAACTCCCTTGATCCCTTGCTGCCCTCTAACCTCTATCAAGCCTGCCCTAAAGCTAGATAGCAGCTAAGGAAGACCTTGACCTCCAGATGGGATATCTCCACTTCCTCTAGATCCTACAGGATGGGGGAAGGAGAGAGGGTTAGTGATGAATAGTGACAACAGGATAATACAGATGCTAAGTTATGGTAAATACATAACTCTGATGTTATCCATGTCAGTATTCCTCACTCTTGGGTCAGAGTCCCCAGCTACCCTAAATCCTGAACAGTCTCATTGAAGGACATGCTTAAGAACTGGGAAGCCAAAGGAAGCCCTGCTCCTGCAGATAATGTCAAGCTTGTAATGATAGACAAAAGTGTGAGCAGTAGACCAGGTGGCTGCCGCACAAGTTTCATCTATGGAATGACTGGCCAGATATGCAGCTGACGTAGCCATTGACTTAGTGGAATGAGCTCTGATTGGACCTGGCAAGGAAAAGCTTTTGGATGAATAGGCAAAGGAAATCCACACTGAAATCCAATGAAAAATACTACCTTTAGAGACCACCTGACCCTTTCTGTTAAGAAACAATGCCACAAACAGCTGGTCAGATCTTCAAAAATTCTTGGTTCTATCCAAGTAGAATCGTAATTGTCTAGTGTATGCAACAAATATTCCCCTTTATTAGAAAAATTAGGGAAGAAAACTGGCAACTGAATTGACTGATTCAAATTCGCAAGGCCTTGAGAATAAGGTTGGCCCGTTAACGAGACAGACCTAAAAGTTATTGAACAAGAGTTCTGATGAGAAGTACATGGTGGAGAAGGAGCGCTGCAATCTCTGACACAGTGTCCAACTGGATCAAGATGAATCCCAAATTTTGGGATAAAACCAGATTCAATTTGGGGAGAGTCACTGTAATCCCTAACTGGTCAAACAGTTGAAGTTACTGAGCGGCAGTGGCCAGATGATGCTTTGTGGGAGCTGTGAGGAGCCAAGCATCGAAGTATGGAAACACCTGGAATCCCTGCAGTCTCAGCTGAGCTGTGACACTGACATGCACGTGGTGAACACTCAGGGAGTTGTGGTGAGCTAAAGGGTAGGGTCCTGCATTGGTAGTAATTGGCTCCTACTCGAAAGCAGAAATGTCACCTGGAGTGGCTGTCTATTTTTATAGAATAGCACAGGTCCTGGAGATCCACAGAGCACATCCAATCATTCTTGTGCAAGAGAGGCACAATGGACTGAACAGTGAACATTCAGAACTTGGACTTCTTGACAGGAGCGATCGGGCTTGCTAAAGTCTATGATTGGACGCAGGTTCCCCCGTCCTTTTGGCACCAAAAAGAAGTGAGTGTAAGTTCCGGATTCTCGTTATCATGGGGGGATGTCTTGAATGGCTCTCTTCTTTCTGGGCTAACTCCCTCTGATGGAGTGGTGCACTGGGGAGGTATCTCCTGATTGAAGGCAGAGCCTCAGAAAAGGGAATAGAACAGCCCATGTAAATAATGTTAAGCACCCACTGATCCTTTGTAATGTTTGCCCAGGTCAAAGGGTGCAGTGACAAACTACCTCCGACTGCCTCCAGGGCAGGACAGTGCTTCAGGAGCACTGCTGAGGCTTTTCAGAGAAAGGTTCCCTGCGGCCCTAATTTTGCATACCCCCTCTGCCTCTGGGATGGCATCAGCTGTTGAACCCTCTCCCGACCTCTACAGGAGGACTCAGCCTGAGCATCTGGAAAGGCAGACTGCAACTTACAAAACCACATTTTCCTGGCCCCTCGATGCATCTTGGAGAAGGAGCACTGAAGGGTGGAAAACCTGATTCCCACAGCCAACAAGTTCTTGCCTTCATGCTCACTGCAGGTGAGAGTTGACCAAAGGGACAAAAAAGGGTAGATTCATTGAAGGAAGTGTTGGTGAAAGTTGCCTTAAAGGACTCTGCAAAACCACAAAAGTGCAGCCAGGCTTGATGCCGAATAGTGATGCCTGTGGTGGCCGCTCGAGAGACACCTAGCATTGGCAATCAGCCACATGATGAATTAGCCAGGGAAGAAAGTGTAGATAGTTTGGGGGACACCTTACTTGGTTCCCTTGGCAGACAATTAACTCAGAAAGGGAGGTAATAAGCTCCTTGACCAAGTCCCTCTGTTGTTGGGTGAAATGGGCCAAGTGATTAAGCGCCAGCAGACCGAATGTAACTGAGGCAAAAATTCACTTTTCATGCCTGTCAATCACCTGGATCTCGCAAGTTAAGGAGGATGAAGAAACATGCTCTGCTCCTCCAACTTTCTTAGTGGCAACAGCTACCACAATTGCATTGACTGGCACACCCTTGGACCAAAACACAGTTTGTCAGAAGGGGGCCGAGTAACTTGTCAACGAATTCAGAACAGGCTCCACAGTCTCTGGTTACTTTCACACCCTGCTGGCAATTAGGTCTACAAGTTCGTAGATGGGGGGGACCAAGAGGTAGAAGATCCCATCACGAAAAGCTTCAGGAACACGGACTCCCCGGAGGAGGGGGAAAGGGAAGACCATCTGCCTTTAAGTTTGAAGATTTCTGAGATGTCCCCAAAGCAGGCATCTTCGGATAGAGATCTGGGGGTCCCACCCCCTTTCGAGGTCATATCCTCCATGAGAGACTCCATAGGGGAGTCTAGGTGTCTCCTCTTACACGATTCCTTCCAAGGGATCTCCTCCAGGGGGGGCTCAGGAGAGAATTCAGATGAGAGGGAGACCCCAAGTAGGAAAACTCCCACCTGAAGGCTAGTTTGACAGGTCCAACAGGGAACAGGATGAGAAGAGTCTGCTCAGACGGGCTAGTATGGTCCCTGGAAGGTTGGGGAGGAAAATGTCCTCTACCACCTGGAAAGCCGAAGGGCTGGATGATAACCCATCCGCACTCCCGGCAGGCAAGCCCGCCTGAGAAGAGGGACCAGAGCAAACCAGTGTCTCCCTAGCCTCCAGATAGTACCAGCTTCAAGCCGACGAGGGCTCAAGCACCAAGGGGAAGGGACTGATCCGAGGAAAACCGGTCCAAAGCCCTCACCCAAGGACTCCATGGTGAGAAGTTGGGCCTGGGAATCAACCTGCCCAAGGGGAGGCCAGGCAGAGGCAGACAAGGGTCAGATGGGATAGAGACAGGAAAGGTCTCTAGAGACCCCCATGTGTGATCCAGGGCCTGAAAGTCTGAAATAAACAATCGGAAGAGGAAAAGCCAACAAGGGGGTAGAGGATGGACAAAAATCTGTTGGTAGCAAACTCTTGGTTGGCCTGGAAGAGGCGGAGGACCTAGCTGGGGATGAATGCCTAGATCCCAAGGACCTCTGCTCAGAGGAACAACTCTTGCGCTTGTTGAAGAAGGGGACCGCCCCAAGCCAGAACCAGAGAGGGAGTCCTCTATGATAATTGTGGGATCTGACTGCCTCAGATCCAGAAGCAAGCAAGGATCCAAACACTAGGATCCCACATGACTCAGATCTGAGGCAGCCGGATCCGTGGTTGGTGCAGATCTGGCCAGAACCAGAGACCTTGGACCCGGGAGTAGATTCCCACGACCTCAGATCCAACGACCTCGGAATGGAAGCCCTGGATCTATGGGGGGGGGGGGGGACATGGGGCCTGGGACCTGAGGATATCGGATCCGACTGGGTTGAGGCTGGAGGCGGATCCAAGGAACTGGAATCAGACAGCCTCACCCTTTTAGAGGAGGAAGACCCAGAGAGTGAGCGGGCCCTTCCTTTTATGCTCGGAGGGTCCAAGTTTGGCAGGAGACTGGGCCCTAGGGACCCCCTTGAGCCAACCCTTTCAAAATAAGCTTGTTTCGGCATTCTACCAAAGCCCTGGGGTTTAATCAAAATACTTTTAAATGAAATAATAGATCAAAATGGGTACTTATAAATGTGGGTTGTGTCCACAGTGCCCCATTACTGTTAATTCTGATGGCATGCATATTGAAAGCAGAGACAGATATATAGCAGCTAAATCTCATTATACTTGTGATGCTTGCGGTATAGTATATATTGTTATGCAAAGCATGTAATGCTTTCTATGTAGGTAAAAGTGAAAGGAAGCTTAAGAAACGAATACAGGAACACATTTAAGATATTAAAACCCAGAATTATAAGAATGCTCCATTTAAACATGCCCTCTTATGTCAGGATGCTAATTTTGTGTTGGAGGAAGTACCTGTTGATGTTGGGGGGTGCATGGGAAACTAAAATGGAGTATAAAGAGGTCTATTGGCAAAATGTTTTGGAGGCCAATAGACTCAGATTGAATGAAGTTGTTTCCCTACCCCGGCATTGAAAATTAGGGCAGTTATGTTTAACACTTTACAATTTATTCCCAAACCTTATTTACATAGAAATAGAAATGTCTCAACTGGTTTTAGGTATGTGTTTCACTACTAGAGTGTTTCTTTAACGGTGTGGTTTTGTTGTAATTAAATGTTAAGCCAGTTGATGGTGCCATAATAATGCTTTTAATTTTCATTTACACTTTTTTTTTTTTTTTTTACATTTTATAAAATATATAGGTAGGTTAAAAATAAAGTGCTTGATTTTATAAGTTTTTAAAATGGATCTCATTAGGATTTAAGGACACTATCTTATTTTTACATATTTATGATGTGGCTGTACATTTTTTCCATAGTTATATACATTTGTCATTATAGGTTCAGGGTAGTTTGCTTTTAAACTATAAGCTTTTATTGATCAAGCTAACTGTATTGGGGGAGTGCCTATATAAAAGGTCTGTGTTTTACTGCAGTGGTACATCTCTGAAGTCGTCATTAGTGGATGAAAAGTGGTGAATACATTAAAGTGTTTATGCAGTTTTGAATTTATCTATGTGCTTTGGACTTTTATAGGTTCATAGGTAGGTACTAGGCAATTGGCCCTAGGGCCTATATAAGCTTAGCCAAAAAGGTATCCTGGCTTTGGCTACCCAAGAAAATTATTTTCCTGTGTCCCTGTCGAACAGAGCCACAGAGGTGATTCCCCAGGGTGAATTTCCTATTTCCCATCCAATCATCAAGATTTTTCTTGAAGAGTGCTAATGAGGAGCTTTGTTTGATACAGATAGGTAGTTTGTTCCAGAGTATGGGAAGTCTCTGAGACAGGAATCTATCCCTCCAGCATGTTCTGTTTATTGTGGTGACCAGGTTTAGGTCCCTAGAGCGTGTAGCTCGGAGGGACTGGGATTTCTTTAAGATGAGCATGTCCAACAGCTCTGGGTTTGACACAGCTTTGTATGTTAGGCAGGGATAGCCTCTGAATAGGTATTATGCAATGAAGTAAAGCTGGAGTTTTTTGAGACTGTCTGCTCAGGGCATCTGCTTGAGGCCAGCAATCCTCTTTGTGACCTATTTCTGTGGCCTTTCTAGATGTTGTAGATGTCTTGTGAGGTACATACCAAAAGGGGCATTGCACTCTATAATGGGTCTAATGAGTGATGAGTAGAGGGGAACAATGACCTCTTTTTTCCTGGATGAGAAATCTTTTGTAATGAGGTGTGCCACGTAGAAGGATTTCCTGACTACTGTGGCGATGTGATTATCAAAGGAGAGACTACTGCCCACTTGTGTGCCAAGGTCTTATCACACTTTCGGTGTTAAGTAGTCTACCACCTATGTGGTAGTTCATGGGTACAGAGTTTTTACCAAAAGGGATGGCAATGCACTTTTTGGCAGTGAGCTTGAGGCCATGGCTTTGACACCAAGCATCTGTCTCAGTGAGGCCTTTTTGTAGGCTGTCCACATCGTTAGGAGTTTCGATTATGGCTCCTAGTTTGCAGTCATCTGCAAACTTCATTAGCCAAAGACCTTCTGTGTTAGCCTGTACTTCACAGAAGTGGATACCAAACAGGAGAGGACCCAGGACTAAACCCTGTGGTACTCCACTTGTCACTGTTCTGAAGTTGGATTTGGAGTCTACTACTTTCACAGTGTGGGTTCTGTCAGTGAGCAAGTTGGCAACCCATCTTGTGACATAGGGATTTATACCTAGTTTATCGAGTTTATCTATAACTCCAGAGTGGGGGATGGTGTCAAAAGCCTTGGTGAGATCTAGATCGGCTGTGTGAACCACCTTACCCTCGTCTACGGCTTTGGTGACTGCTTCAAAGACGGCCATCAGGTTAAGGAGACATGATCTGCCTTTTACAAACCCGAACTGGGTGGGGTCCAGAGTTTGGAGATTACCAATGTCTTTGTTTATAAGTTCCATGATAATACATTCCATGGCCTTGCAGACCAGGCTCATCAGGCTAATGGGGTGGTAGCTCCCAGGGTCCGTGGTGGCTCCCCCTTTGTGGAGTGGAAATAACAGTCGCTGTGCACCATTCAGTGGGCACAAAGCCTGAGGTGAGGCTATGATTGAACATGGTGCTCAGGTTGGGTGCCAGTTCGTTCTAGTTCGTGTAGTAAACAGCCTGGGATGTTGTCAGGTCCCATGGATGCTATGTTCTTGGCTTTGGAGAGTGGTTTTTACATGTGCAGCTGTGATTACAGGAAAGTACAGTTTTGTACCTGCCATAAATGTAGATGTTCGAGTGTTCACACTGCTGCAGTCATTACACTTGTGTTATCCTGCTGTCAGGAGGTCCCGCAGTCGGCCAGAGTTCCAAAGTCTTGGTCCGGCATCGGTTGCTGTCACTTCTTCCCTGACGTCAGTGCGCCACGGGTATATAAGATGCATCCGATGCCATTTTCTTCAGTTTTTCTTGCCCCAGATGTCAGGTGCCCCCAAGTAGGTAGGCAATACATATTGCTAATAAAAAATATATATATAAAATAAAAACAATACCTTCAGTTATAAGCAAATACACCACAAAGGTCGTATAGGATAGAAAGGTATAGATAAGTCAAGCTAGGACAGACGGGATGGAGGGCAGGTAACCTGGACTGCAGCAGTGTGAACACTCGAACATCTACATTTATGGTAGGTACAAAACTGTACTATGTTCATCGTGTTACACTGCTGCAGTCATTACACTTGGGTAGAATCCCAAAGCTAAGGTTGGGTGGCTGGTCTATAAAGAGTTAGGATTGGCTATGAGGCCCTGCCGAACTGCAGTGGCATATCCTGCTCTGGATTTAGAGTAAAGAGGCAAGTGGTAATGCTTGGTAAAGGTGTGCAATGAACTCCAAGTTGCAGCCTCCAAAATTTCCTTGGTAGGTACTCCTCTGAGAAAGGCTGTTGAAGTGGCTGTTGCCCTGGTGGAATGTGGCCTAATGTTATTAGGGACTGATTTTCCATGCTGTGTGCATCAGTAACGAATACAGTGTCCTATCCATTTTGCGATAGTCTGCTTGGAGATAGCCTTGCCCCGTGATCCTGCAGCATATGCTACAAGCAGTTTCTCAGTTTTCCTGAAAGCTTTTGTTTTGTCCAAGTAGAAGCGTAGCTGCCTGTGTATGTCCAAAGAGTGTAGAAGTTTCTCCCCTTTATTCTGGGGTTTGGATAAAAAGTTGGCAAATGGATGGTTTGGTTAAGAGCCACACCAAATGCCACCTTTGGCATAAAGGTAGGGTTTGTCCTTAAAGAAACCCTGTCCTGATGAAAAATGATAAAGGATTCCACTGCCATTAATGCCTGCAGCTCTGAGACTCTTTGTGCTGAAGTTATTGCCAGGAGCAGAGCTGTTTTCCATGATAAAAATTTTAGATAGGCTGTATTGGCTGGCTCAAAAGGTGGCAGGGTCAGTTTTTCCAAAACGAAATTGAGGTCCCAAGTTGGTGCTCTCCGGGGCGGACTTATGTCTTTTGCCCCTCTGAGGTACTGCTTTAGTAGGGGATGAGAGAATAAAGGAGGATCCGTGTTGTAATGTGCTGAAATGGCAGAAGCATGGATCTTAATAGATGAGAAGGATAAGCCTTTGTCCAGCATCTCAGTTAAGTATTGTAAAATCTGAAGAATGTTTGGGCCATGAGGGTCAAGGCTTTGAGCCTGGTTCCAGGCACAGAATCTCTTCCAGTTTTCTGAGTAAGCTTTCCTGGTGCTAGGCCTCCTGGCCTCCAAAATGACATCCATAACGGCTTTAGAGAGAGGTGTTGCCCGTTTGACTAATGAAATCTGCCAAGCAGCCAGGTTTATGGTTTTGAGCTGACTGTGCAGGATTGGATTGTTTTGTTGAGTCAGAAGGTGTGGAGTTTGAGGCAAAATCCATGGTGGGCCTTGAGTTAAGTTCTTTAAGATTGGGTACCAGTGCTGGCGTGGCCAGTCTGGAGCAATCAGGATCATCTGTGGTTTTTCTTGTCTGGCTTTTAGGAGTACCTTTGAAAGGAGAGGCAGTGGTGGGAAGGCATAAACTTTTAGGTTTTTCCAGCTGAACGAGAGAGCATCCATTTTCCATGCTTGTGTGTGATAGGTCCTTGTGCAGAATTTTTGTAGTTGGCAATTCAGTGGGGAGGCAAAAAGATCTATGTCTGGGCATCCCCATTTTTGCACTACCATGCTGAAGATTTGTGGATTCAATTTCCATTCGTGAGGGTCCATGATATTTCTGCTTAGATCGTCTGCCAGAGTATTTTTCTTTCCTGGCAGGAATTGTGCTTACAGATGAACTTGATACATTAGAGCTGTGTTCCACAAGGTCATGGCTTGCCTGCATAGGGGATAAGAATGAGTGCCCCCTTGCTTGTTTATGTACCACATTACTGTGGTGTTGTCTGTCTTTAATAGTAATAGTCCTGGATGCAGAAGGTCATTGAAAGCTGTTGGGGCATTTTGAACAGCCAACATCCCTTTTTGATTGATGTGAAGATGCATTTGGTCTGTGGTCCACTTGCCCTGAATGCATTTTCCTGCCATATGTGCTCCCCAGGCGTAATCCGAAGCATCTGGTGTTAGAGTCTGCCTGGCTGTGGGTAGAGTAAAAGGCTGACCCTTGTTTAGGTGACATGCCTGTGCCCACCATCGAAACTCCTGTTGTAGGCAGGGAATCATTGGTATTACTGCATCTAAACTGTGAGAGTGTTGAGTCCAAACACTTTTTAGGTACCATTGTAATTTCCTCATATGCAGTCCGGCATATGGTATTAGTAGTATGCAGGATGCCATGAATCCCAGGGCCTGCAGAATTTTTCTTGCAGGGAGATGGGACTTGGGTTGCCAGTAATTGAAAATATTGAGTTAGTTGAACTTGTTTGTCTGGCGTGAGATAAGCCATCTGGGCGGTTGAATTTAAGCTGGCACCCAGGAATATAATCTGTTGTGAGGGCACTAGTTTTGACTTCTTTTCGTTTAGTGTACCCTAGAGAAATCAGCAACCTTTTTACAAACGCCAGATGCTGTAGAAGAATGTCCTTCGTCTCTGCTTGAATGAGGCAGTCGTCCAGGTATGGATATATTTGAATTCCTTTTTGTCTGCAAAATGCAATTACTGGTGCCAGGCACTTTGTAAAGACCCTGGGTGCAGTAGATAAGCCAAAGAGCAGTGCAGAGAATTGTTAGTGCATTGTACCAGCTTTAAATCTGAGGTATCTTCTGCAATTTTGTCTGATAGGGACATGCAGGTATGCCTCTGAGGTCCAGAGTAACAAGCCAAGCCTTCTTGCCCAGCATGGGTAGAAGCTGCTGTAATGTGAACATTTTGAATTTCGGAATATCCAGGTAAGTATTTAGAGTTGAAAGGTCTAGTATGGACCTCCAGACCTTGTCCTTTCTGGGGACCAGGAAGAGTCTTGCGTAAAATCCTTGTCCTTGTTCCTGTTGTGGTACTTTTTGAATGGCTCTCATGTCCATGAGGGCTTAAATTTGTTTTTGTGCCTCTGCCCATTGATTTTGTGGCAGGTCTGGCATTCCTTTTAGCCTTGGTAAAGTGTGAAAGTGTAACCTGTAACCTTGAGACACAATATTCAGAACCCATTTGTCTTGGGTGATTGTTTGCCAGTTTTGAGAAAAAAGTGCTAGTTTTCCCGCTAATGGGGCTGCCAAAAGGGAAGTGCTTGGCGTACGAAGGGGGAAGTCATTGGGACTGTTTCCTGTAAGGTTGAGACTTGTCCTCACCTCCTTTTGGGGTTGAGGTGCCCCACTGTCGTCTGTTAGAGCCTTGGGGTTGAGATCTGCCTCTTGGGCATCTGTATCTGCCTCTCTGTGGCCTGTCTGACACTGGAAAGGACCAATTCTTTGTTGGCCAATTTCTGCTAAATCGAGGTGGCTGTACCTGTAAGAAATCCTTGACTGTTTGCATAGATTTAGCTTTATCCTCCATTTTCTTTAACCCCTCTTCTGCCTTAACACCAAACAAGGTATCATGCTGTAAAGGAGCATCTAATAATTTTGCCTTAACATGATCAGGTAAACTCTGTTCTTTTAACCAAGCATGTCTTCGAATCACAGAACCTGTAACTGCGGCTCTACAAGAGGCCTCTAAAGAATCAAAACCACATTGCAGAGTATGTTTTCCCACCTGTTCAACTGCATGCAATAAATCCTGCATTTCTTTACAGTCAGGAGCTTCTGAGCTTGCAAGCATTTTCTGTTTTAACTGAGCCATTAATTATTGTTGGTACTAAAGCATGTGAAACTGGCAATTTAAAGGCCTTACTGCTAAAGTTGCAGAAGTGTAAACTTTCTTCCCCCATCTATCCAAAGCTCTAGAATCTCTGTCAGAGGGTACTGGATTTTTAGCAATGGAAGCCTTAACCCCTTTTGGACCCTGGGAAATAGCTTCTGGATCAGCAGAAGGGTTTTTATAAAGAAACTTGTGAGAGTCAGGGACTCTATAATACCTATCTGGCTTGGCTGGTGCAGGGGGCAAAGAATCAGGAGGTAAGCTGGATTCAGAGAACACATCATCCACAATATCTAGCACAGGCGGAATAGCCAGGTGCCTGTGCTGAGGCAATAAAAGGAAATCCCTGAGGCTTTTCTTGGATTCTGAATAATCCTGACTTTCCCAATGGAAATGCTCCCTCATGGTATGTAAAGTTTCCCCAAAAGAATAATCCTCAGGAGGAGAGGCTGAAGGGATAAGAGAGTATCCCTAGTCTGAAGAGGAATCAGAGGAAATGGAAACCTGATCAGAGGAATAATAGTCTGTATCCTGCCTAGGCCTTTTCTCAGGAGGGGGATGGGAACCCCTGATTAGAGTAATGAGGTCTTCGGCCATTTTAAGCATCTGTTTCTTAGGCATGGAGGACTGTCCAGGAGAATGCTGTACTTGTTTCTTTGTCTTTAATGGTACTTTTGTCTTGGCTGTTGCTTTAATGGTAAGTTGTGAAAGTCTGAAAACACCCTCAGAAGCCGATGCCTGCTCAGCGGCTCTGGACCCATCTGAGAGATTAGTTTCCATAGGCCCAATACCTTGAGTTTCCAGAGGACTAGTTGTCTCCATGTGAGAGTCGGAGGCGGCCTGTGGCTCTGAGGTACTGGGTTGTCAGGGGTTGCAAAAGCACCTCACTGAGAACCGGCGACTGGCCTAGAAGAGGTTTCGTCGGTTTTGGACCTCAGATGCCTGTCTTTATCCTTGTCTGTGTTTTTTTGGAATTGCGGTCGTCGGTTGATCTGACAGCATAGTATAATTGAACCTTCGGCCAAAGTAGTGCAAAGCAAAATCAAAACGTCGTTTTATAGTGCGTTTGTTAAATCTAGCACAAAACCGACAACTAGTGACATCGTGATCAGGGCCTAGGCATGGAATACAGTAAGAGTGGAAGTCCTTACGAGGTATTTGCTTCCCACGAGAAATACAATTAACTTTTTCTGACATCGGTCTGAGGCAAGAAAAAAGTTTCCCCAACAGGGTACTTAGCTTTATTGAAGACTTCGGATCTGGAATTCGACTTCGAAAATCTCAGGAGTCGGCCGACCGGCACTTGCGAACTGCTTCTGCTTCGGGCACTGTGCGGCAAGAAAGACTGAAGAAAATGGCGTTGGATGCATCTTGTATACGCCTGGCGCACTGATGTCAGGGAAGAAGCGACAGCAACCGATGCCGGACCAAGACTTTGGAACTCTGGCCGACTGCGGGACCGCCTGACGGCAGGATAACCCAAGTGTAATGACTGCAGCAGTGTAACACGATGAACATCTTTGCATTCTTCCGGTATAGAGATGGGCCCTTTAGGGGGTGAGTGGGGGGTAAAGTTAGCATTGAACCTATCTGCCAGGATGTTGGCAATAGCAGATGGTTCTGTATATTTAGTGCCATTGTGCTGCAACTCAGAGCAGATCTGATTGTTGCCATTGAGATTCTTGACATAACTATAGAATGCTTTGTGTCTGTGGCGATTTTGTTTTCGTAACTAGCTTTGGAGGATTTTATGAGAGATTTCAGCTTCTTACTGAAGCTGACCAGGGAATTCCTCCAATCATGGGATTTTACTCTTTTTTTTTTTTGCAACAGTTTCTTTCTTCTGTTGCAGAGTTTGTTTATGGCAGGGGACCACCAGATTGGCTTCCTTTTTTTTTTGGAGGATAGCATCTTGGTTCTGTTAGGGATAGCACGATCCATGCACGTGTTTAAGTGCATTTGTGTAGGATTCAACAATCGTACCTCTATTGTCCGTCTGCATGGGTGTCATGAAGTTTGCCACTTTTGTCTTAAGTGTGAAATTGGCTTTGGAGAATTTTTTACAGTGGTTTCCCTAATTTTGGGGGGGGGTGGGATGGGATGGGATGTGAATGTCTAGGATGATTAGCTTGTGGTTGGATCTGACCAACGATTAATTGATCTCTGGTGTGGAACACCAGTCACCTACGTTGGTGATGACCAGGTCTAGGATACTGCTGCCCTTGGTGGGGGTGTGGCTAATTTGATCCAAGGCGTTGGAATTTATGAATTCCAGAAAACGTTGAGCAAAAGACTTGGTACATGAGCAGTTTTCCCAGTTAATGGTAGGGTAGTTGAAATCACCTATTAAGGTGTTGGGTTGTACCCTAATATTTGCCAGTGTATCAAGAAATGAGGAGTGAGAATCCTGGGGCATGGTGGGTGATCTGTAGCAAGTTACAATTTGGATTGCGGTCTTGCCCAGAGTTAGTTGCACTTGGATAATCTCGGATGCATTATGAGCAACTAGCCTGGAGGTGTGGATATCCTTAATGAATATGGACACGCCTCAGCCTTTAGTGTTTCAGTCCAGGTTAGGTGGCTGAAAGGTGTGGTATGAATTATAGCCTGGTAATGCAGGGGTGCTCCCTGGAGCCTTGAACCAGGTCTCTGTCACTGCACAGCTGTCAATGTTCTCCATTTTAAGGAGTGCTTCGAGTGCATTTTAAGGTTTAGACTTCTAGTATTGAGTAACATTACCCTCCAGATTTTGCTTGCTTGTATCTGTTACGGTGGTGAA
Source organism: Protopterus annectens (assembly GCF_019279795.1). Taxonomy (NCBI): domain Eukaryota; kingdom Metazoa; phylum Chordata; order Ceratodontiformes; family Protopteridae; genus Protopterus; species Protopterus annectens. The sequence continues at coordinate 853,512,245 of NC_056743.1, read as the reverse complement.
TTTGTCTTGACTAGAGTGTTTGGTACGTTGTTATGCCTTACTGACTGTGGTTGAGTGGGACACTGAGTTTGTGGGCTGTGTGTCATTTGGGTTGTGTTGGGGGGGGGGGTGGAGGCTGCTTGTGTTTCTGCTTTGGAGGTCTCTGTTGCTTGGGCAGATTTTTATTGAGCGCCTCCACGAACGTAGGTATGTGTTTTGTGCTTCTATGTGCGTGCTTTAGTGGTGTAGGTTTAAAGTGTTTTATTTTTCACTTAGAATCTGCGTGGAACGACCTTCTGAGGTGTCCAGTGGTTTTGGTTCTGGTTTTATTATTTCGGGCCCTAGAACTTTTCATGCCATGCTATAGTTGTACAAATTCTTTTTGGTTTCCCTCCTATTTGTCTGGCAAATCCCAATGTCGTGGACTTCCTCAGAGATTTGTGTTGTGACTTTTATTCAAGGTTTGCATAATTTGAGTGACAGGCTATGACAGCATAGCACAGCATGAATTATCACAGCTATGCAGATAATACTTGTCTGTGTTTCATGTGACCCTTTATCAGGATTTGCTGCTGGTGAACTAGAAGCTTGTTTGGTCATAATTCTAAAATGAACTGCTGAAAAGTGCTAAATGAGTTTGCATGAGTAAAGGTAAGTTAAAATCAACGTGCTTTTGCAAACAGGGGATCTGCACCTTGCAGCACCCCCCCCCCCAAATATACTACATCCAAGACTGTGCCAACTTAAGAGAGAGTGAGAAAATAAAACTCCGGCCCCTTTTCCATGGTTGGTATGACCCCAAAGGCAGAATATTTTAAGACAGAAGGAGTGTGTATGTGTTGGGATGGGCAGTAACATTTTTTATACAAAAAACTTCTTCACATAGAATAGATCTACTGGACTGAGTTCACATTACAACGAACACAGTAATATGTACATCAGTAATTCAATGCATTCCCAAAGGACACTTTAGTTTGCCCACCCAGGACAACTGGTCTTGACAGAAGTCAGCTTTCCGTGCATAATGTGAAGAATCTTATCAGATGCTCAATTCTTTTAGGAAGTTTCAGAAATTATTACTTTGAATAAGATAACTAAATCAACCATCACAGAAAACTCCTCTTAAATGGCTAAAGAATCACTTTCTTCAGGAATCTGCAGATTGGTTCCAGACATTCCTGATGAACATCTTAATTTCCCTCACATATAGCCTTGCACAAGGAAGCATACATGCACTCTGAAGACCTTTACAAAACTTCCAGCTATTAGTTAGCTGGAAGGGCTGTTAAAAAAGTCTCTTTTTCTTGACAAAGAAACCCTCATCTGTATGGAGTCTACAACTATTCCTAAGAAAGCTGTTGAAGGAGTTTGAGATTAATCCTCCTCGCATCATTTTTGCTCCTGTGCCTGCTGACCATCAAGTATACCTCCAAATGAGTATAACACATTAGTTCCCAGTAAATGGGACTTCATCCTAGAGTGTCAGGGGGGCCCAGAGGAAGCAATCTTTCAGGCAGGCAACGAGGGAGTTGTGTCATGGTGGTATTCTACTATTTTTCTTTTTTTAATTGCCTAAGCCCACCTCTAGGTGAAGGGATGTATATAATCTGCATCATTGAAGAGGCTCACACCACCTTCCCCACAAATACTTGTTCACACCCTCCTACATTGAAGATGATCACACCATCAACAGCTGAGACAAATACCCACCCCCCAAGCCATGTGTATTTATCTCAGTCCATCTTCCAGGGAATTAATGCAGTACAAAGGTCTGGCTTTGCCCATGTCTAAAAGGGCAAACCCATCCTCCCCCACCAGTTCCATCAGTCACCAGAGCTATTAATTGATCCTAAGTCAGGGCAATAGTTAGGGCTTTATCCTGCTGCACCACCAAAGCAGGTATTGTATTCCTTTCAGTTAATTATTCTCAGACTAAGAAAGCACAGGGGAAGGGTGCAATGGATTAACAGTCCCAGATAAAGAAAGATGACTATGTTGCTTCCAGACACACACAAACATGGTATCAAACATCTGGCAAATACTCCACAAGATTATGGCTAGAACAAATGTCAGACGTGAAAATGAAGCGTTTGTTTGGATGAAATCTAAGGTACTTTCTGTAAGATGGTTTTACTGGAATACACAAGTAGGCAAATTCTAAATCCGGCATTCAGTAGTTTAATTCATTTCTTACCACAGATTAAAGCAATACAAGACATGAGTGCTGCTGGGCTTTGCTTATCCTCTCTTGTTGTGGTTGTTACTGCAATTCTCCTTTCAAATGCCCCTCTTGTTTCCTTTGGTACGTGTGTGATATCCCCCATCCCTCACCTCACAAAAAAGGTATAGCCCTACTCTTCAAACAGAAAGACTCACATTAAGTTGCAATTTTTGACTGCCAATGGAACATTTGTGCTTTAACTAATAAAAGGCAATAAGCTGCTTTTGTACAAGATCTTAAATCAATAAATTTTGCTTTTAGCTGGGGCTACTCTTACATTGTAACAACATCCTTTGTTGGATCCAAACTCAAAACCTTTCTGCTAGGATTCTTTACAATCTGACAAATGCAAGGCTCAAATGGGATATTACATTTTCACATAAACTGTATACTGCATTTCAAGTAGTTAGAATCTATAATGAATATATTACGTTAATTGCTGGCTGCTGTAGTACGATATTTACCTACGTAAAATCATACGACTTGCAAAAATGTTTAACAATGTAAACATTTCCAAGGCACCTTCCTTCCTTCCTCTGTAAACTTCTAAGCTCCTACCACAACTTCAACATTTATAAGCCTATTTGATTTAAATCATACACAATATGTATTATTTCCGCCATTAAAGCTGAGTAGTGATATTGCTGTTGCTAATGGATTGACAACAAGTCGTTAAAACATTCCACCTCACAACACAAATGGCTGGCAATTAATACTCGTAACTGATCACCCAAATGCTTATAACACGAATTCCAGCTTGTCAAGATACAAGTAAATAAGGCACCATTAAAAACACTAAACCAGCTCTACTAACAGAAGAATAAAACCCCTGACTATGGCCTAGGAGAATTTAGACAGACTAATGGCTCCATCATTTGACATACTCATCCTGAGGGCAGGGAGGTGAAGCCAGTCATGGGTTGTAGAAGTCCCTCAAGGGAAAGGAGGAGGGCATGAAACTTTAGGGGATGGTGAGCATGTAGTACAGCAAAGTGGTGGCAGCATATATTCGGCAAGCACAGGGGAAGGGTGTACATGCATAGAGAAAGGCATTGTGGCCCCTGTATTGACATGGGTTACAAGTCCTCACACGCAGGAAGAGTTATGTAAATAAATAAAAACTGTCTTCATTGCCAGGATGTCAGTGAGGACACAAGCAGCCCTCATGATTACATGAATAGACTTCCCCCTAGGTTGACATTCGAGTGAGAACTGCGCAGATACCAACCACTGGGAAAGTAATGTGATTAAGTCTGACTGGGGAAGGGTCAATGGTCAGCAGGTGTAAGGTCATAAAGTATACTGAAAAAATTAAACACATTTTTTTTAAAAACTTGCAGAGGGTCACAAGCCCTCCTGCACCCTTTCAAGTGGGTGGTTTCACACCCTTACTTTATTATTCTCACTTGCAGGTAATTCAAACAGACTAAGAGCAGTTTTGTGATAATGAAAGAAAAATGACTTACACTTTCACCAGGAGACTACAGAGCACAACTTAAGCTACATTTCAAGGAGACCTTCATTGCTCCCAAGTGAAGCATGCAACAGTACATGAGCAACTGCAGTATAGTTAGTGCTCCTGTGAGACAAATGACCAAATGAGTCTATATTGTTGAAACGGCATTATATATAGAGCGAAATCCGAAAACACTGAAACCCCAGGTCACCGATTTTTTTCATTTGGGGGGTAGACTAACAAAACATAACACACCAGTAAAAAACATTTCAAAGTGAGGGGCTTCGCACCACACACACCCCAATGTGGGGGGCTCTGCCCCCCACATCCCCCAACTAAATATACCAACTTCCAGATCACACTACAGTGGGGTAAAGGACAATGTCACAGCTCAGACCAAGTGATTTTTTTTCCCTAGGAAAGAAAATCGCTGACCTGAGCTTTCGCTGTTTTGGGATTTCGCTCTGTATTTGTCGTCAAAAAGGCATTTGCTGGAATGCCATTTCGACAATATAATACAGACCCAACCAAATGCTATGACTAATGCTTACCATAGACTGTATCAGTTGGAACGGCTCCTTAAAGTCCACTTAAATCCACATACTCTTCTCATAAAATGTACAACTGCATCATAATTCCCATCAACAAGGGTGTCCACTTGATTAAACTTACTTGGATAAACAGTATCAGTCCATAGTCAACACCCAAGTTATGTTTAGTCTACCTACCACACACAAACACACACACAAACACACACACAAACACACACACAAACACACACACAAACACACACACAAACACACACACAAACACACACACAAACACACACACACAGTTAAGAATTACAACCATCAATGTACTTCTACTGACTAAAACAAAGGATGCCTACCATAATCCTGGTCTTCCTGCCTTTGTCAGTCAGTCTCTCATGACAGCATTAACAAACATTAGCAATACCAAAAATAAAGTATTTTTATACTCGAAGTATGACCAGTTCAGGAAAACCCAGAATTTTTAACTACAGAATCACAGCTAAAGACATGTTCCTTTGCCACAACATATAACACAAGGGCAAGAAAGCCGCAACGTCTATCTACAGGAACTAAGAATCACTCAGCATTAAACACAATACTATTTTCCTAGGTGATCTAAACTATCCAACTATAGCCTGAGGAACTACACCACCACCACTACTGTACAAGCAGAGATTCCTCGAGATAGACTAATTTTTCCAGGGTGCCTGAGTACCCACTAGGAGGAATAATATCTTAAAGCTTGTCCTTACTAATAGGGGAACATTTTGCACCATCCCTTGTCTATCTTCATCATTTGTTACATCTGACAATAAAGCAGCCTCCTTCAAAATAAAATTAAAACCACACACCCCTTCCATCTAAGGTACCTTTAAAAATTGCTTTAAGACAAACTGCACCTATAACACAGACACACACAAACACCTACCTATAGCTACATAACTGACAAACAGGCCAGGGTACTAAAAATAGCTACACTCTGCTAAAAAGTACAGTTTTGTACCTACCATAAATGTAGATGTTCGAGGATTCCATTGCTGCAGTCCTGACTATTGGGTATAGTCCGCGTCCAGTCGGCCCGAATACCAGAGTATAAGGCTGACGTCGGTCATGGCGCCTTAGACTGACGTCAGTACGTCAGGGTACTAATGCGCATGACCGACGTCATATCCTCAGTCTTTTCTTGCCCCAGATGTCAGAAGACCCTAAAAAAACAAGGCCCAAAAAACCTGCACCAAAAACATGCACAATATATACAAAAATATATACAAAAACATAAGCATGTAAACCCACCTACACAACCACACCTAAACACAGAGGGGAAGGAGGGAGGGTAAATTGGACTGCAGCAATGGAATCCTCGAACATCTACATTTATGGTAGGTACAAAACTGTACTATGTTCTTCGTTTTCCATTGCTGCAGTCCTGACTATTGGGTAGAATCCCAAAGCAGAGGTAAGGGAGGCTGGCAAATCATAAGGAAGTAGGAGCTGACAAAATGCCTTGCAAAACAGCTGTGGCAAAACCAGCCCTAGACTTAGAGTAAATAGGAAGGTGATAATGCTTAGAGAAAGTATGCACTGAACTCCAAGTAGCTGCTTCCAAAATATCCTTAGTTGCCACCCCCCTTAGAAATGCAGTTGAAGTGGCAGTAGCCCTAGTGGAATGAGGCCTAATCCCAGTTGGAATCTCCTTGCCATGATGGGAATAACAAAATGCAATGCAAAAGCCAATCCACCTAGAAATAGTTTGTTTTGACACAGGCTTGCCCTGTGAACTCAAAGCAAAAGAAACAAACAACTGCTGAGACTGCCTAAAATCCTTAGTCCTGCTCAAATAATAACGCAATTGCCTGTGTACATCTAAAGTGTGCAAAATCTTTTCCCCTGCATTTTGGGGGTCTGCATAAAAGGTAGGCAAATGAATAGTTTGGTTTAAAGCCACACTAGAAACCACCTTAGGCATAAAGGAAGGATTAGTACGTAATGATACCCTATCCTTATGGAAAATCAAAAAGGGCTCTACTGCCATAAGGGCCTGCAACTCAGACACCCTTCTTGCAGAAGTAATAGCCAACAGAAAAGCAGTCTTCCATGACAAGAATTTCAATTCAGCAGTAGCCGCAGGCTCAAAAGGTTGTAGAGTAAGTTTTTCCAACACAAAATTGAGATCCCAAGCAGGAGTAGGAGCTCTGCGTGGGGGTCTTAAATTCTTTGCCCCTCTAAGAAACTGCTTGAACAAAGGATGCGAAAACAATGGTGGGTCACAATCATAGTGAGCTGAAATTGCTGCAGCATGAATCTTAATGGAAGAGAAGGACAAACCTTTGTCCAATAACTCAGTAAGATATTGAAGAGCCACACTCAAATTAGGTTCAGAAATCTCCAAATTCTTTGCTGTACTCCAAAATAAAAATCTCTTCCATTTTTCTGCGTACACTTTCCTTGTACTAGGTCTTCTAGCTTCCATAATCACATTTAAAACTTGTTGAGGAAGTTGAGACCTGCTGTGTCTCAACACAGAATATGCCAGGCTGTTAGATGAAGAGATTGAAGCTTGACATTGAGCAGATGACCATCCTTCTGAGATAACAGATGAGGAATCAGAGGTAAAGGCCATGGAGGCTTCCTTACCAGACTCCGTAGAAGTGGGTACCAGTGTTGTCGAGGCCAATCTGGAGCTATCAAAATCATCCTTGGCCTGTCTTGCCTGACCTTTAATAGTACCTTCGGAAGAAGAGGCAGAGGAGGAAAGGCATACACATGAAGGTTTTTCCAACTGAACGACAGAGCATCCACTTTCCAAGCTGTGTGATGAAACCCCTTTGTGCAATACTGTGGCAGCTGGTGGTTTAGTGGAGAAGCGAACAGATCTATGTCTGGAGTTCCCCATGACACTGTCAATTTTTGAAATACATGAAGATCCAGTTTCCACTCGTGGGGATCCATGATTTGTCTGCTTAACACATCTGCTAAGGAGTTCTGTGCTCCCGGCAGAAACCTTGCCTGAAGAGTTAGTTGCAAGCTTAGCGCAGTCTCCCATAAAATCATTGCTTGCCTGCATAGAGGATAAGAATGTGTTCCCCCTTGCTTGTTGATGTACCACATGACAGTTGTGTTGTCTGTTAGAATCAACACCTGCCCTGGAAGAAGTAACTCCTTGAAAGCCACTAATGCAAACTGGACTGCTAACATCTCCTTCATGTTGATATGTAGATGCTGTAGTCTGGCAGGCCACTTGTCTTGTATCCACTTTCCATTTAGATGAGCTCCCAAGCAATGTCCGAGGCATCTGTCGTTAAAATCTGACTCGCCTCTGGCCGGGTCACAGAGAGTCCCTTGTTTAGGTGACATTCCTGAGCCCACCACAAAAATTCTTTCTGAAGGCAAGTTATTATTTGAATGACAGTGTCCAAATCCTGGCAGTGCTGAGTCCATACATTTTGAGATACCATTGTAGCTTCCTCATATGCAGTTTGGCATTGGGAAGCACCAGAATACAAGATGCCATGAACCCTAATGCTTGAAGGACTGTCCTTGCAGTCAGCACGGACTGATGAGATAGTTGATGGAAGTAAAGTGATAGACTCTTTTGTTTGTCCGGGGTTAAATGGCCATCTGGGCTGCTGTATTCAGTCTCACACCCAGAAAGCACATGTCTTGAGAGGGTACTAGACTGGACTTTATTTCGTTCACAGAATACCCTAGGCATCTTAGCACTGCTATAACATATTCCAGATGCTGTAGAAGGTCTTCTTTTTCTTGAGCCAGAATCAGGCAGTCGTCCAAGTAAGGATAGATTTGAATTCCTTGAAGCCTGAAGTAAGCTATCACTGGAGCCAGAACCTTTGTGAATACTCTGGGCGCAGTAGATAAGCCAAAGGGCAATGCAGAGAACTGATAATGAGAATTTCCAGCTCGAAACCGCAGATACTTCCTGCAACTTAGCCTTATAGGCACATGAAGGTAAGCTTCCTTGAGATCTAAAGTTACCATCCAGTGATCTTTGCCCAACAGAGGTAAAAGCTGTTGCAACGTCAACATCTTGAACTTGGGAATGTCCAGAAAAGTGTTGAGGAGAGATAAATCCAAAATTGGTCTCCAAGTGTTCCCTTTCTTTGGTACTAAAAACAGGCGAGAATAAAATCCTAGGCCCCTTTCTGATACAGGGACTGGTTGAATGGCCCCCATCCGTAGTAACTGAGAAATTTGCTTGTGAGCCTCTTTTCTTTGTGGAGGAGGAACGTCTGGCATGCCTTTGAAAGGGGGCATTGTATGGAAATAAAATCTGTAACCGTGGTGAATGATATCCAACACCCATCTGTCTTGAGTGACTAAATCCCAATTTTCTTTGAAAAGAGACAGTCTTCCTCCCAAAGGAGCTGCCAGACAAGAATCTGCTGGCAGCTGAAAAGACAGGTCATTGGGTCTGTTTACGAAAGGACTGACCCCTGCCCTCACCAGAAGTCTGAGCAGATGAACTCCCTGATCTAGGCCGAAAAAAACCTTGAGCCCTGCCCCTACCACGTCTAGACCTACCCCTAGACTGGGAATCATAAGCAGGATATGTCCACCCCTTAGCAGGCCAATTTCTACTAAACTTCGGTGGCTGCACCTGCAAAAAATCTTTAACAGTTTGCATAGACTTAGCTTTGTCCTCCATTTTCTTTAAAACTGCTTCCACAGGCGATCCAAACAACACATCAGACTGTAAAGGAGCATCCAAAATCCTTGTTTTAACATGCTCAGCTAAATTCTGATCCTTCAACCAGGCATGCCTGCGAAGAACAGAACCAGTAGCAGCCACCCTCGAGGAGGCCTGTACAGCATCAAAACCACATTGCAAAGAATGCTTACCCACTTGTTCAGACACATGAACCAAATCCAGCAACTCTTTACACTCAATACCTTCCGCCAAAGCATCCACCTTAGATTTTAATTGCGAAAGGAGATAATTCTGATATTTTAGCATATGAAACTGACAATTCAATGCTCTCATGGCTAGAGTGGAAGAAGTATACACTTTCTTTCCCCACCTATCCAAAGCCTTTGCCTCTTTATCAGTGGGAACAGGATTTTTAACTACAGAAGCCTTAACACCCTTAGGCCCTTGAGAAATGGTTTCTGGGTCCGCCCTAGGACTCTTAAACAAATACTTATGAGCTTCGGGCACCCTATAATACCTATCAGGCTTAACAGGAGCAGGAGGCAAGGAGTCAGGGTTCAGGGAAGCCTCTGCAAAAACATCTTCCACCACATTCAACACAGGAGGAATAGCTAAAGGCCTATGCTGGGGTAAAAACAAGAATTCCCTAAGCCTTTTCCTGGAATCAGAGTAATCCTGGCCTTCCCATTTAAAGTGCTCCCTCATGGAGTGCAGAGTCTCTGAAAATGAGAAATCCTCAGGAGGAGAAGCTGTAGGAGTGGAATCATCCACATCAGAATCAGAATAAGTAGGATACTCCTGTAAGTCTTCCGCAGAAGACTCTGAAGCCTCTGAACACTGTTCAAAACTATCAAACTCCTGTTCCACTCTAGGCCTCTTATCAGGCGGGGGCATAGAACCTCTAATCATAGTAATCAAGTCTTCTGCCATTTTAAGCATATGTTTCTTAGGTACAGAGCCTGAAATGCTAGGAGAAGCCCCCACAGAAGCTGAACTTGGCCTACCTCTAAAAGAAGTTTTGGCAACAGAAGGAGAGGCCCTAACTACCTTGGGAAGAGAGGGAAGAACAGTTACCTGAGAAGCCCCCTCAGCCTGGCCTACCTCCTGAGAAGGCACATCCTGTAACAGTAAAGTTTCTGCCTGAGACTCCATGGAAACTCCTGGCAAAACCTCTGGCTCCACTGAGCCTTCTAAAGAACCGACGTCCGGGACTGCCGGTTCATCAACCCTAGGCTTCACTGTTTTGTCCTTGCGCTTCTTGGATGAAGCGGGCGTCGGAGCATCCGACGGCATATTATAATTGCAACGCTTCCCAAACACTAACCTGGCACAGTCTAGCCTCCTCTTAATAGTGCGTTTGTTAAATCTAGCACAAGAACGGCAACCAACAACGTCGTGCTCAGGCCCTAAACAAGGTATACACAGTGTATGATAATCCCTATGAGGTATCTGCTTCCCACAAGAAATACAGTTATTCACTTTTTCTGACATCCGGTAAAATACTGAGGCAAGAAAAAACCAAAATGTTCCCCAACGGGGTACTTAGCCAACTCTGTTTCGGTCTGAAACTCCGGTTTCGGAAAATCTCAGAACGCCAACCTGCACTCGCAAAACTGCTTCTGCATCGGACCATGCGGCAAAAAAGACTGAGGATATGACGTCGGTCATGCGCATTAGTACCCTGACGTACTGACGTCAGTCTAAGGCGCCATGACCGTCGTCAGCCTTATACTCTGGTATTCGGGCCGACTGGACGCGGACTATACCCAATAGTCAGGACTGCAGCAATGGAAAACGAAGAACATCTAGACCAATGCAATAACTCTAAACTCCGACTCTGTCCTGATTTTATCTCTTGTTAGTAGAGCAGATCACATTGCCCAGTAACATCAAATTCTGTAAAGTGGTAGCCTACATAGCCCCACCCATCCACAAACCTATTAAGTGTTATTCTTAATAGCCATCAGTAATGTCAACATTTATTCTCCTAAATGGCCGCAAGATCTGGCTAGAGACCTTACACAGCACACATGAAACAAACATGCGAACAATGGGTTCAACAACATCTAACAAATGGCCCAACATGGAGAAGAACCAGTATGGTGCAAATACAATAACTAGTGCTGTGATTTTACTGAACACAAAACCTTCCATACATTTAGGCCAGCTACTGCACAGGAAGGGACTAAAGGTGGGAAGTCTTTTGGGTTTCTAATTTTTCCAAGTCTTTTGGGTTTCTAATACAATAACAGTAATGGACCCCCTTCCTAAGTCAAAGAAAAGTTAATGAAAGTTGTATTGTTTCATTCTTTGATGTTATAGCCAGAAGTGCTCTTCGCAGCTCCCGCAATGTTTCCAGTAATGACTCCTCATGCAATTTGCACAGAGTTACATGCATCAGCAATGTATCAAAGTATGACTGCAAATTCTTTTTATAATACCTGTTGCTCCTACTACTATTGGAACTGTCTGGGTAACCTCCTCCTGCATTGCTCTCCCCTTGTTTTTACCTGCAAATCCTGGTATTTTATGACTCTATGCACGTAAGACACTGTAGTCGCTGGGTGTAGCACTTTCAGTGATCAATGCTACTTTTGTCTTTTTCATGGACTAATATATCTGGTTTCCTCACATCTATTTTTTTAGCTGTTAGTAATGGGTGATCCCCATGTGATATAAACATCATTTTCTATAATGCCTTCTGGATCATATTTCCAGTGTTTTTCAGCTACCTTAACATTATAATGTTTGCACAATCCCCAAATGCAACAGCCTTGCCGCATTATTATGCCTTTCAGTATACACTCCTCCTGCCATTAGTACATCACAACTAGCAACAAGATGCAAGAATGTTTCCAGTTCTGCTTTACAAAAAGTACAGTTTTGTACCTACCATAAATGTAGATGTTCGAGGATCCACATTGCTGCAGTCCTAACTATTGGGTAGTCCGCTGTCCAGTCGGCCCGAATACCAAAGTATATGGCTGACGTCGGTCAGGGCGCATTAGACTGACGTCAGTACGTCAGGGTACTAATGCGCATGACCGACGTCATATCCTCAGTCTTTTCTTGCCCCAGATGTCAGAAGACCCTAAAAAGATAAGGCCAAAAACCAAAAACTCCCAACAAACCTGCACCAAAATATATATACAAAATATACAAAATTAGCAGAATATAACCTCACCTACACAACCACCCCTAAACACAGAGGGGAAGGAGGGAGGGTAAATTGGACTGCAGCAATGTGGATCCTCGAACATCTACATTTATGGTAGGTACAAAACTGTACTATGTTCTTCATTCCACATTGCTGCAGTCCTAACTATTGGGTAGAATCCCAAAGCAGAGGTAAGGGAGGCTGGCAAATCATAAGGAAGCAGGAACTGACAACATGCCTTGCAAAATAGCTGTGGCAAAACCAGCCCTAGACTTAGAGTAGAGAGGAAGGTGATAATGCTTAGAGAAAGTATGCACTGAACTCCAAGTAGCTGCCTCCAAAATATCCTTAGTTGCCACCCCCCTCAGAAATGCTGTTGAAGTGGCAGTAGCCCTAGTGGAATGAGGCCTAATCCCAGCTGGAATCTCTTTGCCATGATGGGAATAACAAAAAGTAATGCAACACCCAATCCATCTAGAAATAGTTTGTTTTGACACAGGCTTGCCCTGAGAACTCAAAGCAAAAGAAACAAACAACTGCTGAGACTGCCTAAAATCCTTAGTCCTGCTCAAATAATAACGCAATTGCCTGTGTACATCTAAAGTGTGCAAAATCTTTTCCCCTTTATTTTGGGGATCTGCATAAAAAGTAGGCAAATGAATAGTTTGGTTTAAAGCCACACTAGAAACCACCTTAGGCATAAAGGAAGGATTAGTACGTAAAGATACCCTATCCTTATGAAAAATCAAAAAAGGCTCCACTGCCATAAGGGCCTGCAACTCAGAAACCCTTCTTGCAGAAGTAATGGCCAACAAAAAGCAGTCTTCCATGACAAGTATTTCAAGTCAGCAGTAGCCAGGCTCAAAAGGTTGTAGAGTAAGTTTCTCCAACACAAAATTGAGATCCCAAGCAGGAGTAGGAGCTCTACGTGGGGGTCTTATATTCTTTGCCCCTCTAAGAAATTGCTTGAACAAAGGATGCGAAAACAATGGTGGGTCACAATCATAGTGAGCTGAAATTGCTGCAGCATGAATCTTAATGGAAGAGAAAGACAAACCTTTGTCCAATAACTCAGTAAGATATTGAAGAGCCACACTCAGATTTGGCTCCGAAATGTCCAAATTGTTTGCTGCACTCCAAAATAAAAATCTCTTCCATTTTTCTGCGTACACTTTCCTTGTACTAGGTCTCCTGGCTTCCATAATCACATTTAAAACTTGTTGAGGAAGTTGAGACCTGCTGTCTCTCAAAATAGAATATGCCAGGCTGTTAGATGAAGAGAGTGAAGCTTGACATTGAGCAGGTGACCGTCTCTCTGAGACAACAGGTGTGGAATCAAGGGTAAAGGCCATGGAGGCTTCTTTACCAGACTCCTCAGTAATGGGTACCAGTGCTGCGAGGCCAATCTGGAGCTATTAAAATCATCCTTGGCTTGTCTTGTCTGATCTTTAGAAGCACCTTTGGAAGAAGAGGCAGAGGTGGAAAGCATACACATGAAGATTTTTCCAACTGAAAGAAAGAGCATCCACTTTCCAAGCTGTGTGATGAAACCTCTTTGTGCAAAACTTTGGCAGCTGGTGGTTTAGTGGAGAAGCGAACAGATCTATGTCTGGAGTTCCCCAGGACACTGTCAACGTTTGAAATACATGAAGATCCAGTTTCCACTCGTGGGGATCCATGATTTGTCTGCTTAACACATCTGCTAAGGAGTTCTGTGCTCCCGGCAGAAACCTTGCCTGAAGAGTTAGTTGCAAGCTGAGCGCAGTCTCCCATAAAATCATTGCTTGCCTGCACAATGGGTAAGAATGTGTTCCCCTTGTTTGTTGATGTACCACATGACAGTTGTGTTGTCTGTTAGAATCAACACCTGCCCTGGAAGAAGTAACTCCTTGAAAGCCATTAATGCAAACTGGACTGCTAACATCTCCTTCATGTTGATATGTAGATGCTGTAGTCTGGCAGGCCACTTGTCTTGTATCCACTTTCCATTTAGATGAGCTCCCCAAGCAATGTCTGAGGCATCTGTCGTTAGAATCTGACTCGCCTCTGGCGGGTCACAGAGAGTCCCTTGTTTAGGTGACATTCCTGAGCCCACCACAAAAATTCCTTTTGAATGCAAGGTATTATTTGAATGACAGTGTCCAAATCCTGGCAGTGCTGTGTCCATACATTTTGAGATACCATTGTAGCTTCCTCATATGCAGTTTGGCATTGGGAAGCACCAGAATACAAGATGCCATGAACCCTAAGGCTTGAAGGACTGTCCTTGCAGTCAGCCCGGACTGAAGAGATAGTTGATGGAAGTAACTGGAAAGATTCTTTTGTTTGTCCGGGGTTAAAAGGCCATCTGGGCTGCTGTATTCAGTCTCACACCCAGAAAGCACATGTCTTGAGAGGGTACTAGACTGGACTTTATTTCGTTCACAGAATACCCTAGGCATCTTAGCACTGCTATGACATATTCCAAATGCTGTAGAAGGTCTTCCTTTTCTTGAGCCAGAATCAGGCAATCGTCCAAGTAAGGACAGATTTGAATTCCTTTTAGCCTGAAGAAAGCTATCACTGGAGCCAGAACCTTTGTGAAGACTCTGGGCGTAGATAAGCCAAAGGGCAATGCAGAGAACTGATAATGAGAATTTCCAGCTCGAAAACGCAGATACTTTCTGCAACTTAGTCTTATAGGCACATGAAGGTAAGCTTCCTTGAGATCTAAAGTTACCATCCAGTGATCTTTGCCCAGCAGAGGTAAAAGCTGTTGTAACGTCAACATTTTGAACTTGGGAATGTCCAGATAAGTGTTGAGGATAGATAAATCCAAAATTGGTCTCCACGTGTTCCCCTTCTTCGGTACTAGGAACAGGCGAGAATAAAATCCTAGGCCCCTTTCTGGCACAGGAACCGGCTGAATGGCCCCTATTTAAAGTAACAGAGAAATTTGCTTGTGAGCCTCTTGTCTTTGTAGAGGAGGAATGTCTGGCATGCCTTTGAAAGGAGGCAAGGTATGGAAATAAAACCTGTAACCGTGGTGAATGATATCCAGAACCCATCTGTCTTGGGTAATTAAATCCCAATTTTCTTTGAAAAGAGACAGTCTTCCTCCCAACGGTGCTGCCAGGCGAGAATGAACTGGCAGCTGAAAAGGCAGGTCATTGGGTTTGCTTACGAAAGGACTGACCCCTGCCTTCACCAGAAGTCTGAGCAGGGGAACTCCCTGTCCTAGGCCTAAAAGAACCCTGAGCTCTGCCCCTACCACGTCTAGACCTACCCCTAGACTGGGAATCATAAGCAGGATAAGTCCATCCCTTAAGCAGGCCAATTTCTACTAAACTTCGGAGGCTGCACCTGCAAAAAATCTTTAACAGTTTGCATAGACTTAGCCTTGTCCTCCATTTTCTTCAAAACTGCTTCTACAGGCGAACCAAACAACACATCAGACTGCAAAGGAGCATCCAAAATCCGTGTCTTAACATGCTCAGCTAAATTCTGATCTCTCAACCAGGCGTGCCTACGAAGAACAGAACCAGTGGCAGCCACCCTGGAGGAGGCCTGCACAGCATCAAAACCACATTGCAAGGAATGTTTACCCACCTGTTCAGACACATGAACTAAATCCTGCAACTCTTTACACTCAATACCTTCCGCCAGAGCATCCACCTTAGATTTCAACTGTGAAAGAAGATAATTCTGATATTTCAACATGTGAAACTGACAATTCAACGCCCTCATGGCTAAA
The DNA here is from genome assembly GCF_019279795.1 of Protopterus annectens. Classification (NCBI taxonomy): domain Eukaryota; kingdom Metazoa; phylum Chordata; order Ceratodontiformes; family Protopteridae; genus Protopterus; species Protopterus annectens. The sequence continues at coordinate 853,496,500 of NC_056743.1, read as the reverse complement.
GTGGAAGAAGTATACACTTTCTTGCCCCATCTATCCAAAGCCCTTGCCTCTATCAGGAGGGACAGGATTTTTAACAACTGAGGCCTTCACACCTTTGGGCCCCTGAGAGACAGTTTCCGGGTCTGCCCTAGGACTCTTAAAAAGATACTTATGAGCTTCAGGCACCCTATAATACCTATCCGGTTTAACTGGGGCAGGAGGCAAAGAATCAGGATTCAGGAAGCCTCTGCAAAACATCTTCCACCACATTCAAAACAGGAGGTATAGCTAAAGGCCTATGCTGGGGTAAAAACAAGAATTCCCTAAGCCTTTTCCTGGAATCAGAGAAATCTTGACCTTCCCATTTAAAATGCTCCCTCATGGAATGCAGAGTCTCTGAAAAGAAAAATCCTCAGGAGGAGAAGCTGAAGGAGTAGAATCATCCACATCAGAATCAGAATAAGGAGGGAACTCCTGCAAGTCTTCAGCTGAAGACTCAGAAGCCTCGAGCATTGCTCAAAACTCTCAAACTCAGGTTCCACCCTAGGCCTCTTATCAGGAGGGGCATAGAACCCCTTATCATAGTAATCAAATCCTCTGCCATTTTAAGCATATGTTTCTTAGGCAAAGACCCTGAAGCACTAGGAGAACCCCCACTGAAGCAAAACTTGGCCTGCCCCTCAAAGAAGCCTTGGAAACAGAAGGGGAGGCTCTAACCACCTTAGGAAGAGAGGAAGAACAGCCACCTGAGAAGCCCCTCAGCCTGGCCTACTTCCTGAGAGGAAACATCCTGTAACAGTAAAGTCTCTCCCTGAGACTCCAAAGACACACCTGGCAAAACCTCCGGCTCCACTGAGCCCTCTAAAGAACCGTCGTCTGGGACTGTCGGTTCTTCCACTCTAGGCTTTGCTGTTTTGTCCTTGCCTTTTAGCGAAGCGTGTCGGAGCATCCGGCGGCATTTTATAGTTACAACGCTTCCCAAACACTAACCTGGCACAGTCTAACCTTCTCTTAATAGTGCGTTTGTTAAATCTAGCACAAGAGCGGCATCCAACAACGTCGTGCTCAGGCCCTAAACAAGGTATACACAAAGTATGGTAATCCCTATGAGGTATCTGTTTCCCACAAGAAATACAGTTATTCACTTTTTCTGACATCCGGTTAAATACTGAGGCAAGAAAAAAACCAAAATATTCTAACGGGTACTTAGCCAACTTTGATTCGGTCTGAAACTCTGGCTTCAGAAACTTTCAGAACGCCAACCTGCACTCGCAAAATTGCTTCTGCATCGGACCATGCGGCAAAAAAGACTGAGGATATGACGTCGGTCATGCGCATTAGTACCCTGACGTACTGACGTCAGTCTAATGCACCCTGACCGACGTCAGCCATATACTTTGGTATTCGGGCCGACTGGACAGCGGACTACCCAATAGTTAGGACTGCAGCAATGTGGAATGAAGAACATCTATGTCTCTTTCTCCCACATGTTCAATGGAATTTGTAAACAAACGTGTTCATAGTCCACTATCTTGGGAATCCAATATTAACCTTTTGTCTTTTCTTTTAAATTCACCTCTCCTTAACCATTCCTGTCCTTGATCCTGATCAACACGAGGTTGTTCCAAGACTTTTCTATACTTGCAACTATATTTATGCATTTTCCATATTTCTTGCCTTCTCGTCTGATCCTTCACCTTACAGTCTCTCTTTTTTTTTTGGCACATTGGATTGTTCCCTGATTTTTATCTACTATTGGTTCGATTTCCATTCCCACTTGATGCTGATATGCTTCTGCTAAACTAAGCAGGAAAGTCATATTAAACTTGTTCTCCTCAGGTTTCAAAACTTTCACTATGTTTGGGTCTTGTGGTCAGCAGATATGCATGCAATCCGATGATTGCAGATCTATGCATGTAATCAATTTCGAGGAGGCCCATACCTCCTTCAGAATGGGGAATATATAGTCTTGGTATGCACTGATTTTTATAAATCATTTGAAGAGCATGAAGCATCCTTCTTGTTTTCCTGTCCAACCTACCCAACACCTTTTGGAGCCAATCACTCCAAAACTAAGTTAGGACAGGAAGAGCAAATTCTTTTAAAATATACCTTAGTAAGTTTTATTCTCATGTGCTCATGTTTTATTGTTGATCCTTCATCAATTCCCAAATATTTGTACACTTCCTCTTGGTCAAGTTCTTCTATATCAGACTCCTGCCTCAAAAAATAAGTTATATACTCACCATAACGTTCCATGTTTGTAGTCCATCTCGCCCTTCATTCTTACATATGGGATTGGAACAGATTCTCATCTCCGACACGGTTATTTACAAGCTGGAAGTCTTCTAGATGGCTCATGGCTAGGTAGGTATCCCATGGTGCACCAATACAATCCCCAGATCTTGTTTGCTGCTAACTAGGAGAAATAATAACAAGCATACAGACAGAAGCCAATACTAAAAGGTATCAATAAAAAAATGATAATATTTTTCTGTCTCCAGGTACTTCCAGGATGGGGGTAGGAGGGTGGGTTCGTAAGAATGAAGGGTGAGATGGACTACAAACATGGCACGTTATGGTGAGTGCATAACTTCTTTATGTGCTGTAGTCCTATCTCTCCTTCATTCTTACATATGGGACAGCATCCCTTGAGCCTTATTCTTGGGTGGCTCAAGGAAAAATACTCCTGAGTACCATGGAACCAAATGATGCTCTACCCTACAGGTTAAATCCAATTTGTAATGAGTAATAAAAGTGTCAGGTATAGCCCATGTTGCTGCTGCACAAATATTATCAAGTGGGACACTGGCTTGAAAGGCTGCAGAGGTAGACTGAAATCTGGTAGAATAAGCCTTGATTTTAAAGGGTAAGGGTCTACCCTCAGAGTTGCAAACGTAAGCTATACAGCCAGAAATCCAATTAGAGAGTGTTATTTTGGAAACTGGTAAGCCTGACCTGGATTCGGAGAAGGAAATAATTGACCTGATTTCCTTAGTCCGGTGCAAATAAAAGCGTAACTGTCTATGGACATCCAGCTGATGAAACCTGTATTCAGCTGCGTTGGAATGATTTGGAAACAACACTGGAAGTTCTATGGATTGGTTCAAGGTGGCATGGGAAGAGACCTTGGGGACAAAGGAAGGATTAGTAAGAAGAGACACCCTGTCTTTGTGAAAAATCAGGAAAGGGGGTTTTCACAGACGATGCTTGTAATTCTGGCACCCGTCTGGCCGACATGATAGCCACCAGAAACAAAGTCTTCAAAGACAGGAATTTCAAAGGGGATGAATGAGAAGGCTCAAAGGGCAGAGAAGTTAATTTGGAGAACACAAAATTTAAATCCCATGAGGCAACAGGCTCTTGAAAGGGAAGGTCTTAACAAGGTGGCATCTTTAAGGAAAGTTTTGCACAGCCTATGTGACATCAGATTAGAATCCTGAAAGCCTAGACGAAAATTTGAAATCTCTGCCAATTGAACTCTGATAGTGGCAGCCACAGATTCCTGGTGAAAAAGCTCAGACAGGAATTTGAAAACTACGGGAATGGAGGCAGTGTAAGGGTCAACATTCATTTCCACCGCCCAGACAGAGAATCTTCTCCATTTTCTGGAATATAGTCTCCTAGAGGAAGGTTTATGAGAAGACGTAAGGATACGTGTCACGGAGGGTGAAAAGTCGTGAAGCCTGACTAGGAATGGAACTGGAGCAGCCACGCTGTCAAATTGAGGGCGTGTAAGGAGGGGTGAAGCGAACCTGACATGTGAGTCAACAGGTCTGGAACTGGGTCCAGAATCCAAGGATCATCTAGGAGAAGGCTCGAGGAAGGGGAAACAAACCTGACGAGGCCAGTAAGGAGCAATGAGGATCAGTTTGCTTCCCAGCCTTTTCACTTTCTGAATAACCTTGGGAATGAGAGGAAAGGGAAGAAAAGCATAAAGGAGACTCAGGTGCCAATCATGAACAAGTGCATCTCTCGGTGACTCCCCCGGAGAGGGGATGAGGGAGAAGTAGCTGTTGCATTTGGCATCGATTGGGCTGGCAAAGAGATCGCAGCAAGGCTGTCCCCATCTGCGGAAAATCTGTTCCGCTGTTTCCTGTTTCAGAGACCACTCATGAGGCATCAGGATTGCCAGGCTGAGCTTGTCTGACATCTCATTGCTTGTCCCTGGAATGTGCATTGCCACCAGAAAACGCAGGAAAGAAATCGCCCATTTTCAAACTCGAATGGCCTCTCGACAGAATGGGTAAGATCTGGTTCCGCCCTGTTTGTTGATATACCATAATACCAACATGTTGACTGATTGTATTGCAATAGTCCCCAGAGGAAGAAGGTTGTGAAGTGCTTGCAATGCTAGGAGCACCGCCCTCATCTCTAGAATGTTGATATGCAGATGAGCCTCGTGATCTTGCCATGTGCCTTGGACAGTCCTGCCTAGATAATGCCCCCGGCCCACCCTATCTGTGAGGCATCCGTGGTCACAGTAGCAACGAGTTGGTGAGGAACTAATGAAGTGCCCGTTGTTAACTGATTAGGTAGAGTCCACCAAATGAGGTCCTTCTTGCAAGGGTCTGTCAGCAGAATGTGATGAGATAATGGTAGGTACTGAAAGGACCATTGGGACGACAGGAGCCACTGAAGAATCCTCATGTGTAGACTGGCTAGTGGCACTAGTAATATGGTGGAAGCCATGACCCCTAGAAGCTGCAGAATACTCCTTGGCTTTGACCTTTCATAAGGGGAGAAGACAGTGAATTTGAAGAACCAGATTCTGTGCCCTTTCTACAGGAAGACGAGCCAACATGTCTACTGTGAGAGGACAATAAGGCAGTTTTTTCCCCAGTTTATAGAAATTCCTAGCTGGGCACAAAGCTGAATGGTAGCGTCCCTGGTCTGAAGAAGTAGATGCCTGGTGGGGGTGGTCAAGAGCCAGTCGTCCAGATATGGAAACACCTGGAATCCTTGACGCCTCAGGTGAGCTGTCACTACTGCCATGCACTTGGTGAACACCCTGGGGGCTGTGGTGAGACCAAAGGGCAGAGCACGAAACTGGTAATGACTGGCTCCCGGATGGAAATGTAGATGACTCTTCGACGCCCTGTCCATTTTTATGTGGTAGTAGGTGTCTTGGAGATCTATTGAGCACATCCAATTGTCTTGTCCTTTACTGATTTGCTCAATGTGCTGAGGACCAAGGTGGGCTTCCAGTCACCAGTACATTTTGGCACTAAAAAGAATCTGGAGTAATTTCAGGATCCTATTTGGTCTGCTGGGATGGTTTGGATGACTCTGACGGCAACTTGTTGACCTCCACAGTTGCCTAATCCCTGTGATTGGGTGGAACATCCGGGATCCTTTTGGGAACAAAAGGTGGAAGAGAAAAGGGTATGACATAACCTCTGGTAATAATTCTTTGTACCCACTTGTCTTGAGTGATACCTAGCCAGGTTTCTGGATACAAAGAAATGCGACCCTCGACCGGCCCCAAAGAAGCACACTCGGCCCACATCAGGAGCGCTGGTAAGGCCGGCCCGAAAGGAATCGCGATCTCCCTGGTTTTATGGTCCGCCCCTGCCTCTAGGGCAACGTCTATCATTTCCTCCTCCGCCTCTGAAGGAGGAGTCACCCTGTGCAGCCTGGAAAAACCTCTGGGACTTCTTGAACCACATTTTATCTAGAGGGGACAGCAAAACGTACTCACACGGCAGAGTGTTTTTCCTTCTTGCTCGCACCGGCTGAGAGTGTCCTTTGCCTTGGGTCCAAACAATGAGGAATCGTCGAAGGGGGCGTTGGTAAAGGTAGACTTGAATGGTTCCGCAAAAATTACACAAACCCATCCAGGAATGACGCCTTAGGGAAATTCCTGAACCCGCTGCTCTACTCGCTCCATCGGCTGCATACGAGATGAGCCTCATGGAAGAGTTGACGATAGAGTTCAAGGTGGACAACTAAGCAGACAACTTGTCAGGGACTCCCTTGGTACATGTACCTTGTAGAGAATCTCCTAACTCTAAGAAGATCTCTCTAAAGCCTCGTGAAGTGTGTAAAGCAGTTCAGTGATCTAAGGGTAAATGCCGCTGAAGAGAAGATACGCTTCCTGTATCTGTCCATCGTTTGAGACTCCTTATTCAGTGGATGAAAAGAAAAAGTAATCTCTGCTAGCTTCTTCTTAGTGGCCACCGCCACCACCATGGCATGTACGGGAACACTTTTAGACAAAAAAATCCTTTCTGGGGGTGCAGAAAGAAACTCATACAGTCTCCTGGGGACTGGCTCCACGGCATCAGGAGCATCCCACACCTTTCGACTAACTAGCTCCATCAGTTCATCGAAGGGTGAAGACACCCAAGAGGCGGAAGGTTGAGACCCGAAAGCCTTCAGGTACACTGATGCCTCATCAGAAGGGGTGATAGTGGGACAGCCACACCTCTGTTTAAGGATTTCCAGGATGTCTACAAAGGAGACATCATCAGAGGACAACTTGGGGGACCCTTCTGACTCTTCGAGGTCAGTGTCAGAGGTCAGAGACTCATCCTGGGAGTCCACATGCTCCCTTCCGTGGGGGCTCCTTGGCAGGATATTCCGGGGAGGTGTCGGAAGAGTGGGGGTCACTGGCCGGTAGCTCCTGAGGCTGAGGATCTCTGCTGTCCACGGAGAAAGTAGGAGCTGAGACAGAAGTAGGTGCCTTAGGGGGAGGTGTGTCAGTACCTCTGGTAGGAGCTGAACACTGGGACAGCACACATCATCTCGAATACCGACCTCTCCAGTCACGAAGACCTCCTTGGCTCAGAGGAGACCGAGGATGCCATCGGCTCTGAGAAAGACGTAGGATCCGAACTCACCCTCACTGACGCGCCAAGATGGTGACTCGGAACTGAAGAGGTTCGGTTCCAGGTATCCCTGTCGGGGCCGTCCGGGGGAGCTTTGGCGCCTAGACACCACAGATGGCACCGAGAGTATCGGAGCGGAACTCGGCTCAAACAGCCACGGGGGGAGCTGGAGCCAAGGGTTCCACCAGAGGTACCAAGCACTCCGGCTCTGAAAGGCCAGCATGGCTCAGAGGAATGATCGAAGGGGGCTTAACGGACTCAAGTGGATCTGGAACAGACTGGGTCAGAGCCAACAACAATTTTGGTAAGGCAGACGACTTCAAAAGTCTCAGTACTACCCTCTCCACATCTTCTTCCAATAGACTCCTGAAAGACCTGGAGGACAGAATAGGAGAACGGGATCTCTGCAGTATAGGTGACTTCAATATAGGGGAGACCGGTGGAGGTTACATAGACCGGCTCCAAACAATACTCTCAGAGGTCGGCTCTGAACTACTTGGCGCCGACCCTGCAATCATAGAACAACTCTCAATCGGCACCAAACTTTGTGGAGCCAATGAGACAGTGAACTTATCAGACTTAATAATTTTAAGAGGTGGCTCTGAGACACCAGCCGGTGCCGGGGAGAGCCTCTTAGAGGATTTAGACTTTTCCTTTTTAGATCCCAGAGATCTAGAAGAGGAGGAAGAGCTAGCCAGATCTTCCTCAAAGGAAGGTTTAAGAATACCTTTTAGGATGAGCTTATTTTTTTCTTTCTTGCAACACCCTAGCACTGAAAGAGTGGCAAAATAAGAAAGTTTCCTGTAAGTGGGTGGCCCCCAGACAGTAAACGCAGTTACTGTGGCCATCTGTTATTGACATCTTCTGTGAGCATTTTATGCATTTTTTAAAACCTGATGGCTTATGGTCCTTGCTTTCTTTAGACATTCTCACAGAAAGAGCTCACGCACACAAAGAAAGGGGAGAGGACTAGGTCCTGTAATTTAAACGGGCCTAGCCCTACAGGAAGAGAAAGGCACCACAAGGACTAGGTCCTCTAACTTAAACGGGCCTAGCCCGGGCAGGAAAGAGAAAGTACAGTTGTGTACCTACCATAAATGTAGATGTTAGAGTGTATTCACTGTTGCAGTCATTACACTTGGGTTATCCTGCTGGCAGGCTACCCTCAGTCGGCCTGAATTCCAAAGTACCGGTCCGGCATCGGTTCCTGTCACCTCTTCCCTGACGTCAGTGGACCAGGGGTATACAAGATGCAGCAGACGCCATTTTCTTCAGTTTTTCTTGCCCCAGATGTCAGGTGCCCCCAAGAAGGTAGGCAATACATGTTGCCAATAAAAACATACAGTAAAATAAAAACAATACCTTCATCTACAAGCAAATACACCACATAGGTTGTATAGGATAGAGAAGTATAGATAAGTCACAGCAAAGAAAGGGGGATGGAGGGTGGATAACTTTTAGTTATGTACTCACCATAACTTCAGATGTTTGGGATCCATCTCGCCTACATTCTGACTGATGGGTTCGGAGCCGATCCCTCGGCTCCGACTCGGCACGCTTATGCCAAAGAGCGAAGTCTCTTATTGGCTGAGCTTACTATATCCCAGGATGCACCACTACCAGTCCCCCAGATCTAGTTTGTCCGCACACATGCACACATGCACGCCCTGCTTATATAACATCGTCAGATGAAACAAGATAAAACAGTAGAACTCAAAACCGTTCAATCTCTTCTGATCTCCAAGGCAGGGGGAAGGAGGGTGGGTATTAGGAATGTAGATGGATCCCAAACATCTGAAGTTATGGTGAGTACATAACTAAAAGATGTTATGTGATCCTATCTCGCCTACATTCTGACTGATGGGACAGCGTCCCTAGCACCTGAATCCTGGGTGGCTCACTGGAAAACACTCCTGAGTACCGTGGAACCAAATGATGCTCGCCCTTTAGATGCCACATCCAATTTATAGTGGGAAATGAAAGTGTGTGGATTTGACCAAGTAGCCGCAGCACAAATCTCCGATATAGCGAGCTTGGAATGGAAAGCTATAGAAGTCGCCATAGCTCTGGTAGAGTGAGCTTTGATAGATGTTGTAAGTTGCTTATTCGAAGAAGAATAAGCCTGAGTTATACAATCTCTAATCCATTTGGAGATGGTAGCTTTTGTAATGGTTTTACCCAATTTACTGTCTGAGAAGGACACAAACAATTGGTCTGACTTACGAAATTGCTGAGTCCTGTCTAAATAGAAGCAACTGCCTGTGAACATCCAATTTATGGAGAGTGTATTCTGCTTCATTGGAGAATTTTGGGAAGAAAACTGGTAGCTCCAGAGATTGTTGAAGACAGAGATTAGAACAGACCTTTGGGACAAAGGATGGATTAGGTCTAAGTGATACTCTATCCTTGTGGAAAATCAAGTACGGTGGTTTAATAGATAGGGCTTGAAGCTCTGAAACTCTTCTTGCAGAAGTAATTGCAACTAAGAAGGCAGTTTTCCAAGACAGATATTTTAAGTCACATGTAGCAGCAGGTTCGAAAGGGGGAGATGTTAATGCACGAAGCACCAAATCAAGATCCCACGGAGGCGCAGGATGAAAAACTGGGGGTCTTAACAGGCCCACACCTTTAATAAAGGTCTTGCATAATCTGCTGCTCATCAATGGAGGATCCATGGATTCGTGGAATTTAGAGATAGCCGCCAGTTGGACTTTAATAGTAGAGACAGAAGATCCTTGATTAAACAGGGATGTTAAGAATTTTAAAACTTCCGGGATTGGAGCAGTGATAGGGTCTAAGCCCCTGAGTTGAGCCCAGATAGCAAACCTCTTCCACTTACTGAGGTACAATTTGTTAGTGGTGGGTTTGTGGGCTGAAGATAAAATGTGAATAACTTCCGGGTCTAATGTGCGACTTCTGACTAAGGTCGGAAGTGGAGGAGCCAGGCTGTCAACTTCAAGGAGTGTAGGGACTGATGCTGTCGTCCCAACTGATGGATTAGCAGATCCGGAGTTAGATCTAACATCCAAGGATCGCCCACCGCATGTTTCTTCAGGTAGGGAAACCATACCTGACGAGGCCAGTATGGACCAATCAGTATCATTGTGGACCCCAATTGAGAAGCTTTTTGAATGACTTTGGAGAGAAGTGGTATCGGAGGAAAGGCATAAAGTAGTCCTGTTGGCCAAGGTTGTGCTAGAGCATCCATAGCTGCTTCCCTTGATGTGGAGTCAAGGAGAAGAACATTTTGCACCGTGTTTAGTGGTGTTGCAAATAGATCGCAGCACGGCGTCCCCATCTCCTGAAAACCTGAGCTGCTACTGTTTGTTTAGGGACCACTCGTGAGGAGAGAGAATTGTCCTGCTCAATTTGTCTGCCAATATATTTGATTTCCCGGAATGTGGGTCGCTACCAAGAAACGGTTGGTAGCTACAGCCCATTCCCACACCCTCATGGCCTCTCTGCAAAGGGGGTAAGATCTGGTCCCTCCTTGTTTGTTTAGATACCAGACCACCGACATGTTGTCTGTGTGGATGGCGATGATGCCCTGAGGAAGAAACTTGTGTAAGGCCTGTAGGGACAGAAGTACAGCCCTCATCTCCAACACATTGATGTGGAGAAGAGCTTGCTGGAAGCCAGGAGCCCTGAACTAACCTGCCCAGACAATGCCCAACCCACCCTATCTGGGAGGCATCTGTCGTCAGGGTAACCACTGGAGAGGGAATAACAAAGGGGCTTCCTTGATTTAGATTGGATGTCTGAAGCCACCAGCGAAGGTCCCGTTTGCATGTTTCTGTAATCATGATGGGATGATTGAGGGGAAGGTCCTGAAAGGACCATTGAGTTGACAATAGCCACTGAAGAATCCTCATGTGCAATCTTGCCAGAGGAACTAAGAGAACCGTGGCAGACATTGAACCTAAAACTTGTAGGACCATCCTGGCTGGGGCTTTGGATCTTGAAATCAGAGCTTGAACTTGGCCCTGTAAAGTTTGGATCCTTTCGGTAGGAAGAAAACGCAGCATCAATTTTGAGTCTATCTCTGCTCCTATGAACCTTATGCGCTGAGAGGGCAGCAAGACAGACTTTGACCAATTGAATGTAATCCCCAGGGTAGCACCCAGGGAGATGGTGGCTTTGAGGTTGTCTATTAGTAGATGCCTGGTGGTGGCAGTCAGGAGCCAGTCGTCCAGATAGGGAAACACTTGGAATCCAAGACTCCTCAGGTGAGCAGTCACTACTGCCAAACACTTGGTGAACACCCTGGGGGCTGTGGTGAGACCAAAGGGCAGTGCACAAAATTGGAAATAACTGACTCCCAGGCTGAAGCGCAGATACCTCCTGGACGCCTGATGAATCGGTATGTGATAATGGGCGTCCTTGAGGTCTATGGAGCACATCCAAACCTCCTTCAACAATGGGAGAATGGATTGTAACGTGACCATTCGGAATTTGGATTTCGTGACGGATTGGTTCAGTTTGCTGAGATCCAATATTGGTCTCAGGTCCCCTGTCTTTTTTGGCACTAAAAAGAACCTCGAGTAATTTCCGGATCCGATCTGGTCTGTGGGGACCGGTTGGATGACTCCTTTTTCTAGCAGCTTTAAAGCTTCTGCGGCTGCAATTTCCCTTTGACTGGGTGGTGGGTCCGGGATTTTTTTGGACGGTGGGGGTGAGCATGTGAATGGGATGGTGTAACCTCCGGCAATGATCCGAAGCACCCATCTGTCCTGAGTGATTGACTCCCAGGCTTTTAGGTGCTTGGCAAAACGGCACCCGACTGGCTCCGGAGCAGCACAGCCGGGCAATCCCTCATGATGTGTGGGAGGCTGAAGAGCCACGAAAGGACTCGCGGTCTCCAGAATTGCGGGGCCCTCTGCCGCCTCTGGGACGGCGTCTCCCAGAAAAATTTCCCCGTCCTCTGCCTCTGGAAGGGGAATCTTCCTGCTGTTGAGGAAAAAACTTACGTGATTTACGGAACCACATTTTCCCCCCTCCTTTAGCCTTGGGATAAGGCCGAAAGGGAGTGGAATAACGGGCACCTATGGCAGATAAAGTTTTTCCCTCTAGATAAAAATTTATTAGGACGAGAAGGGACTGGTTCCACGGTATCTGGATGTTCCCACGCCCTTCGACAAACTAAATCCAGGAGCTCGTCGAAGGGCGGAGACACCCAAGAGGCGGAGGGCTGAGCCCCAAAGGCCTTGAGGAGCACTGACTCATCAGCAGAGGGGGGTTTGGATATCCAGCCGCCTCGTTGTTTGAGGATCTCTAAGATGTCTGCAAATGAGACATCATCCGAGGATCGACGGGACCCTCCGCATCATCAAGATCAGTGTCCGATGTAATAGACTCGGGAGTCCACGTGCTTCCTCTTGCACGATCTCTTCCTTGGGGTTCCTCCAAGACAACTCCGAAGAACCCTCAGGAGGAGGGGAACCCCAATGGGGTAACCTCAGGCCCAGGGGCTCCGCTGCCTACGGACAGGGGAACTGCCAAAGACCCAGTCTCAACGCCCAGGGAAGGTGCCAGTAAAGCCGGAGAGATGGCCGAAGACTTGGCCAAGGCACTCCTCATAGCTCTGAAAGCCGGACCCCCAGAATCCTGGGAGTGTCCGGTCTCCGGAGCCATGATAGCAGACGGCAATCCCGCAGCCGAAGCACCGAGAGGGAGGCTCGGAACCGAAAGCATAGGTCCCGAAACATCACCCCCGGGTCCAGCCGAAGAAGTCCGTGTACCAAACTCGGACCAAGGCCCGGTTGGAGTAAGGGTCGGAGCCGACCCTAAGATCTCCACCGGCTCCAACAGCACCTGCTCCGACGGAGCCGAAGCGGTCGGAGGAGGAACAGCAATGGGATGGGCATGGGCTATCGGCTCCGAAGCCAACTGGGTCGGAGCCGAAACAAATTTTTGAAAGACTGGGGACTGGAACAGTCTTTGGAGCACCCTGTCTATATCCGAATCCGACATCCTCGAGGACTTAGAGGATACTGAACGGGTTCGAGATGGCCTCTCCAACGGCCCCAAAGGACTAGGGGACCGCCCGAGGCGACTCGATGACTATCGGCCGAAGGAATACCCACACTAGTTTCCATCGGTGCCGAGGAGGACTTCGCCGAGGAGGAAGTGTCTGAGCGAACCCTAGTCGGCTCCGAGACCAGTGGAGCCGACGAAGGTGACCCGCTCGATGCCCCAGCCATCGGCCCGGCCAGAGGAGTCGAGACTGGTGGCATCGAGGCAGACTGTTCCACCTCGGCCCAAGTCCTTGGAGCCAAGGAGAAGCCTGCCTATGTCTTTTGGTGGCCGGATCCGACGGACTGGTCGGAGCCGACGCCTTTTTCTTTTTAGTTGGAGAAGGAGAGGATGCTAGAGCTTCTTCGAAGGAGGGTTTTATTAAGCCTTTAAGAATAAGTTTATTTTCCTCTCCTGGAGGACCCTCGAGGAAAAAGCGTGACACACGCTGCATGACTCTTGTAAATGTTTTGCACCCAAACAATAAACACAGAGAGAGTGGTCATCTGTGATTGACATTTTAAAATTACATTTGGTGCATTTTTTGAAGCCCGAAGGCCTAGGATTCTGAGACATTATAGCAAAAAACAGTAATCCCTGACAGAAAAACCAACACTATCCACTTGATTTTCTAATCAAACTGACACTACCTAAAAATCGGTTTACAGCTGCCGATTAGGTAAACAATCCATAACAATTAAGTCAAGGGTACTTTGAAACCCTCTAAGGTCTAAGGGGGGTTGACTGACCGGGAAGGCCCTAAGATGAAGGAGGCCTGAAATCAAATCAATGCCCAATCACACTACAAAGTTCTTACAAAACTCCAAACACACCACAAAGTGAAGAATAGCCATTAAAACAGCTTTTTATGACAAGAACAACAAAATTCTGACAGAAAAAAGTTAGTAAATAAATACTACTCAGCTCAGCCAGCTCGAGACCACGTCTTCGCAAGTTAGCGGCAAACGAGATCTGGGGGACTGGTAGTGGTGCATCCTGGGATATAGTAAGCTCAGCCAATAAGAGACTTCGCTCTTTGGCATAAGCGTGCCGAGTCGGAGCCGAGGGATCGGCTCCGAACCCATCAGTCAGAATGTAGGCGAGATAGGATCACATAACATCCTGGACTGCAACAGTGAACACACTCGAACATCTACATTTATGGTAGGTACACAACTGTACTATGTTCATCGTGTTTCACTGTTGCAGTCATTACACCTGGGTTGAATCTTAAAGCTGAGGTAGGGCGGCTGGGTCTAAATAGGATTAGGAGTGGCTATGAGGCCCTGCAGAACTGCAGTGGCAAAGCCTGCTCTGGATTTAGAGTAAAGAGGTAAGTGGTAATGCTTGGTAAAAGTGTGCACTGAACTCCAAGTTGCAGCCTCCAAAATTTCCTTGGTTGGTACTCCTCTGAGAAAGGCTGCTGAAGTGGCTGCTGCCCTGGTAGAATATGGCCTAATATTCTTAGGCACTGACTTGCCATGCTGTGCATAGCGGAAATGAATGCAGTGTCCTATCCATTTTGAAATGGTCTGCTTTGAGATGGCCTTTCCTTGTGATCCTGCAGCATATGCCACAAACAGTTGCTCAGTTTTTCTGAAAGCTTTTGTTTTGTCCAAGCAGAAGCGTAGCTGCCTGTGTATGTCCAAAGAATGCAGAAGTCTCTCCCCTTTATTCTGGGGATTTGGATAAAATGTTGGCAAATGAATGGTTTGGTTAAGAGCCACACTGGATACTACCTTTGGCATAAATGTTGGGTTTGTCCTTAGAGAAACCCTGTCCGGATGAAAAATGATAAAAGGTTCCACTGCCATTAATGCCTGCAACTCTGAGACTCTTCTTGCTGAAGTTATTGCTAGAAGCAGAGCAGTTTTCCATGATAAGAATTTTATGTCAGCTGTACTTGGCTGGCTCAAAAGGAGGTAGTGTGAGCTTTTCTAAGACAAAGTTGAGGTTCCATGTAGGTATCGGTACTTTCCTTGGGAGTCTTATCTTTTTTGCCTCTCTGAGGTACTGTCTAAGCAGTGGATGAGAGAAAATAGGAGGCTCCGTATTGTAATGAGCTGAAATGGCAGAGGCATGGATCTTAATTGATGAGAGGGATAGGCCTTTGTCCAGCATCTCAGTTAGGTATTGTAAAATCTGAGGAATATTTGGAACGAGTGGTTCAAGTCCTTGTGCCTGGTTCCAAGCACATAATCTCTTCCATTTTTCTGCTTAAGATTTCCTGCTGCTGGGCCTCCTGGCTTCCAAAATGACATCCATAACAGCTTTAGAGAGAGGTGTGTTCTGAGTGGCTATATTATCCGCCATGCAGCCAGATTTAAGGTTCTGAGTTGGCTGTGCAGGATTTGATTGCTTTGTTGAGTCAGAAGATTAGGCATTAGAGGTAAAGTCCAGGATGGGCCTTGAGACAAGTTCTTTAGGATTGGGTACCAGTGCTGGCGTGGCCAGTCTGGGGCAATCAAAATCATTTTTGGCTTCTCTTATCTGACTTTTAGGAGCACCTTGGAAAGGAGAGGCAGTGGTGGAAAGGCATAAACTGATAGGGTTTTCCAGCTGAAAGATAGAACATCCACTTTTTCTATGCTTGTGAGTGGTAGGTCCTTGTGCAGAATCTCTGTAGTTGGTAGTTGTGAGGGGAGGCAAAGAGATCTATGTCTGGGCATCCCCATTTCCATGTTATCATGCTGAAGACCTGTGGATTTAGTTTCCACTCGTGAGGGTCCATAAAGTTTCTGCTTAGTTCGTCTGCCAGAGTATTTTTCTTTCCTGGCAGGAATTGTGCCTGCAGACGTACTTGATAGGTCAGTGCTGTGTTCCACAAAGTCATGGCTTGCCTGCAGAGGGGGTAGGAATGTGTGCCCCCTTGCTTGTTTATGTACCACACAACTGTAGTGTTGTCCGTCTTTAGTAATAGTTGTCCCGGATGTAGTAGGCCCTTGAAGGCTGTCAGGGCATTCTGTACAGCTAGCATCTCTTTTTGATTGATGTGAAGATGCATTTTGTCCGAGGGCCACGTGCCATGAATACATTTTCCTACCATGTGTGCCCCCCAGGCATAATCCGATGCATCTGTTGTTAGTGTCTGTCTGGCTGTGGGTAAAGTGAAAGGCTGCCCCTTGTTGTGGTGACAGGCCAGTGCCCACAATCGAAACACCTGTTGCAGGCAGGGAATAAGAGTTATTATTGTTTCCAGGCTGTGGCAATGTTGAGTTCAAACACTTTTTAGGTACCATTGTAGCTTCCTCATATGCAGTCTTGCATATGGAATTATCAGAATGCAGGATGCCATGAAGCCCAAAACCTGCAGAATTTTTCTTGCAGGTAGCTGGGTCTTTGTTGCCATCATTTGAAAGTAATGAGTCAGTTGCCTTTGCTTGCCTGGCATGAGATGAGCCATCTGGGTAGTTGTATTTAAGCTTGCACCCAGGAATATTATCTCTTGAGAGGGCACTAGTTTTGATTTCTTTTCATTTACTGTGTACCCTAGACAAATTAGTAATTCTTTTACAAACACCAGATGCTTTAGTAGAATGTTCTTGCTCTCTGCTTGTATAAGGCAGTCGTCCAAGTAAGGATATACTTGAATTCCTTTTTGTCTGCAAAATGCAATTACTGGTGCCAGGCATTTTGTGAAGACCCTGGGCGCAGTAGATAAGCCAAAGGGCAGTGCAGAGAATTGGTAATGCATTGAGCCAGCTATGAATGTGAGGTATCTTCTGCAAGATCGTCTGATTGGGACATGCAGGTAATGCCTCTTAGGTCCAAAGTAACTAGCCAAGCCTTTTTGCCCAGCATGGGTAGAAGTTGCTGCAGTGTCAACATTTTGAATTTTGGAACATCAAAGTATTTAGAATTGACAGGTCCAGTATTGGTCTCCAGGCTTTGTCCTTTCTGGGTACCAAGAAAAGTCTTGAGTAAAATCCTTGCCCCTGTTCTTGCTGTGGTACTGTTTGAATAGCTATCATGTCCATGAGAGCAGAAATTTGTTTTTGTGCCTCTGCCCATTGGTTTTGAGGCAGGTCTGGCATACCTTTTGACCTTGGCAGGGTGTGAAAGTGGAACCTGGAACCCTGACAAACAATATTCAGTACCCAGTTGTCCTGGGTGATTATGTGCCAATTTTGTGAGAAAAGTGCTAGTTTTCCCCCTAAGGGTGCTGCCAAAAGGTAAGTGCTTGGCTTTTGTAGAGGGAAGTCACTGGGACCATTTCCTATAAGGTTGTGATTTGTCTTCTGTGCCTTTGGGGGCTGAAGCACCCCATTGTTTAGGTCTGTATATGAGCCTTGGGACTGAGATCTGCCTCTTGGGCGTCTGTATCTGCCTCTTTGTGGCCTGTCTGACACTGGAAAGGACCAATTTTTAAAACGCCAGTTCCTGCTAAATCTAGGTGGCTGAACCTGTAAGAAATCCTTTACTGTCTGCATTGATTTTGCTTTATCCTCCATTTTCTTTAACACCTCTTCTGCCTTTACACCAAACAAAGTATCATGCTGTAATGGAGCATCCAATAATTTTGCTTTAACATGATCAGGTAAACGTTGTTCTTTTAACCGAGCATGCCTTTGAATGACAGAGCCTGTAACTGCAGCTCTGCAAGAAGCCTCTAATGAATCAAAACCACATTGCAGAGTATGCTTTCACACTTGTTCAGCTGCATGGAATAAATTCTGCATTTCCTTATTGTCAGGACATTCTGAGCTTGTAAGCATTTTCTGTTTTAGCAAAGACATTAGGTATTCTGATATTTAAGCATGTGAAACTGGCAGTTTAAAGTCCTTACAGCTAAAGCAGCAGAAGTGTAAACTTTTTCCCCCCATCTATCCAGTGTTCCAGAATCCCTATCAGAGGGAACAGGGTTTCTTGCAGTGGAAGCCTTGACCCCTTTGGGACCCTGAGAAATTGTTTCTGGGTCAGCAGCAGGGTTTTTATAAAGAAATGTATGAGAGTCTGGGACCCTGTAGTACTTTATCTGGCTTGACTGGTGAAGGGGGGTAAAGAATCAGGAGACAAACTCGATTCAGAAAAAAACATCAACAACAATATCTAGTACAGGGCGGATAGCAAGGGGCCTGTGCTGAGGCAGTAAAAGAAAGTCTCTGAGCCTTTTCTTGGATTCTGAATAATCTTGACTCTCCCAATGGAAATGCTCCCTCATGGTGTGCAGGGTTTCCCCAAAGGTGTAGTCCTCAGGAGGAGAGGCTGAAGGGATAGATTCTTCAGCATCAGAGTCCTCAAAGGGAGGAAGAGAATATCCCTGTTCTGAAGAGGAATCAGAGGAAATAGAAACCTAGTTAGAGGAGTCATAGTCAGTGTCTTGCCTAGGTCTTTTATCAGGAGGGGGATGGGAACCCCTGATCAAAGTAATTAGGTCCTCAGCCATTTTAAGCATCCGTTTCTTTGGCATGGATGACTGTCCAGGAGAATGCTGTACTTGTTTCTTTGTCTTTAATGGTGTTTTAGACTTTGCCTTGGCTGCAGAAGTAGACTTGATAGTAAGCTGTGTAGGTCTGAAAACAACCTCAGAAGCCGATGCCTGCTCAGCGGCTCCAGACCCATCTGAGGGAATAGTTTCCGTAGGCCCAATACAGTACAGTTTTGTAACTACCATAAATGTAGATGTTCAAGTGTTCACACTGCTGCAGTCATTACACTTGGGTTATCCTGCCGTCAGGCGGGCCCCGCAGTCAGCCTCAGTTCCAAAGTTATGGTCTGTCGTCGGTTGCTGTCGCTTCTTCCCTGATGTCAGTGCGCCAGGGGTATATAAGATGCAGCCAATGCCATTTTCTTCAGTTTTTCTTGCCCCAGATGTCAGGTGCCCCCAAGTAGGTAGGCAATACATATTGCTAATCAGAAAATATACAATAAAAACAATACCTTCAGGTACCAGCAAATACACCCCAAAGGTTGTATGGGATAGAAAGGTATAGATAAGTCCAGCTAGTTCAGAGGGGATGGAGGGAGGGTAACCTGGACTGCAGCAGTGTGAACACTCTAACATCTACATTTATGGTAGGTACAAAACTGTACTATGTTCATTGTGTTACACTGCTGCAGTCATTACACTTGGGTAGAATCCCAAAGCTGAGGTGGGGTGGCTGGTCTATAAAGAGTTAGGACTGGCTATGAGACCCTGCAGAACTGCAGTGGCAAATCCTGCTCTGGATTTAGAGTAAAGAGGCAAGTGGTAATGCTTGGTAAAGGTGTGCTCTGAACTCCAAGTTGCAGCCTCCAAAATTTCCTTGGTAGGTACTCCTCTGAGAAAGGCTGTTGAAGTGGCTGTTGCCCTGGTGGAAAGTGGCCTAATGTTATTTGGGACTGATTTTCCATGCTGAGTGTAGCAGTACCGAATACAGTGTCATATCCATTTGGATATTGTCTGCTTTGAGATAGCCTTGTCCTGTGATCCTGCAGCAAATGCTACAAACAGTTGCTCAGTTTTCCTGAAAGCTTTTGTTTTGTCCAAGTAGAAGTGTAGCTGCCTGTGTATGTCTAAAGAATGCAGAAGTTTCTCCCCTTTATTCTGGGGGTTTGGACAAAAAGTTGGCAAATGGATGGTTTGGTTAAGAGCCACACTAGATGCCACCTTTGGCATAAAGGTAGGGTTTGTCCTTAAAGATACCCTGTCCTGATGAAAAATTATAAAAGGTTCCACTGCCATTAATGCCTGTAGCTCTGAAACTCTTCATGATGAAGTTACTGCCAGGAGCAGAGCCGTTTTCCATGATAAAAATTTTAGATCTGCTGTATTGGCTGACTCAAAAGGTGGTAGGGTCAGTTGTTCCATAACGAAATTGAGGTCCCAAGTTGGTGTTCTTCGGGGCGGTCTTATGTTTTTAGCCCCTCTGAGGTATTGCTTTAGCAAAAGATGAGAGTATATAGGAGGATCCGTGTTGTAATGTGCCGAAATGGCAGAGGCATGGATCTTAATTGATGAAAAGGATAGGCCTCTGTCCAGCATCTCAGTTAAGTATTGTAAAATCTGAGGAATGTTTGGAACAAGAAGGTCAAGGCTTTGAGCTTGGTTCCAGGCGCAGAATCTCTTCCATTTTTCTGAGTAAGCTTTCCTGGTGATAGGCCTCCTGGCCTCCAAAATGACATCCATAACAGCTTTAGAGAGAGGTGTTGCCTGTTTGACTAATGTATCTGCCATGCAGCCAGGTTTAGGGTTTTGAGCTGACAGTGCAGGATCTGATTGTTTTGTTGAGTCGGAAGGTGTGGAATTTGAGGCAAAATCCATGGTGGGCCTTGAGCCAAGTTCCTTAAGATAGGGTACCAGTGCTGGCGTGGCCAGTCTGGAGCAATCAGGATCATCTGTGGTTTTTCTTGTCTGGCTTTTAGGAGTACCTTTGAAAGGAGAGGCAGTGGCGGGAAGGCATAAACTTTTAGGTTTTTCCAGCTGAACAAAAGAGCATCCACTTTCCATGCTTGTTTGTGATAAGTCCTTGTGCAGAATTTTTGTAGTTGGCAATTCAGTGGGGAGGCAAAAAGATCTATGTCTGGGCATCCCCACTTTTGCGTTACCATGCTGAAGATTTGTGGATTCAATTTCCATTCGTGAGGGTCCATGATATTTCTGCTTAGACCGTCTGCCAGAGTATTTTTCTTTCCTGGCAGGAATTGTGCTTGAAGGTAAACTTGATACGTTAGAGCTGTGTTCCACAAGGTCATGGCTTGCCTGCATAGGGGGTAAGAATGAGTGCCCCCTTGCTTATGTACCACATTACTGTGGTGTTGTCTGTCTTTAGTAGTAATTGTCCTGGATGTAGAAGGTCCTTGAAAGCTGATAGGGCATTTTGAACAGCCAACATCTCTTTTTGATTGATGTGAAGATGCATCTGGTCTGTGGTCCACTTGCCCTGAATGCATTTTCCTGCCATGTGTGCTCCCCCAGGCGTAATTCGAAGCATCTGTTGTTAGAGTTTGCCTGGCTGTGGGTTGGGTGAAAGGCTGACCCTTGTTTAGGTGACTTGCCTGTGCCCACCATCGAAACTCCTGTTGTAGGCAGGGAATCATTGGTATTACTGCTTCTAAACTGTGAGAGTGTTGAGTCCAAACACTTTTCAGGTACCACTGTAATTTCCTCATATGCAGTCTGGCATATGGTATTAGTAGTATGCAGGATGCCATGAATCCCAGGGCCTGCAGAATTTTTCTTGCAGGGAGATGGGACTTTCTTGCCAGTAATTGAAAATATTGAGTTAGTTGAACTTGTTTGTCTGGTGTGAGGTAAGCCATCTGGGCCGTTGTATTTAAGCTGGCACCCAGGAATATAATCTGTCGTGAGGGCACTAGTTTTTGACTTCTTTTTGTTTACTGTGTAACCTAGAGAAATTAGCAACCTTTTTACAAACGCCAGATGCTGTAGAAGAATGTCCTTTGTCTCTGCTTGAATGAGGCAGTCGTCCAGGTATGGATATATTTGAATTCCTTTTTGTCTGCAGAATGCAATTACTGGTGCCAGGCACTTTGTGAAGACCCTGGGTGCAGTAGATAAGCCAAAGGGCAGTGCAGAGAATTGGTAGTGCATTGTACCAGCTTTGAATCTGAGGTATCTTCTGCAATTTGTTACTGAATTCATTGTGGAGTTAACTCAATTCTCTTTAACCAATAATTTTTTTGAATTCCATAATAAGCTATATCGTCAGAAACAGGGTACTGCCATGGGGGCTGCCTTCGCCCCCATGTATGCAAACTTAGCAATGGGTTTGTTTGAGCTTGAGTATATATATAGACATGAATTTTTTCACAAGCATGTTATTAAGTACTATCGTTATGTGGATGATTTAATTTTCTTGGTAGAAGGTGAACAGTCTTTGGCCCATCAATTTTTTGTTGATTTAAATTCGAATAGATTTTCCTTAAAATTTGATGGATTAAAAATAGGTACTTGTGTTCCCTTTCTTGATGTCAAACTGGAAATTTCGAATGGTCACGAGCTAATCACTTCAGTAAATAGAAAGTTTACAGGCACAATGCAATATGTACATAGTTCTAGTGGTCATCCACCACATACCATTAATTCCCTGCCATACAGTGAAATGTTGCGTATTAATAGATTATGTAACAACAAAGATACATTTTATAGAGAATTAAATCTATTATACAATTCATTTTTACAAAGGGGATACCATGGGGCCACATTAGAGGATAGCTATGGAAAATTTTGTAAAAATATTGATGGACAATATAAATATAATAAAATACACAGGAAGCAGGACGATATAATGATTCCGAATATTTGTTCGGATGATAAAGAAACTATGTATTTTGTCACCAAGTATAGCTGCTTTACTAGTGAATTTGTTAAAATAGTCCTTCAATTTTGGAACTATTTATGTTCTCTGAACAATGTTAAAATCTGGTTAAATGCTGATTTAAAATTTTCATATTGTAGGGGAAGAAGTATTAAAGACATGTTAGTAAAAAGTAAATTTAATTTTCCAAATGATGCTGTATATCATCATCTCATAAGTAGGGGCACACATAGGTGTGGTAAATGCAAAGCCTGCAAGTTTGTGGTTCCCTCTTTTGAATACATTAATAGTATTCCTTTTCAAGTTAAATATTCTTTTAATTGTTGTACAGAAAGGGTTATTTATGCCCTGAGCTGTCCTTGTAAGAAGTTTTACATCGGAGAGACTAAGAGAGCCTTTAAAATAAGGCTCTTGGAACATGTCAGGGATATTGTTAACAAAAAAGAAGAAAGTCCTGTAGCAATGCATTTTCTACAGTGTCATAATAGTAATTTTAATGGTTTATATGCAACTATTTTAGAACAAATACCAGATTATAAATATAATTGTATAAATATAAAACGTTTGTTGCAACAAAAGGAAGCTGTTTTTATTTTAAAGTTTAAAACTTTATTTCCTGAAGGTCTTAATGAAGATTTTAATTGGAGAATGCTTATAAATTGAATTATGGTGTTTTTTTATTACTAATTGTATAATTGATTCAATTAATGAAGTTTTGTGGTGTGTATATATATGTGAACAGAATTTTAGTTATTTGTACTCCTTGAAGGCTTAGGCCGAGACGTCAGAGAGAGAGAAAAGTTTGCAATAAATTGTTCTTTGGTGGATCCTTCTTCGTTGTTTCTTCCTTGGTGTGTTCCTGGTTGCTTCATCTTCTGCAATTTTGTCTGATAGGGATATGAAGGTATGCCTCTCTGAGGTCCAGAGTAACAAGCCAAACCTTCTTGCCCAGCATGGGTAGAAGCTGCTGTAATATCAACATTTTGAATTTCGGAATATCCAGGTAAGTGTTCAGAATTGAAAGGTCTAGTATGGGCCTCCAGGCCTTGTCCTTTCTGGGGACCAAGAAGAGTCTCGAGTAAAATCCTTGTCCTTGTTCCTGTTGTGGTACTTTTTGAATAGCTCTCATGTCCATGAGGGCTGAAATTTGTTTTTGTGCCTCTGCCCATTGATTTTGTGGCAGGTCTGGCATTTCTTTCAGCCTTGGTAAAGTATGAAAGTGGAATCTGTAACCTTGAGACACAATATTCAGGACTCATTTTTCTTGGGTGATTGTTTGCCAGTTTTGAGAAAAAAAGTGCTAGTTTTCCCCCTAAGGGGGCTTCCAAAAGGGACGTGCTTGGCATACGAAGGGGAAAGTCATTGTGGCCGTTTCCTGTAAGGTTAAGACCTGTCCTCACCACCTTTTGGGGTTGAGGTGCCCCACTGTCGTCATGTGTTTGAGCCTTGGGGTTGAGATCTGCCTCTTGGGCATCTGTATCTGCCTCTCTGTGGCCTGACACTGGAAAGGACCAATTATTTGTTGGCCAATTTCTGCTAAACCGAGGTGGCTGTACCTTTAAGAAATCCTTGACTGTTTGCATAGATTTAGCTTTATCCTCCATTTTCTTTAACACCTCTTCTGCCTTAACACCAAACAAAGTATCATGCTGTAAAGGAGCATCCAATAATTTTGCCTTAACATGATCAGGTAAACTTTGTTCTTTTAACCAAGCATGTCTTCGAATCACAGAACCTGTAACTGCGGCTCTACAAGAGGCCTCTAAAGAATCAAAACCACATTGCAGAGTATGTTTTCCAACCTGTTCAACTGCATGCAATAAATCCTGCATTTCTATACAGTCAGGAGCTTCTGAGCTTGCAAGCATTTTCTGTTTTAACTGAGCCATTAAATATTGTTGGTACTTAAGCATGTGAAACTGGTAATTTAAAGCTCTAACTGCTAAAGTTGCAGAAGTGTATACTTTCCTCCCCCATCTATCCAAAGCTCTGGAATCTCTGTCAGAGGGTAATGGATTTTTAGCAATGGAAGCCTTAACCCCTTTTGGACCCTGGGAAATAGTTTCTGGATCAGCAGAAGGGTTTTTATAAAGAAACTTGAGAGTCAGGGACTCTATAATACCTTGGCTGGAGCAGGGGGCAAAGAGTGAGGAGAAAAACTGGATTCAGAGAACACATCATCCACAATATCTAGTACTGGCGGAATAGCCAGGGACCTGTGTTGAGGTAATAATAGGAAATCCCTGAGCCTTTTCTTGGATTCTGAGTAATCCTGGCTTTCCCAATGGAAATGCTCCCTCATGGTATGTAAAGTTTCCCCAAAAGAATAATCCTCAGGAGGAGAGGCTGAAGGGATAGATTCTTCAGCATCAGAGTCCTCATAGGGGGGTAGAGAGTATCCCTGGTCTGAAGAGGAATCAGAGGAAATGGGAAACCTGATCAGAGGAGTCAGTCTGTATCCTGCCCAGGCCTTTTCTCAGGAGGGGGATGGGAACTCCTGATTAATGAGGTCTTCGGCCATTTTAAGCATCTGTTTCTTAGGCATGGAAGACTGTCCAGGAGAATGCTGTACTTGTTTCTTTGTCTTTAATGGTACCTTTGTCTTGGCTGTTGTTTTAATGGTAAGTTGTTAAGGTCTGAAAACATCCTCAGAAGCTGATGCCTGCTTAGCGGCTCCGGACCCATCTGAGGGATTAGTTTCTGTAGGCCCAATACCTTGAGTTTCCAGAGGCCTAGATGTCTCCACGTGGGAGTTGGAAGCAGCCTGTGGCTCTGAGGTAGCGGGTGTCAGGGGCTGTGAAAACACCTCACTGAGAAACGGCAAACCGGCGACTGGCCTAGAGGAGGTTTCGTCGTCTGTTTTGGATCTGGGATGTCTGTCTTTATCCTTTCGGTATTGAGGTAGTCGGCTGATCCGACGGCATCGTATAATTGAACCTTCGGTCAAAGTAGTGCAAAGCAAAATCAAAGCGTCTTTTTATAGTGTTTGTTAAATCTAGCACAAAACCGACTAGTGACGTCGTGATCAGGGCCTAGCCATGGAATACAGTAAGAGTGGAAGTCCTTATGAGGTATTTGCTTCCCACAAGAAATACAATTATTAACGTTTTCTGACATCGATCTGAGGCAAGAAAAAAATTTCCCCCAACGGGGTACTTCGCTTTATTGAAGACTTCGGATCTGAAATTCGACTTCGAAAATCTCAGGAGTCGGCCGACCGGCACTTGCGAACTGCTTCTGCTTCGGGCACCGTGCAGCAAGAAAGACTGAAGAAAATGGTGTCAGCTGCATCTTGCATACCCCTGGCGCACTGACGTCAGGGAAGAGGCGACAACAACCAACGCTGGACCAGGACTTTGGAATTCAGGCCGACTGAGGGTAGCCTGCCAGCAGGATAACCCAAGTGTAATGACTGCAACAGTGAAACACGATGAACATCAGAAAACTAGGTCTTCTAACTAAAACAGACCTAGGGGGAAGTAACAATAAGAAAGGTCGTCACACACTCAAACAGGAAACTGTAAATTTCAAATTTACTCAACAAGGAAAACGGAAGCTCGTTCTGTTAACAGTAACAAATTAGTGAGTGGAAATCCACAAAAAACTAAGACTTATGACCATTAAACAACACACAGCCTGAGCGCAAAAGGCGTCTACAATTACTAAACTCTAAATATTAAACACGAAAAACCAGCACACAGAATACCAAGTACTATGAAGCCAAAAGGCCAAATGTACTAAAGAAAATGCACACAAACGGTGCACTTATAAATGCTACTATTCTAACTAGCAAACTACACTATGAACCATACAAAGATATAACAACACTTTAAGTAGAAAAAGTCCAAAAGCTTTTATAAACTTTGAATAAATTGAAAAACTTAGCTAGAGCCAAAGAGAAGCACAACCGAACTCGTCGATGCGGCAAACGAGATCTGAGGATTGTACTGGTGCACCATGGGATACCTACCTAGCCACGAACCAGCTAGAAGGCTTACAGCTTGTAAATAGGCCTAGTCGGTGCAGAGGATCAGCTCCGATCCCATATGTAAGAATGAAGGCGAGATAGGACTACAGAACATCTGATGTTTTCTTGGTGCTATACCTTTCCTGCTTTAAAGTTTGCTCTTGCACATTTATCAACACCATATGACATTCTTCTATCTGAAAATGTTTTGACCACTTGCAGTTGAGCTTTCAAGTTCCTCATCTGATGAGCTATACAGTTTTAAATAATCTACAAAAATGTCTATACACCTTGTTGTTTTCTGGGAGCCAAACCGTAGCTATGACCTGTTAAGTAGACAGCTTAATGGGTTAAGGGCAAGACAACAGAAGTGGTGACAGAGTCACCCTGGAATATTCCCCTTTGATTTTTTTATCCCTGGAATAATAATTTGTCCTTTACCCTGGCTTATCTGCAAAGTGGTTTGCCACCGTTTCATTATTGCTGTAATGTATTTTATCACTGTAGGTTGCATCTTATACATTTTAAGCACAGTTATCCATGAATGTGGGAATACTCTCAAATGCTCTTTTTTTTGTAGTCTGTCCATACCATTACTAGATTCTTCCCCTTTTTAAAGTTCTCCATTAGAACCAGCAGCAAATGATCCTTTGGTCCATAGAACTTTCTTTTATTACCTTTTTCTACTGTTGCCATGATTGCGTTTTCTTCTAAATGACTATAAACTCAGTAAGCATCAATTTCAGTGCATAGTTTATATGTTGTAGGAAGGCAAGTTATTGGTCTATAGTTTTAGGATAGCATGCAGGAGTATTGTTTTTCCTGTTGTTCTGTTTGGGGTGCTCATATAAACAGTTCTTACTCATGGTTAAATCTTAATGTAAAGATGTTCATACTTTTAGCCAGAAGTCAGGTACTGCACCTGGGCCTGGGGTTTTCCAGTTAGGAGCTTTTCTTAACTTAATTTCATTCTATCTGGCCGTTACGTCATCCCATTTCATATCCTGTATGTTTGAACTTCTTATTCTTTCTTTTACTTTTTCTATCAATTTATTATCTTTGTTAAGTACCACAGGATCTTCAGAAAATTTTCTCCAAAATGTATCCATCTATTTCTTCATTTTTGGTGGTGTTTCAATTCTTTTTGCCTTGTTTCCCAATTCTCTATAAAACTTTTTTGGGTAATCAACTTGCTTATTTTGTATGTTTTCTAAGTTCTAAGTTTTTATGCATGTGCTGATACTTTTAGATTATTATTTAAGATAGTGCACTATAAATCCCGATCTGTTCTGATACTGCACATTTCTTTTATAATGTCAGAGTATTTTTGTTGATCTGTTCCCTCTCCTATAATAGTGACGCTTCTTGTCTTATTTGCCTTATAGTTCTCTCAA
Organism: Protopterus annectens; assembly: GCF_019279795.1. Taxonomy (NCBI): domain Eukaryota; kingdom Metazoa; phylum Chordata; order Ceratodontiformes; family Protopteridae; genus Protopterus; species Protopterus annectens. The sequence continues at coordinate 853,469,058 of NC_056743.1, read as the reverse complement.
TTCAATACACCCATGATGGCCATTCAATTTTCCCCTTCCTTTCCCTCACTAACCTGTGTTTTTGTGGTAAGGCTTCTTAACTTAGCTGCACAGTAACATACCCTATTTCCATCCATCCAGCCTCAACCCCTTTTTCCAATTTTTGTAAACGGTTTGGGGTGTCACTTCAACAGTGACAATATTCTTGAGCAAAGATTTATACCACCAGGTGGCTAACCCTGTCACCGTAGTTCATCTGTAGCACTCACTCGTGCATGCACTCACATGTACTTCTGTTATATCACATGAATCTCTATGAACACTCCTGATTACTTTTTGTTCATTTGTTTTATCAAACTTCTAACTTTCTGGAATTTATTGATGTTCTGTAGCCTATTTCTTTTATTGACCTTAATATGTCTGTCCATCTCTGTTAACTCAAGCAACTCTTCTCTTGGATCATTTTCTTCTAAACCGAGGGCACATTGTTTTTTCTCGATTTCTTGTGGCATTCTATAGAAAGTTCCAGAGCATCTTCTTATGCCACATTCTCTTCAATTTCATCCTGTGTCATCCATTAGTCTTTTATATGAGAAATCACTGGCCTATCACTCCACAACACTGACTACCTCAGAGTTCCACAGTTTCCTGTTCCTTCACTTGCTGTGTAACTCCAACTCAACATTTGGACTGGTTGTACTGGTTTCCTAGGGAAGGCTCCAAAGTATCTTCATATGGCAACTGATCAGTTGTTTCTTGCTCCATTGGTGTCTCTTAATTTGGGGATGCATTGCTCTATCCTGCTATGAGGGCCTCAGAGTTACATTTTCTACACTAAATCCTTCACTTTGCAGGTAATCCATAAAAAGAAGTTATGCACTCACCATAACGTTCCGTTTGCGTTGTCCACTTTCATTCTTCCTCACCTGTTGGGTTCAGATCCGAACCTCTGACCCAGCTCGGCAGTTACTAAAGTTTGTGATAACCAAAAAGCTCTTGAGTTTCTCCCGTACCCATAATACACCAAACCCTAACATATCAAAGTTGGTTTGTTGATTTAAATAAAGTAATACCTGCTAATGTACACGTATATGGTAGATATACAAGTATAAAACCTACAGAAGGAATTATATCTGGAGCTCAACATTAAGGATGTGGTGCCTTTACAAGATCTCCTTCTTCCAGAAGTCTTTTGTGATGAGGGTTGGGGGGGGGGGGGGGGGTTTGAAGAAGAATGAAAATGGACAACACAGATGGAATGTTAAGATAAGTACATAGCTTCTTTATCTGATGCTGTCAATTTTTATTCTATCCTCAACTGTGGGGACAGAGTCCCCAGTTACCTAAAATCCCAGGTGGACTCTAAGGTAAAATATTTCCAAGGAGAGTGGAGCCAAATACTGCGGCACCCCTTAAGACCAGATCCAGTTTGTTCATAGGTTCATAGGTTCATACTAGGCTATCTGCCCGAGGGCATTTACAAGCCTAGCCCATAGTTTTGTGGCTTACGCCACCCCTTTAGTATGGGGAACTATACCCATTATTTTGCTGTGCCTCTGTTGAGCAGTGACACTGAGGTAATCCCTGGGGTATATCTGCGATCTCCCATCCATTGGTCAAGATTTCTCTTGAACAAGGCCAGCGAGGTGCTCTGCCTCACATATACCGGGATTTTATTCCACAGCATAGGGAGTCTTTGGGTGATGAATCTATCCCTCCAGCACGTCCTATTAATAGCCGTGTCGAGGTTTAAGTCTCCGCCTTGTGGCTCTGACGGATCTAGATTTTTGAGGTGAAGCATATTCATCAAATCTGGGTTTGACATGGCCTTGTATGTTAGGCAAAGGTCACCTCTGAGCAAGCGGTAAGCGACTGAATAGAGCTGGAGTTCTTTCAGTCGGGCAACATAGGACAGATGTTTGAGACCCTTTATCCTTTTGGTGAGGAACTTTTGTGGCCTCTCCAGCTGCTGCAAGTGTCGGGTCAGATACATTCGAATGGGGCATTGTACTCAATCATTGGTCTGATGAGTGATGAGTATAGGGAGACTATGACCTCCCTTGATCTAGATGAGAATCCCTTCATGATAAGGTGGGCAATGTAGAAGGTCTTCCTAACTACTTTAGCTACATGGGTGTCGAATGACAGACTACTATCAACCTGGGTCCCCAGGTCCCTGATAACTTCTTCTGTACTCAGTGGATTGCCACCTATTTGGTAGCTAGGGGTAACCTTGTTTTTCCGAAGGGTATGACTATGCATTTTTGGCATTTAACTTTAGGCCATGGCTCTGGCACCAGTTATCCGCTTTCTGTGAGACCCTTCTGAAGGATATCTGTGTCAGATGTGTTTTCTACTATGGCCCAGTTTGCAGTCATCTGCAAACTTTGTCAGCCATAACCCTCCTGTGTTTGCTTGTACTGGAAAAGTAGATGCCAAACAAGAGTGGGCCCAGGACTGAGCCCTGTGGTACACCACTTGTGACAGGCTTTGAGTCTGACATGGCGCCAGCAACTCTGACCCTGTGGGTTCTGTCACTCAGCCAGTTTGCAACCCATCTTGTGATGTATGGGTTAACATTTAAGCTGATGAGTTTTTCAATGATACCCGAGTGGGGTATTGTATCAAAGGCCTTCGCCAGATCGAGGTAGGCTGTATGGACTGCCTTTCCCTCATCAATGGCTTTGGTGACTGTATCAAAAAGTCAACCAAGTTTAGAAGGCATGATCTGCCTTTGACAAAGCCAAAAGTACAGTCGCATGACCGAGTCTTTTCTTGCCCCAGATGTCAGAAGACCCAAAAGACAAGTCCCAAAACACCTGCACAAAAAACATGTACAATATATACAGTAATATATACAAAAATATAAGCATGTAAACTCACCTACACAACCACCCTGAAACACAGAGGGAGGGAGGGAGGGAGAGAAAGAGCTCAGGGAATCTCCAACATCTACATATGGTAGGTACAAAACTGTACTATGTTCTTCGCCTTTCCTTGCTGCAGGGAGGTGCAGCAAGGGAATCCTCAACACATCTACATATGGGGTACAAAACTGTACCATGTTTCTTCGCCTTCCTTGCTGCAGTCCTGACTATTGGGTAGAATCCCAAAGCAGAAGAGAAGAGAGGGGCAATTATAAATAAAGGCAGGAGCTGACAACATGCCTTGTAAAACAGCTGTGGCAAACCAGCTCTAGTCTTAGAGTATATAGGCAGGTGATAATGCCTAGAGAAAGTATGCACTGAACTCCAAGTAGCTGCTTCCAGAATATCCTTAGTTGCCACCCCCCTTAGAAATGCTGTTGAAGTGGCAGTAGCCCTAGTGGAATGAGGCCTAATCCCAGCTGGAACCTCTTTGCCATGATGGGAATAACAAAATGCAATGCAAAAGCCAATCCACCTAGAAATAGTTTGTTTTGACACAGCTTTGCCCCAGAACTCAAAACAAAAGAAACAAGTAACTGCTGAGACTGCCTAAAATCTTTAGTCCTGCTCAAATAATAAACGAATTGCCTGTGTACATTTAAAGTGTGCAAAATCTTTTCCCCTTTATTTTGAGGTTCTGCAAAAAACGTAGGCAAATGAATAGTTTGGTTTTAAAGCCACACTAGAAACCACCTTAGGCATAAAAGAAGGATTAGGTGCGTAATGATACCCTGTCCTTATGGAAAATCAAAAGGGCTCTACTGCCATAAGGGCCTGCAACTCAGACACCCTTCTTGCAGAAGTAGCCAACAGAAAAGCAGTCTTCCATGACAAATATTTCAATTCAGCAGTAGCTGCAGGCTCAAAAGGTTGTAGAGTAAGTTTTCCAACACAAAAATTGAGATCCCAAGCAGGAGTAGGAGCTCACATTGGGGGTCTTATATTCTTTGCCCTCTAAGAAACTGCTTGAACAAAGGATGTAAAACAAAGGTGGGTCACAATCATAGTGAGCTGAAATTGCTGCAGCATGAATCTTTATGGAAGAGAAGGACAAACCTTTGTCCAATAATTCAGTAAGATATTGAAGAGCCACACTCAAATTAGGCTCTGAAATCTCCAAATTCGCTTCCATAATCACATTTAAAACTTGTTGAGGCTGGAGACCTACGATGCTTCAACACAGAATATGCCAAGCTGTGAGATGAAGAGATTGCAGCTTGACATTGAGCAGATGACCCGTCCTTCTGAGATAACAGATGAGGAATCAGAGGTAAAGGCCATGGAGGCTTCTTTACAAGACTCCTTAGAAGTGGTACAGTGCTTGCCGAGGCCAATCTGGCGCTATCAAAATCATCCTTGGCCTGTCTTGTCTGACCTTTAGTAAAACCTTTGGAAGAAGAGGTAGAGGTGGAAAGACATAGCCATGAAGGTTTTTCCAACTGAAAGACAGAGCATCCACTTTCCAAGCTGTGTGATGAAACCCCTTTGTGCAATACTTTGGCAGCTGGTTGTTTAGTGGAGAAAGCGAACAGATCTATGTCTGGAGTTCCCCATGACACTGTCAATTTCTGAAATACATGAAGATCCAGTTTCCACTCGTGGGGATCCATGATTTGTCTGCTTAATACATCTGGGGAGTTCTGTGCTAGGCTCTTGTGCCCTGGCAGAAACCTTACCTGAAGAGTCAGTTGCAGGCTTAACGCAGTCTCCCATAAAATCATTGCTTGCCTGCATAGAGGATAAGAATGTGTTCCCCTTGCTTGTTGATGTACCACATGACAGTTGTGTTGTCTGTCAGACAAATCAACACCCCACCTGAAGAAAACTCCTTTGAACGCCATCAATGCAAACTGGACTGCTAACATCTCCTTCATGTTGATATGTAGATGCTGTAGTCTGGCAGGCCACTTGTCTTGTATCCACTTTTCCATTTAGATGAGCTCCCAAGCAGTGTCCGAGGCATCTGTCGTTAAAATCTCTGCCTTCTGACTTCGCCTCTGGGTCACAGAGAGTCCCTTGTTTAGGTGACATTCCTGAGCCCACCACAAGAATTCCTTTTGAAGGCAAGGTATTATTTGAATGACAGTGTCCAAATCTTGGCAGTGCTGTGTCCATACATTTTGAGATACCATTGCAGCTTCCTCATATGCAGTTTGGCATTGGGACACCAGGATACAAGATGCCATGAACCCTAATGCTTGAAGGACTGTCCTTGCAGTCAGCACGGACTGATGAGATAATTGATGGAAGTAAAGTGACAGACTCTTTTGTTTGTCCGGGGTTAAAAGGCCATCTCTGCTGTATTCAGTCTCACACCCAGAAAGCACATGTCTTGAGAGGGTACTAGACTGGACTTTATTTCGTTCACAGAATACCCTAGGCATCTTAGCACTGCTATGACATATTCCAGATGCTGTAGAAGGTGTTCCTTTTCTTGAGCCAGAATCAGGCCAAGTAAGTCCCAAGTAAGGATAGATTTGAATGCCTTGAAGCCTGAAGTAAGCTATCACTGGAGCCAGAACCTTGTGAATACCTCATGCAGTAGATAAGCCAAAGGGCAATGCAGAGAACTGATAATGAAAATCTCCAGTTCTACCGCGAAACGCAGATACTTTCTGCAACTTAGCCTTATAGGCACATGAAGGTAAGCTTCCTTGAGATCCAAAGTTACCATCCAGTGATCCTTGCCCAGCAGAGGTAACAGTTGCTGTCGCGTCAACATCTTGAACTTGGGAATGTCCAGATAAGTGTTGAGGAGAGATAAATCCAAAATTGGTCTCCAGTGTCCCCTTCTTTGGTACTAGGAACAGAGAATAAAATCTAAGGAATAAAAGCCCCTTTCTGATACAGGGACTGGCTGAATGGCCCCTATCTGGAGTAACTGAGAAACTTGCTTGTGAGCTTTTTTCTTTGTGTAGGAGGAACATCTGGCATGCCTTTGAAAAGGGGCATTGTGTGGAAAAAAAATCTGTAACCGTCGCGGATGAATGATATCCAGCACCCATCTGTCTGAGTGATTAAAATCCAATTTTTTTTTGAAGAGATATAATCTTCCTTCCAAAGGAGCTGCCAGACGAGAGTCCACTGCAGGTCATTGGTTCTGCTTAAAGAAAGACTGACCCCTGCCCTCACCAGAAGTCTGAGCAGGTGAACTGTCTGATCTAGGCCTAACGTAACCTTGAGCCCCTGGCCCTCGCCACTTCTAGTACCTACCCTAGACTGGGAACCCATAAGCAGGATGTCCACCCCTTTAGCAGCCAATTTCTACTAAACTTGGGAGGCTGCACCTGCAAAAATCTGCTTCCACAGGCGGTCCAAACAACACATCAGAGACTAAAAAAAGCATCCAAAATCCTGGTCTTAACATGCTCAGCTAAATTCTGATCCTTCAACCAGGCATGTCTGCGAAGAACAGAACTAGTAGCAGCCACCCTCGAGGAGGCCTGAACAGCATCAAACCACACTGCAAAGAATGCTCATCCAAAATTCACTTTTTCACTCAATACCTTCCTCAAAAAAGCATCCACCTTAGATTTTCACTGTGAAAGCACACACACACAATGCAACTCCGTAAAGCATCCACCTTAGATTTCACCAGAAAGGAATTTCAGCATATGAAACTGACAATTCAAAACTCTCATGGCTAGAGGAAGAAGTATATACTTTCTTACTCCCCCACCTATCCAAAGCCCTTGCCTCTTTATCAGAGGGTACAGGTTTAACCACCACAGAGCTTTAACACCTTTGCCCTGGAGAACACAGTTTCTGGGTCGCCCTAGGACTCTTAAACAAATACTATGAGCTTCGGGCACCCCCTATAATACCTATCAGGCTTAACAGGAGCAGGAGGCAGCTGGGGCAAAAAACAAGAAATAATTTTTCTGCTTTTTTCCAGAGTAATCTATCTTGGCCTTCCATTTAATTTCCCTCATGGAGTGAAGAGAGTCTGAAATGAAAAATCCTCAGGAGGAGAAGCTGAAGGAGTGGAATCATCCACTGTTCCACCTAGGCCTCTATATAGGTGGGGGCATAGAACCTCTAATCAGAGTAATCAAATCTGCTTCCATTTTAAGCAGATGCTTTTAGGCACAGAGCCTCCCAATGCTAGGGAGAAGCCCCACAGAAAGAACAGTTACCTGAGAAGCAGCCCCCTAGCTTGGCCTACCTCCATCCTGACAGTAAGTAGTATCTGCTGAGACTCCATGAAAACTCCTGAAAAACCTGGCTCCTAAACTGGCTCCTGGGAGACCCGGCGATAAAGCCGCCGGTTCCCGACCGCCGGCTTCACTGTTCTCTGTTTTGTCTTCTTCTTTTGCTTCTTGATGAGCATCCGGCGGACATCATATTATAATGCGCAGCTTCCCAAACACTAACTAGCAATACCAAGCCTCTCTCCTTAATGCGCTTTGTTAAATTTAGCAACGGTAGCACACCAGCAACAACCAACAACGCCTCCAGGCCCAAACAGGTATACACAATGTATGATAATCCCTATGCGTATCTGTTTCCCACAAAGGCAAGAAAACCAAAATGTTCAACAACGTTTAGCTAACCAAAACCTGAGCGTCTGAAACTCGGGTTTGGAAAAAATCTTCACGCCAACCTGCACCATAACGCCAAATTGCTTCTGCATCGGACCATCAAAAGAAAAAGGAAATGGAACGCCGGTCATGCCGCATTAGGTTGCCTGACGTGATCGATTCGTCGGTCTATGCATGATGACCGACGCCAGCCTTATACTGGTATATTCCGGGCCGACTGGACGCTTATACTATACCCAATAGTCAGGACTGCAGCAAGGGAAGACGAAGAACATCTGGGATGGATCCAAAGTCTGCAAATTCCCTATGTCTTTATTTATGAGGTCCATTATGATCCTCTCCATGGCTTTGCAGATAAGACTTGTCAAGCTAATGGGCCGGTAATTTCCAGGGTCGGTGGAGGCACCGCCTTTGTGAAGTGGGACCACAGTTGCAGTGTACCACTCCCTGGGTACGTATCCAGAGGTAAGACTATGATTAAACAGCTGTCCTAGCTGTGGGTTTAATTCCTCGTTGAGTTCGTGGAGCACACAGTCGGGGACACCATCAGGTCCCATGGATGCTGTGTTTTTTGCTTTGGAGAGAGCAGTTCTCACTTGGGCGTTGGAGATGTTTGGGGGCTGCAATCGCTTGGTATAGATATCTCTCCTTTGGGGAGGGGAAGTTTGCACTGAACCTGTCAGCCAGTATGTTGGCAATGTCTGTAGGATCAGTAATCTTCACATCATTTTGAACTAGTTCTGAGCATATCTGGGAGTTTCCTCCCAGGTTTCTAACATAGCTAAAGAAGGCCTTATGATTGTCTTTTGAGTCTTTAGCTATTTTTCTCTCAAAATTTGCTTTGGATGATTTTATGAGAGCTCTTAGTTTTTACTTATAGTGATCAAGGGTGTCTTACCTTTTAAGGATTTTGCTCTATCTTGTAGTAGCTTCCTCCTTTTGTTGTAGAGTTTGTTTATGGCTGGGGTCCACCAGAGTGGACGCTTGCCTTTGGTACAAAGAGTCTTTGTTTTGCTTGGGATTGCCTTATCCATGCAGTCCTGCAGGTGCTGGTAGAAGGCATTTGTAAGTGATTCAGCGGCTTGAGTACTGTTTTCCGTCGGCTCAGGGGCCTTAAAGGAGACCACACTAGTCTTTAGAAGTGTGAAGTCGGCTCGAGAAGTTCTTTACTGTGGTCTTTTTATTTCAGGTGGGGTGGGATGAGGACCTCCAGCGAGATTAGTTTGTGATCTGATCTCACCAGTGAGGGGTATACTTCGGTGTTGAACATTGTGCTCCCATGTTCGTGATGATGAGATCAAGTATGTTTTCTCCTCTTGTGGGGATGGTGACTAGTTGTTCCATGGCATTTGAGTTTATGAATTCCAGGAACTTTTGGGCTAGGGTGTTTGGGCTTGAGTAGTGTTCCCAGTCTATATTAGGGTAATTGAAGTCACCTAGTATGATGGTGTTTGGTGATACATTTATCCTCTAGTGTTTTCAGGAAGGCCATGTGAGGTTCCTGAGTTTGTGAGGGTGGCCTGTAACATGCTACAATTTGCAGAGCAGTCTTGCCTATGGTTAATTGCACCTGGATGGTCTCCGATGCATCGTGCGTTGCCACCAGTCTTGAGGTGTGGGTGTCTTTGATGAATATGGATACCCTCCTTTCTTGGTATTGTCCGGATTTTGGGGCGGAACGCATGATAAGAGGTAAAACCTGATAGTGCTGGGGTGCTCTCAGGAGCCTTGAACCAGGTTTCTGTCACTGCACAGACATCGATGTTCTCCATACTGAGAAGGGCCTCGAGTGCATTTTGAGATTTAGACTTCTGGCATTGAGCAGCATTACCCTTAGTTTTTTCCTTTTTGTGTTCTAGGGTGGTAGGTTTAGAATTTGAGCCTTGCCTAAAAAGGCACTATGGGGTGGCAAGAGCCTTTGCCAATATCCGGAATCCCAGGGTGACAGGTGCAAGCCGTCCCTTGCGAAGCAGCGTGGCTTGTCCAGCATGTCATCCCAGGCAGACAGACATTGATCCCCTTTGAATGACACCAGAGTTTAAGCCAATTGTTAAAGCTGATCATCTTATCTCTGTATTGTGGCATCATTCTTGGTGAAGGTAGGATACTGCTCAAGGTCAGGGTCATACCTGCCTGGGCTACATAATCAGAGAGCTCCTCAATGTCTCTTTTCATGTAGTCCAAGGAGGTACGCCTCAGGTCGCTTACACCAGCGTGGACAATGACTGAGTCATATTTGTACCTGCTGTTGAGAGACCTGAGTGCTTGCGTTATGTGGCGGATTCTAGCGCCCGACAGGCAGCTTACTGTGACCTTCTCCTTACTCAGTCTGGTGAGCGGGACGCCAGTGTGTCTGACTATGGAGTCACCAATGACTAGTGTGTCTGGCATTGTGTTTGGCCTTAAGGGCTGTGACTGTTTGACACTCTGACTGTGAGGTCTATGTGTTGCAGGTGTTGTGTTCTGAGGTGGTGGTTGTTTGGGTGTCTGCTTTGGTGGCCTCTGCTGTTTTGGTAGATTTTTGATCAGAGCCCGAGTATGTCTTTGTGTGTTTATGTGTATGATTTGAGGTTGTGATGGTACTATGTGAGACTGGGTCTATAGTGTGTGTGGTAACCTTCTCCTCCTGACTGGTCTTGCCAGTCCTATGTTGAGAGAGCTCAGCCTCCAGTTTGGCCGTATAGTTGCATCTCGCATGTATTTGTGTTTTGTGGGAGGAGGAGAGGGTTGTCTGTGTACATGAGGCAATTGTAACATTGCCTCAATATTCCCAGGTTCACCAGCTGAGCAGGAGAGGACACTAGCAACTGATCCCTCGACATGCTAGAAGGACTAGACAAAAAACTTTAAAAGAGATTCCGGGGACGGAGTGACCGAGAAATGGGGTTTGCCTTTTGGGGTGCTATCTATAAGAGTGCCGTATCAAGGTAATAAGTACTGTAGGAGCAAGTGCTAGGTTTAACAGATAGAGAAAAGTCTACTTGGAGTCAAGTAGAGATGATCTTTTAGGTATTAGAGAAAGTGCTAGTAACAGGGATGCTTAAAGGTAAGATTGAAAAGAATGCACTCTGCAGTGTGCACTAGAGAAGTTAGATATGAAAGTAGGTAACTTGAGTTTTACCTGTTTAAAAAGTTAAGGTTTAGTGGAGAGTTACTATTTTTAAAACAGCAAGATGGACTGAAAGGGGTGGTTACTTTTGTATTTTGGTACTATGAAATACTGTAGGATGGCCAATAAATTTAAATAATTGAAGGGGTGGGATTTCAAAAGTGATGGTTTTGTGATTACTCACATAAGCCAGTGAAAGTAGAGAGAAATGAGATATATGGTCAGATTAACATAAGAGGCGGGCAAACTAGAAAGACAGTGGTATTTAACAAGACAACTTAAATGTATGGGAGGGAGGGGAAAAATTCTGCCTGACTCAGAACAGAGAGAGCTGTGGTCTCTTTTGAAGTTTTAATATGCTGTTAAACAGAATGCAAGCAAAACACAAGGTAAAGAAAACAAACTACAGTATTCAAAATATAGAAAGGCAATACAGAAATACAAAAAATAACAGCAAACTAACCTTTCCTTCACAGCAAAGTGTAGAGTCTGGATGAGCCTTTCTGGTAAAGCTCTGAAATGTTTTAGGTTACGCCTTAAATAGAAATTTTAGTTCCTAGCTCCACCCCCTGTTAACAAGTGAATAACCTTAAGTGACCTTTTCTGTCTTATGAATGAGTCCTTAATTAATCAGTTCTTATTTCTGCCTGACTTAGAACAGAGCGCTGTGGTCTCTTTTGAAGTTTTAATATGCTGTTAAACAGAATGCAAGCAAAACACAAGGTAAAGAAAACAAACTACAGTATTCAAAATATAGAAAGGCAATACAGAAATACAAAAATAACAGCAAACTAACCTTTCCTTCACAGCAAAGTGTAGCAGAGTCTGGATGAGCCTTTCTGGTAAAGCTCTGAAATGTTTTAGTTTACTCCTTAAATAGAAATTTTAGTTCCTAGCTCCACCCCTCTGTTAACAAGTGATTAACCTTAAGTGACCTTTTCTGTCTTATGAATGAGTCCTTAATTAATCAGTTCTTATTTCTGCCTGACTCAGAACAGAGAGAGCTGTGGTCTCTTTTGAAGTTTTAATATGCTGTTAAACAGAATGCAAGCAAAACACAAGGTAAAGAAAACAAACTACAGTATTCAAAATATAGAAAGGCAATACAGAAATACAAAAAATAACAGCAAACTAACCTTTCCTTCACAGCAAAGTGTAGCAGAGTCTGGATGAGCCTTTCTGGTAAAGCTCTGAAATGTTTTAGTTTACTCCTTAAATAGAAATTTTAGTTCCTAGCTCCACCCCCTCTGTTAACAAGTGATTAATGTAATGAATGATAAAGTTATGAGGAGTGATCCAGGTTGCAGCCGCACATATGTCATCAATGGAAGCCCTGGACAGAACACCGAGGAAGTTACCATGGAACTAGTTGAATGCGCTCAAAAGTTTTGGTATGGTTAGACCCAACTTGTTATAGATAAAACAAATGCAATGCATGAGCCATCTGACTAGAGTTACTTTTGCAACTGGTTTGCCCAATTTCAAATTTGCAAAGGAGGCTAATAACTGATCTGTTTTTCTGATTTCTTTTGTTCTATGCAAGTAAAAAACTTATTGTCTGTGAACATCTGATAAATACAACATATGTTCATCTTTGTTTGCACATTTAGCAAATACTAGCAAATTAATGGATTGATTGATATTGGAGTCTCACACCACCTTGGGGATGAAAGATGTACTGGTACATATTATAACTCTATCCTTATGAAAGATCAAGTAGGGAGGTTTTCATGACAATGCTTGAAGTTCTGAAATTCTTCTGGTAGACGTAATGGTCACTAGAAAGATACTTTTCCAGATCAGGAATGTAAGATCGCATTTAGCTGCTGGTTCAAAGGTGGAATGAATTAAGGCCTACAGCACCAAGTTCAAATCCCATAGTGGAGTAAGATCGTTGTACGTAGGTCTTAGCAGGAGTGTGCATCTCAAAAACACTTTACAAAGTTTAGAAGAGGCCAGAGAAGAATTTTCAAACCTAATATAAAAATTACAAATTTAACTATAATAGAAGAGAAGCTAGCCCCCTCATTAAAGATTAATGTTGAAAATTCAAGTATGCCAAGTATCGGAGCTGAGCAAAGATCAGTGCACTTTTGTTGTGCCCATCAAAAAAGAAGTTATGTTCTTACCATAACGTTCCATCTGTGTTGCTGATCTTCATTCATTCTTGACAGTTGGGTCTTGGTTCCTTACTCTGAACCAACTCAGTTGTTGAAACAAGCTTGCACCAGCTAGAAACTCTCAAGCTAAGGCTACCCATTGTGCCTCTTTTCACTTCCCTTCAGATCAAGTTTGCCCGTAGAAATAAAAAGCGGACGCTTTGTCTGAGCAACTGCCCTACCACAGAACCAAGAACAGTTCCGAACCTTTAGTAGCCTTTGGAGGGGGTAGGGGGGGTGGGATGTCAAGAATGAATAAAGATAGACAACACAGATGGAATGTTATGGTAAGAACATAACTTCTTTATCTGATGTTGTCAATCTTCATTCATTCGTGAGAGTAGTGACACAGTCCCTAGCTACTTTATGTCCCAGGAGGACCTATGGAAGGATATTCCTGGGCAGCATAGAGCCAAAGGAAGCTCTTCCCCTGGAGACCATATCCAATTTGTAATGAGTGATAAATGTATGAGGGGTAGCCCAAGTAGCTGCTGCTCAAATGTCATCCATAGAGGATCTGGAATGAAAGGCTACTGAAGTGGAAACTGATCTGGTGGAATGAGCCTTGACTTTAGCTATTTGCATTACCTTTGTTTATCAACAAAATAAAATGAGTATCTCTCAACCATTTTGACAAGGTGACTTTGGAAACGAGTTTGCCTAATCTAGGACCTGAAAAGAACAGGAATAGTTGGTCCAATTTTCTGAATAATTTAGTTCTATCAAAATAAAAACATAATTGTCTCTGTACATCCAACAAATGCAAATATTCTCCTTTGATTGAAAAGCTTGGGTAGAAAACTGGCAGGTCAATAGATTGGTTAATATCCAAGTCAACTTTGGGTAGAAAGGAGGAGCTAGTCTGAAGGGATACTCTCTGTGAAAAATAATGTATGACATAATGGATAGGATCTGGTTCCCCCCATTTGTTGATGTACCAGATGACCAACATGTCTGATTAGATAGCAATTGTCACCGATAGAAGGGCAGACTGGAATGCTTGCAATGCTAAAAGCACCGCCTTCAGTTCTGGGACATTGATATGCAAACTGGCCTCTAAGGGGGACCAAGTGCCTTGGACTGTCTTTCCCTGAAAATGCCCCCTCCCCCAGTCAGGGATGCATCCATGGTCACTACAGCCTTAGGCTGAGGGGGTGAAAAAGGACAACTCAACTCCTCTTCTGGCTTCATCCACCAATTCAGATCCTGCTTGTAACGATTTGTTATGCGGATTGGAAAAGACATGGGGTGTATTAACAGAGACCACTGTGATGCTAGGAGCCACTGAAGTAGCCTCATGTGGAATTTAGCCAAGGGATCTAGGGTGATTGTTGCTGCCATTGACCCTAGTAGTTGTAAGACTAGACAAACTTGGAATTATGTCAGCTGCTGCATATGTTTAGGAGAAAGCAAAAAGATCGCAGCACGCTGGCCCCACTGACGGAAAACCACTTTCATGTTGTAGAAGAATGGACCTGATCTATTTGTTTGCTATCACACTGGATTTCCCCAGAATGTGTGTTGCTATGAGAAAGTAGTTGGATGAGGAATGCCCATTGCCACACTCTGACCGCTTCTTGACACAAGGGGTAAGATCTGGTCCCAACTTGTTTGTTGATGAGCCAAACTACTGACATATGATCTATTTGAATTGCGACTGTCCCTAAAGGAAGAGCATCTTGGAAGGCCTGCAGTGCTAAGAGCACTGCTGTCATCTCTAGGATATTGATATGCAAAAGTTGGCCACTTCGGAGCACCAAGTGCCTTTGACTGTTTTCCCCAAGAAGTGCCCCCACCCAATCTGGGAAGTGCCCATGGTCATTTTGGCCTTGGGTTGAAGGAGAATTAAAGAATGGCCTTGTGGAACATCTGATTGAATCCACCACCAGTGGTATCGCTTGCATGCATGAATGATTATTTGCATTTAAATGTGCTGGTAAAGAATAGAACCAAAGTAGCTTCCTGCCGTACGGCAACTGCACAGCTCAAACAAAAATGTAATGAATTAACAAACAGCCAGCAGTAAATGACAAGCTGTACTACTTTATTGGGCTGTAGTAAAGCACAAAGAACAGACCGGTTTTGGCTCCAATAAATTTTAGCCTTCGTCAGTGTTGAAAGTCATGCAAAAAATGTAGTACCTTAAATAACAAACACATAAATGAGTGCTAAACAATCATTGGTTCCTTACAAATGTTCATTCAATCCAGGTGCAAATAATGCACCTAATTTAATTATCCATTTCCTTTCTTTTGAATTCAAAAGGCTATGCCATCCAGCTTTATTAGCCCGGTTTCCCACGATTTTATCAATGACTGTAAATCTAAATGTAGCAATGAGATGTTTAATAGTATGCAAATATAATGCACTACTAAGTTTTTTGTTTCTAATCCCACTAAGATGTTCTGAATACGAATCCTAAAGGGTCTGCACGTCTGTCCAACATAGAAGGCATGACAAGTACAGGTTGCTAAATAAATAAGCCACGACAAGTACAGGTTGCTAAATAAATAAGCCACGACAAGTACAGGTTGCTAAATAAATAAGCCAATCTGTCCCACAAGTCGTAAAAAAGGGAATTTTGAAAACATTGCCTGTATTACTACTGGAAAAATCCCTAATTTTATTAATAGCCTTGCAGGGGGGTACAGTGACTACAAGGTACACAACCTAATACACCTCCAGCTATGGTCTGTTGTCCAAAGTCACCCGAATTCTGGTTAATATGCTTATAGTGACTCAGCTGGGACCCAATGTTCCTCCCCCTACTAAATGAAAACGAGCATCTGTCCCCCAGAATGGTATAAAAATAATCATCCACCCTTAATATGCTTCAATGTCTCTGAACAATATTAAGTAAAGTGTCCGTGTTCCTACCATAAGTGGTCACAAGGCGGATGACTGAATGTTGGTTAGTCCCTTGTTGTTTATATTGTAAAGTATCATGCCTGTCTAATGAGGAGACAGTGTTGCTAGCACTCAAGATGTAAAGTACAGTTGTGTACACTTACCATAAACGTAGATGTTCGAGTGTATTCACTGTTGCAGTCATTACATTTGGGTAATCTGCTTGCAGGTAGCCCTCAGCTGGCTTGATTATCAAAGTCTTGGATCCTGCGTCGGTTGCTGTCTCTTCTTCCATGACATCAGGTAGTCAGGGGTATAAAGCATGCAGGTGACGCCATTACATCAGTTTTTCTTGCCCCAGATGTCAGGTGCCCCCATAATGGGAAGCAATTATATACACCTCCAACAAAAAGCAAATACACAAGAAAGCTTAAATACAGTAAAGAAGAAGAGAGGTATAGCCAGTAGAAGTCTGGGCTGGAGGGAGGGTAACCAGGACTACAACAGTGAATAGACTCGAACATCTACATTTATGGTAAGTGTACACAACTGTACTATGTTCTTCATGTTTCACTGTTGCAGTCATTACATTTGGGTAGATTACCAAAGCTAAGGAAAGGATGAGGCAATTAGAGAGCATTATGACCAGCTATTAGGCCCTGCAGAGCTGCAGTGGCAAAACCAGCTCTGGATTTAGAAAAAAATAGCAAATGGTAATGCTTGGTGAAGTTTATGTACAGAACTCCAGGGAGCAGCTTCTAGGATGTCCCTGGTAGGAACATCTCTGAGAAAGGCTGTAGAAGTAGATGCAGCCCTGGTGGAATGTGATCTTATCCCCAGTGGGGTAGGTTTTCCATGGTGATTATAGCAGAAATGAATACAATGGCCTATCCACTTAGAAATGATTTGCTTTGAAATGGCTTTCCCCTCTGCACCTGCAGCAAAGGCAACAAGCAGCTGTTCAGTTTTCCTGAGAGGCTTAGTCCTGTCTAAATAAAACCTAAGTTGTCTGTGCACGTCCAAAGAGAGCAGTATTTGTTCTCCTTTGTTCTGTGGATTAGAAAAGAAGGTTGGGCAAATGAATGGACCGATTAAGGTCCACACTGGATACCACCTTGGGCCTAAAGGAAGGATTGGTCCTGAGGGACACTGTCCACATGGAAGATGATGAAAGGCTCCACTGCCATGAGGGCCTATAATTCAGACACTCCTCTTGCTGAAGTGAAGGCTAGAAGGAAGGCTGTTTTCCAAGAAAGGAATTTTAACTCTGCAGTTGCAGCTGGCTCAAATGGAGGGAGAGTGAGCTTTTCCAATAAAAAGTTAAGGTCCCAGGTGGGAGTAGGGGCCTTAGAATTTTGACCCCTCTGAGGAATTGTTTCATCAGGGGGCGAGAGAAGAGGGGTGGCTCAGTATTATGATGTGCTGAAATGGCAGAGGCATGAATTTTGATGGATGAGAAGGATAGGCCCTTGTGGAGCATTTCTGTTAAGTACTGAAGAATATGAGGTAGGCTGGGCACTGTTGTGCCCATTGCCTGAGTCTGGCTCCAGGAACAGTATCTTTTCCACTTTTCAGCATAAGATTTTCTAGTACTAGGCCTCCTTGCCTCGAGAATGACATCCAGCACCTGCTTAATGAGGGATGCTATTGGAGAGCTCAAGGAATTGGCCAGGCTGCAAGGTTCAGGACTTGAAGCAGAGGGTGCAGAATCTGGCCCGCCTGCTGGGACAGCAGGGAAGGGGTCTGAGGCAGGCGCCATGGTTCCAGCAGTGACATACTGCGCAAGAGGGGGTACCAGTGCTTGTGTGGCCAGTCTGGTGCAATGGATATTGTCCTTGGCTTGTCCTGTTTGATCTTTTGCAGAACCTTCAAAAGGAGAGGCAGAGGTGGAAAGGCATAAGCCGAGAGGCTTTCCCAGGAGAAGTACAGGGCATCCACTTTCCAAGCTTGTCTGTGGGGAGTCCTTGTGCAGAATTTGTCCAACTGGTAGTTCTGAGGGGAGGCAAACAGGTCGATCTCTGGGCTCCCCCATTTGTTTCTCAACATGTTGAATATCTTTGGTTCCAGTTTCCACTCGTGTGGGTCCATGAGATTTCTGCTTAGGTCGTCTGCCAGAGAATTTAGCTCGTCTGGCAAGAATTGAGCTTGTATGTGCACTTGGTAGCTCAAGGCTGTGTTCCACAGAGCCATGGCTAGTCTGCAGAGAGGTATGAGTGGGTTCCCACCTGCTTGTTTATGTACCACATAACTGTGGAGTTGTCTGTCTTTACCAAAAATTGTCCTGGAAGATTGTGGTCTTTGAAGGCTGTCAGGGAATTCTGTACAGCTAACCTTTCTTTTTGGTTGATATGCAGGTGCATCTGTCTCAGGTTCCATTTGCCCTGAATGCACTGCCCTGCCAAGTGAGCCTCCCCATGCATAGTCTGATGTGTCTGTTAGGGTTTGGGCGGCAGGGGGTAGAGTGAAAGGGAGCCCCTTGTTGTGGTAGCAGGCCTCTGCCCACCAAAGGAACTCTGTCTTTATACAAGGAATCATTGATGCCAGGTCAGGAGAATGTGGACACCATAGGCTTTTTAGATACCATTGGAGTTTCTTCATATGCAGTCTTGCATATGGAATTAGTAGAATGCAAGAGACCATGAACCCCAGGACTTGTAGAATTTTCCTTGCAGATAGCTGGGTCTCTGTGGCTTGTAGTTTGAAGTAGGATGTCAAATAAACTTGTTTCTCTGGAGTGAAGAAAGCCATCAGTTGCGTTCAAGCTTGCTCCCAGGAATACAATCTGTTGGCAGGGTACTAGGTGAGACTTCTTTTTGTTTATGGTGTACCCCAGTGAGCTTAGAAGTTTCTTTACAAATGCCAGATGTTTTAATAGCAAGTCCTGGCTTTCTGCCTGAATGCCAAGTATGGGTATATCTGAATATTTCTCTGCCTGAAATATGCAATGGCTGGAGCTAGACACTTTGTGAATACCCTGGGTGCAGTAGATAAGCACAAAGGGAAGTGCAGAGAACTGATAGTGCATGGAGTCTGCCCTGAAGCGTAGGTATTTCCTACAAGATTCCCTTATTGGAATGTGCAGGTAGGCTTCTTTTAAGTTAAGGTTGCCAATCAGGCATTTTTGCCTAGCGTAGGAAGCAGCTGTTGAAGTGTTAGCATTCTGAATTTTGGGATTACCAGAAAGGTGTTTAGAATAGAGATGTACAGGATGGGACGCCAGGAGCTGTCTTTTCTGGGTACCAGGAAAAGTCTTAAATAAAACCTTGTCCCCATTGTTCTTCTGGGACAGTTTGAAAAGCCCTGATACTTAGGAGAGAGAACCTGCTGTTGGGCCTCCACCCACTGATTTGGTGGTAGGTATGGTCAACCATTTGGGGTTGTAATGGGTGGAAATTAGAAGTTATGTACCTACCATAACGTTCCATGTTAGTTGTCTTCTCTCGCCTTCTTTCTTGCTGGATGGGTTCGGAGCCGATCCTCGGCTCCGACTCGGCACTTGCTTTAGCTCGAGAACTCCTTTTACCAGCTCGAGGCAACCCTATATCCCATGATGCAAGGCGGAACTACCTCAGATCTCATTTGGTAGCTAACCTACCCTGCTAAGGACTAACCTAACATAATTAGGAACACAAGTTCATGATAGGAGACCTCATATGAAGGCTCAGGAGGAAAATAACCTGAAAGGAACTCTTCAAGATCTGTCCAGGCCAGGGGGAAGGAGGGAGGGACGCAAGAAAGAAGGCGAGAGAAGACAACTAACATGGAACGTTATGGTAGGTACATAACTTCTAAATGTTAAGTTGTCAATCTCGCCTTCATTCTTGCTGGATGGGACCGGCCCCTAGCACCTGTATCCCGGGTGGCTCAATGGAACAGACTCTTGAGAACTGTGGAACCAAAACTGGCCCTATCTCTGGAGGCCAAGTCCAACTTGTAATGAGAGACAAAGGTATGAGGCGTGGCCCAAGTAGCTGCTGCACAAATGGTATCAATGGGTAGTCTATCCTGAAAAACTGCAGAAGTGGATAGACTCCTGGTTGAGTGTGCTTTTGGTTTAGAAGGTAGCTGCTTGCCTCTGAGAGAGTACACATAGGAAATGGTGGAGGTCAACCATCTGGATAAGGTCACTTTAGAAACTGGAAGACCTATCCTATTTTCTGCATAGGAGACAAATAATTGATCCGATTTCCTGAATTGTTTTGTTCTATGCAAATAGTACCTGAGCTGACGATGGACATCCAAAAAATGCAGTTTCTGTTCAGCTCTGTCGGAATAGTTTGGGAAAAAGACTGGTAGATCTATAGATTGGTTAATATTGGTTTGAGACACAACTTTGGGGAGTAAGGAAGGGTTCGTTCTTAATGATACCCTGTCCTTATGAAAAACCAAATAAGGGGAACGAATGCAGAGAGCTTGAATCTCGGAAACCCTTCTTGCAGAAGTAACAGCCAGTAAGAATATAGTTTTCCAGGTCAATAACTTCAAAGAACATGAAGCAGACGGTTCGAAGGGAGGTAGTATCAAGGATGCCAACATTAAGTTTAGATCCCATTGCGGAGGAGGATGCTTTATAGGCGGCTTTAGGAGAAAAACTCCTCTCAGAAAGGCCTTGCATAATCTATGAGACATAATGTTATTGTCATGCAAGCCAACATGATGCTTGGAAATAGCAGCCAGTTGTACTTTAACTGTAGATGACGAGGATCCTGAATGAAAAACCTCCGCCAGGAAATCTAAAACAGAATGTACAGGAGCAGTAAAGGGATCAATATTCTTGGAATTTGCCCAAATAGAAAAACGTCGCCACTTGCTAGCATAAACAGTTCTAGTGGACGACTTTAAAGAAGACACTAAGATTTCTCTGACTGAGTCAGAAATCATCGGTAGCCTGGCTAGGGAAGGAAGTGGAGCAACCAAGCAGTGAGGTTGAGAGAATGAATGGCCCGGTGCAGCTGACCCGACTGGTGGATCAAGAGATCCGGAACTGGGTCCAGATGCCAGGGCTGCACTAGAAGGTGACGATGCAGAGACGGAAACCAAATTTGTCGAGGCCAATATGGGGCAATGAGAATCAACTTGGCCCTCAAAACGGTGGCTTTCTGAATGACTTGTGGAATCAAGGGAAAAGGAGGAAAAGCGCATAGAAGTCCCCGGGCCAATCCTGGGTTAGAGAGTCTCTCAGGGGTTGGCCTGGAAGGGAAAAAGGGTGAAAAATCGGGCACTTGTTGTTTTGAGGAGTAGCAAAAAGATCGCAACAAGGAGTGCCCCACTTCAGAAAAATCTGATCCACTACAGATTGATTGAGAGACCACTCGTGAGGCATCAGAATGGATCTGCTCAGCCTGTCCGCCAAGAGGTTGGACCTGCCAAGGATGTGCGTTGCTATCAGAAACCGATGAGAGGAGATTGCCCATTGCCAAAGTCTGAGAGCTTCTCGACACAACGGATAAGACCTGGTCCCGCCCTGCCTGTTGATGTACCAGACCACGGACATGTTGTCCGTTTGTACTGCAATAGTCCCCGTGGGAAGAAAGTCGTTGAGGGCTTGCAACGTTAAAAGCACTGCTCTCATCTCCAGGACATTTATGTGCAGATGGTATTCTATGGGTTGCCACGTCCCGTGGACCATCCTGCCCTGATAATGCCCCCCCCCACCCGATCAGAGAGGCATCCGTAGTGACTGTGGCAACTGGAGGAGGGGAACAAAGGGTCGCCCTGATGAAGAAGAGGGAAGATATCTTTAGTTATGTACTCACCATAACTTCAGATGTTTGGGATCCATCTCGCCTACATTCTGACTGATGGGTTCGAGCCGATCCCTCGGCTCCGACTCGGCACGCTTATGCCAAAGAGCGAAGTCTCTTATTGGCTGAGCTTACTATATCCCAGGATGCACCACTACCAGTCCCCAGATCTAGTTTGTCCGCACACATGCACGCCTGCTTATATAACATCGTCAGATGAAACAAGATAAAACAGTAGAACTCAAAACCGTTCAATCTCTTCTGATCTCCAAGGCAGGGGAAGGAGGGTAGATTAGAATGTGGCGAGATGGATCCCAAACATCTGAAGTTATACTGAGTACATAACTAAAAGATGTTATGTGATCCTATCTCGCCTACATTCTGACTGATGGGACAGCGCCCTAGCACCTGAATCCTGGGTGGCTCACTGGAAAACACTCCTGAGTACCGTGGAACCAAATGATGCTCGCCCTTTAGATGCCACATCCAATTTATAGTGGGAAATGAAAGTGTGCGGATTTGACCAAGTAGCCGCAGCACAAATCTCCGATATAGCGAGCTTGGAATGAAAAGCTATAGAAGTCGCCATAGCTCTGGTAGAGTGAGCTTTGATAGATGTTGTAAGTTGCTTATTCGAAGAATAAGCCTGAGTTATACAATCTCTAATCCATTTGGAGATGGTAGCTTTTGTAATGGTTTTACCCAATTTACTGTCTGAGAAGGACACAAACAATTGGTCTGACTTACTTAAAATTGCTGAGTCCTGTCTAAATAGAAACGCAAACTGCCTGTGAACATCCAATTTATGGAGAGTGTATTCTGCTTCACTGGAGAATTTTGGGAAGAAAACTGGTAGCTCCAGAGATTGTTGAAGACAGAGATTAGAACAGACCTTTGGGACAAAGGATGGATTAGGTCTAAGTGATACTCTATCCTTGTGGAAAATCAAGTACGGTGGTTTAATAGATAGGGCTTGAAGCTCTGAAACTCTTCTTGCAGAAGTAATTGCAACTAAGAAGGCAGTTTTCCAAGACAGATATTTTAAGTCACATGTAGCAGCAGGTTCGAAGGGGAGATGTTAATGCAAGCACCAAATCAAGATCCCACGGAGGCGCAGGATGAAAAACTGGGGGGTCTTAACAGGCCCGCACCTTTAATAAAGGTCTTGCATAATCTGCTGCTCATCAATGGAGGATCCATGGATTCGTGGAATTTAGAGATAGCAGCCAGTTGGACTTTAATAGTAGAGACAGAAGATCCTTGATTAAACAGGGATGTTAAGAATTTCAAAACTTCCGGGATTGGAGCAGTGATAGGGTCTAAGCCCCTGAGTTGAGCCCAGATAGCAAACCTCTTCCACTTACTGAGGTACAATTTGTTAGTGGTGGGTTTGTGGGCTGAAGATAAAATGTGAATAACTTCCGGTCTAATGTGTGACTTCTGACTAAGGTCGGAAGTGGAGGAGCCAGGCTGTCAACTTCAAGGAGTGTAGGGACTGATGCTGTCGTCCAGACTGATGGATTAGCAGATCTGGAGTTAGATCTAACATCCAAGGATCGTCCACCGCATGTTTCTTCAGGTAGGGAAACCATACCTGACGAGGCCAGTATGGAGCAATCAGTATCATTGTGGACCCCAATTGAGAAGCTTTTTGAATGACTTTGGAGAGAAGTGGTATCGGAGGAAAGGCATAAAGTAGTCCTGTTGGCCAAGGTTGTGCTAGAGCATCCATAGCTGCTTCCCCTTGATGTGGAGTCAAGGAGAAGAACATTTTGCACTTCGTGTTTAGTGGTGTTGCAAATAGATCGCAGCACGGCGTCCCATCTCCTGAAAACCTGAGCTGCTACTGTTTCGCTTAGGGACCACTCGTGAGGAGAGAGAATTGTCCTGCTCAATTTGTCTGCCAATATATTTGATTTCCCGAATGTGGGTCGCTACCAAGAACGGTTGGTAGCTACAGCCCATTCCCACACCCTCATGGCCTCTCTGCAAAGGGGGTAAGATCTGGTCCCTCCTTGTTTGTTTAGATACCAGACCACCGACATGTTGTCTGTGTGGATGGCGATGATGCCCTGAGGAAGAAACTTGTGTAAGGCCTGTAGGGACAGAAGTACAGCCCTCATCTCCAACACATTGATGTGGAGAAGAGCTTCGCCTGGAAGCCAGGAGCCCTGAACTAACCTGCCCAGACAATGCCCCCCCCCACCCTATCTGGGAGGCATCTGTCGTCAGGGTAACCACTGGAGAGGGAATAACAAAGGGGCTTCCTTGATTTAGATTGGATGTCTGAAGCCACCAGCGAAGGTCCCGTTGCATGTTTCTGTAATCATGATGGGATGATTGAGGGAAGGTCCTGAAAGGACCATTGAGTTGACAATAGCCACTGAAGAATCCTCATGTGCAATCTTGCCAGAGGAACTAAGAGAACCGTGGCAGACATTGAACCTAAAACTTGTAGGACCATCCTGGCTGGGGCTTTGGATCTTGAAATCAGAGCTTGAACTTGGCCCTGTAAAGTTTGGATCCTTTCGGTAGGAAGAAAACGCATCAATTTTGAGTCTATCTCTGCTCCTATGAACCTTATGCGCTGAGAGGGCAGCAAGACAGACTTTGACCAATTGAATGTAATCCCCAGGGTAGCACCCAGGGAGACGGTGGCTTTGAGGTTGTCCATTAGTAGATGCCTGGTGGTGGCAGTCAGGAGCCAGTCGTCCAGATAGGGAAACACTTGGAATCCAAGACTCCTCAGGTGAGCAGTCACTACTGCCAAACACTTGGTGAACACCCTGGGGGCTGTGGTGAGACCAAAGGGCAGTGCACAAAATTGGAAATGACTGACTCCCAGGCTGAAGCGCAGATACCTCCTGGACGCCTGATGAATCGGTATGTGATAATAGGCGTCCTTGAGGTCTATGGAGCACATCCAAACCTCCTTCTCCAACAATGGGAGAATGGATTGTAACGTGACCATTCGGAATTTGGATTTCGTGACGGATTGGTTCAGTTTGCTGAGATCCAATATTGGTCTCAGGTCCCCTGTCTTTTTTGGCACTAAAAGAACCTCGAGTAATTTCGGATCCGATCTGGTCTGTGGGGACCGGTTGGATGACTCCTTTTTCTAGCAGCTTTAAAGCTTCTGCGGCTGCAATTTCCCTTTGACTGGGTGGTGGGTCCGGGATTTTTGGACGGTGGGGGTGAGCATGTGAATGGGATGGTGTAACCTCCGGCAATGATCCGAAGCACCCATCTGTCCTGAGTGATTGACTCCCAGGCTTTTAGGTGCTTGGCAAAACGGCACCCGACTGGCTCCGGAGCAGCACAGCCGGGCAATCCCTCATGATGTGTGGGAGGCTGAAGAGCCACGAAAGGACTCGCGGTCTCCAGAATTGCGGGGCTCTCTGCCGTCTCTGGGACGGCGTCTCCCAGAAAAATTTCCCCGTCCTCTGCCTCTGGAAGGGGAATCTTCCTGCTGTTGAGGAAAAAACTTGCGTGATTTACGGAACCACATTTTTCCCCCTCCTTTAGCCTTGGGATAAGGCCGAAAGGGAGTGGAATAACGGGCACCTACGGCAGATAAAGTTTTTCCCTCTTGCTCACAGCGGGTAAGGGTGTCTTTAACCTTGGGTCCAAACAAAGAGGACCCATCAAAGGGAGCGTCGGCGAAGGAAGACTTGAAGGCCTCCAGAACTGACATTAGCGGAGCCAGGCTTGTCTCCGTAGAGCCACGCCTGTGCCTGCCGCTCTTCGCCGCATAGGAAATGAGCCTCATGGACGAGTTAGAAATTGACGTAAGGATAGCCAACTGAGAGCTAACCGACTGGGCTAGCTGCTCAGGTAGGTTACCCGAGAGGGAATCTGACAGCTCCTTGACCAGATCTCTCTGAAGCCTGGTAAAATGTGCCAAATAATTCAGAGACCTTAAAGTAAAGGCCGCTGAAGTCAGGGTGCGCTTCCGCACCTGTCCATGCTCCTAGAGTCCTTATTAGGAGGATGGACGGACGTTGAAGCCTCTGCCACGTCCTGTTGTGTAGCAGATGCCACCACCATGGCATCTACAGCCACGCCTTTAGTGAGGAACTCCTTCTCGGGTGGAGCAGATAAAAATTTATTAAGACGAGAAGGGACTGGTTCCACGGTATCTGGATGTTCCCACGACAAACTAAATCCAGGAGCTCATCGAAGGGCGGAGACACCCAAGAGGCGGAGGGCTGAGCCCCAAAGGCCTTGAGGAGCACTGACTCATCAGCAGAGGGGGGTTTGGATATCCAGCCTCGTTGTTTGAGGATCTCTTAGATGTCTGCAAATGAGTAATGATCCGAGGACGACTGCGCGAACCCCTCCGCATCATCAAGATCAGTGTCCGATGTAATAGACTCGGGGGAGTCCACGTGCTTCCTCTTGCACGATCTCTTCCTTGGGGGTTCCTCCGAAGACAACTCCGAAGAACCCTCAGGAGGAGGGGAAACCCCAATGGGGGTAACCTCAGGCCCAGGGGCTCCGCTGCCTACGGACAGGGGAACTGCCAAAGACCCAGTCTCAACGCCCAGGGAAGGTGCCAGTAAAGCCGGAGAGATGGCCGAAGACTTGGCCAAGGCACTCCTCATAGCTCTGAAAGCCGGACCCCAGAATCCTGGGAGTGTCCGGTCTCCGAGCCATGATAGCAGACGGCAATCCCAGCAGAAGCACCGAGAGGGAGGCTCGGAACCGAAAGCATAGGTCCCAAACATCACCCCGGGTCCAGCCGAAGAAGTCCGTGTACCAAACTCGGACCAAGGCCTGGTTGGAGTAAGGGTCGGAGCCGACCCTAAGATCTCCACTGCTCCAACAGCACCTGCTCCACGGAGCCGGGCGGTCGGAGGAGGAACAGCAATGGGATGGGCATGGGCTATCGGCTCCGAAGCCAACTGGGTCGGAGCGAAACAAATTTTTGAAAGACTGGGGACTGGAACAGTCTTTGGAGCACCCTGTCTATATCGAATCCGACATCCTCGAGGACTTAGAGGATACTGAACGGGTCGAGATGGCCTCTCCAACGCCCCAAAGGACTAGGGGACCGGCTCGAGGCGACTCGATGACTATCGGCGCCAAGGAATACCCACACTAGTTTCCATCGGTGCCGAGGAGGACTTGGCCGAGGAGGAAGTGTCTGAGCGGACCCTAGTCGGCTCCGAGACCAGTGGAGCCGACGAAGGTGACCCGCCTCGATGCCCCAGCCATCGGCCCGAAGCCAGAGGAGTCGAGACTGGTGGCATCGAGGCAGACCGTTCCCTCGGCCCAAGTCCTTGGAGCCGAAGGAGAAGCCTGCCTATGTCTTTTGGCGGCCGGATCCGACGGACTGGTCGGAGCCGACGCCTTTTTCTTTTTAGTTGGAGAAGGAGAGGATGCTAGAGCTTCTTCGAAGGAGGGTTTTATTAAGCCTTTAAGAATAAGTTTATTTTTCCTCTCCTGGAGGACCCTCGAGGAAAAAGCGTGACACACGCTGCATGACTGCATTACTCTTGTAAACGTTTTGCACCCAAACAATAAACACAGAGAGAGTGGTCATCTGTGATTGACATTTTAAAATTACATTTGGTGCATTTTTTGAAGCCCGAAGGCCTAGGATTCTGAGACATTATAGCAAAAAACAGTAATCCCTGACAGAAAAACCAACACTATCCACTTGATTTTCTAATCAAACTGACACTACCTAAAAATCGGTTTACAGCTGCCGATTAGGTAAACAATCCGTAACAATTAAGTCAAGGGTACTTTGAAACCCTCTAAGGTCTAAGGGGGGTTGACTGACCGGGAAGGCCCTAAGATGAAGGAGGCCTGAAATCAAATCAACGCCCAATCACACTACAAAGTTCTTACAAAACTCCAAACACACCACAAAGTGAAGAATAGCCGTTAAAACAGCTTTTTATGACAAGAACAACAAAATTCTGACAGAAAAAAGTTAGTAAATAAATACTACTCAGCTCAGCCAGCTCGAGACCACGTCTTCGCAAGTTAGCGGCAAACGAGATCTGGGGGACTGGTAGTGGTGCATCCTGGGATATAGTAAGCTCAGCCAATAAGAGACTTCGCTCTTTGGCATAAGCGTGCCGAGTCGGAGCCGAGGGATCGGCTCCGAACCCATCAGTCAGAATGTAGGCGAGATAGGATCACATAACATCCACCAATTCAGATGAGTTCTGCACGACTGTGTGACTAAGATTTCGTGCCTCATCGGGAGACTGTGGTACGACCACTGCGTGAATAGCATCCACTGCAGAAGACGCATGTGGAAGCGAGCCAGTGGTAGAAGAACAATGGCCGCAGCCATAAGACCCAGAACCTTCAGTATAAATCTGGCTTTGACCTTGTTGCTTTGCAATAGAATCCGAACGAATTTTTGGATGTCCAGAATTCTTTGATCTGTTAGTCTGGCTAACATTTTGATGGTGTTTCATTCTGCGCCTATAAAGGTGATAGATTGGCAAGGCAGCAGAGAAGATTTTTCAAAATTTACTGAAATTCCCAAACTCCTGCAAAGCTGCAGAGTGTAGTCTCTGGTCTGAAGAAGCTGACACCTGGTGGTGGCGGAGAGGAGCCAGCCATCCAAATAAGGAAACACCTGGAATCCTTGACGTCTCAGATGAGCTGTGACCACTGCCATGCATTTGGTAAACACTCTGGGGGCTGAAGTGAGGCCAAAGGGCAGGGCTCTGAACTGGTAATGACTGGTCCCTAGCCGAAAGTGGAGAAACCTTCTGGAGCGCCTGTGAATCTTTATGTGATAGTACGCGTCCTGAAGGTCTATAGAGCACATCCAGTTGTCCTTGCCCAGAAAGGGCAGAATGGACTGAAGCGTGACCATCCGGAATCTTGCCTTCTTGACAAATCTGTTTAGACTGCTCAGATCTAATATTGGTCTCCAATCTCCCTTCCTTTTGGGGACCAAAAAGAATCTCGAATAGACAGTCTGGACGGCTCTTTTTTCCAGGAGCTTTGAAACCTCCTGTTCTGCCAAATCCCTTTGACCGGGTGAGATGTCTGGAAGGGATTGTAGAGGTACGGGATACCTTTCGAAGGGGATTTTGTAACCCTCGGATATGATCGACTGTACCCACATATCTTGTGATAGGGACTGCCAGGCTACTGGGTACAGCGAAATCCTTCCCCCGACTGCCTCCAAGGGTGGACAGTCGGGCAACACCTCAGGGATGCTGAAAGGGCTTCTCAGGAAGAGACTCCCTGTTGCCCTGGTTCTGAGGACCCCCCTTGCCTCTAGGGCGTCTATTGTTGTTACCCCTCTGCCTCTGGGGTAAACTGACCACGTGTGTCCGTGTAGCTCCTTGGGCTTTGGAACACATCTTCCCCTTCTGACCCTTGGGGTATGGTCTAGAAGGAGTGGAAAATGGACTCCAACGGCAGAAAGAGTTTTACCGTCCTGCTCACACCTGGTCAAGGTATCCTTCACCTGAGGTCCGAACAAAGCCGAACCATCAAAGGGGGTATTGGTGAAGGACGCCTTAAAGGGGTCCGCAAAATTACAAAGCCGCATCCAGGCTTGGCGTCTAAGAGCAACTCCTGTGCCTGCGGCCCTGCTCCATCGGCCGCATAGGATATGAGCCGCATGGAGGAGTTGGATAGGGAATTCAGGATTGCTAGCTGTGAGGCAATCTTTTCTTGTGCCCCAGCAGCAGAAGGATCCTGGACCACTTCACCCAGTTCCTTGAGAATATCTCTTTGAAGCCTGGTAAAGTGACAGAGGTAGTTCAGCGAACGCATAGCAAAGGTCGCTGAAGAAAACATCTGCTTTCCATACCTGTCCATGGTCCTAGAATCCTTGTTAGGAGGATGGAGAGGTACTGAAGGATCCGCCAGTTCCTTCTTAGTGGCCGCCACCACCATAGCATCCACAGAGACGCCCTTGGAAAGAAACTGTTTGTCCGTAGGGGCCGTGATAATTTTGGATGGTCTCCTGGGGACAGGTTCCACAGAATCTGGAGCCGCCCACGCCTTCCGAGCCACTACCTGCATCAGTGGGTCGAAAGGCAGAGACACCCAGGAGGTGGAGGGTCGGGATCCAAAAGCCTCCAGGTATACCGACTCATCCTCGGAGGGATCAATGGATGGCCAATTCCCCCTCTGTTTGAGGAGCTCAAGGATGTCTGAAAAGGAGACATCCTCAGAGGGGGATCGTGGGGAACCCTCCGACTCATCTAAGTCGGTATCCGATGTAGTAGACTCGGGGGAGTCTGTGTGTTTCCTCTTGCGTCCTCTTCCGAGGGGTTCACCTGCCGGATCAGGAGAAACTTCGGAAGAGGAGGAAATTCCCAATGGGGAAACCTGGGGCGATGGATCCCTGGGCCTGAGAGCAAGAGGCGTCTACAGGCACTGAAGAGGGAGGAGCTAGAGGGATGGACCGTTGACCTGGCTCAGAGGCCAGGACACTCCTCATCACCTCAAAGGCTCCCCTCCCCGGGAGGCCGGAATATTCCTGATCAGAGGATACAGGAATTCCCGGCTCCACTGAGAGGGAAGGCTCCGAGGCCGATGTCGGCGCCGAGCTTACCAAAGCCGAAGCTCCGAGAGGGAGAGCGGGGTCAGACAAGGGTCCGATGCCACTAGCCCCTCGGAGCCGACAAGGGAAACCCGACGACCGGATCCCTCCAAGGAAGGCATCAAGGAGGAGATCGGAGCAGAGGACGACGGAGCCGAAGGATGTATTGGCTCCGGCGCCGAAACAGTCGCTGTCCCGAGAGCTCCGCCCAACCCGGTGTGGAGTCGGAGGAGGAAGTTCAAGGGGTGAGACAATAGCCGAAGTCTGCTGAGACGGGCTATGGAGCATTTGGGCCAGTGCCTGCGACTTCAACAGCCTGCTTACCACCCTCTCCAAGTCGTGGTTAGACAGCCTGGAAGATCTCGAAGATCGGCTCCGATGGCTCCGCTCCGACAAAAGAGGAGACCCCGGAGCCGAGTGGATACTCTGCAACGAAGGGGACCGAGATCTCTTACGGGACAAAGTCATCGGAGCCGAAGTCCCCTGAATTCCAGATGGAGCCAAAGGTTTCTCGGCTCCGATGCTGGATAAAGTGTCAGCTCCAGCCGGAGCCGACAAGGCCACAGTAGACAAGGTGTCGGAACCTGTCGGTGCCGAACCCACTACTTTTGAAGTAGATAGATCGGTTCCAGCCGGCGATCTCGGCCCGACGGGAGCCGGAGCCACCGGAGGAGGCTTAGATACTGAAGCCTGAGCCTTCGGTGGCTTAGAAGGTTTCCCAGACCCTGCTTTAGAGGGAGAACCTTCTGGCTTAAGTAAGCCACGGAGGATCAGCTTGTTCCTCCGTTCCTGCAGGACTCTCTGGCTAAAAGAGTGACACAAAGCACAGGAGTCCTGCAGGTGCAAAGGCCCCAGGCAGTAAACACAAGAAGTGTGACCGTCTGTCAGAGACATTTTCTGACAGCACGAGTCACACTTCTTGAAGCCTGAGACCTTGCCTTCCTTAGACACAATCCTAGGAGGAAGTCACTCACAAAACCCCCACAAACACGCAAATTAATCCCCTAACATACAACACACAGGAAGGGATTAACCAATGGGGTTTAGGCCTAACTAAACTTTTACACTAAAGGAAAAAAGTTTTGAAATATAAAAAATGGAAATAGGGTGGGCTGTAACACACTATAGACTATAGAAATGGAAACAAGGGGGAAATAAAACCCTAACTAAGCTATTCTCTTTTGACAAGAAAATTACTTACCTCAGCTGGCAAAGGAGACCTCTTTCGCTAAGCGGCAAACGAGATCTGAGGTAGTTCCGCCTTGCATCATGGGATATAGGGTTGCCTCGAGCTGGTAAAAGGAGTTCTCGAGCTAAAGCAAGTGCCGAGTCGGAGCCAAGGATCGGCTCCGAACCCATCCAGCAAGAATGAAGGCGAGATTGACAACTTAACATTGGAATCTGTAACCTTGGGAAACTATATTCAAACCCCATCTGTCCTGGGTAATGTGTTCCCAGTTTTTTTGCAGGCAGGGCGAGTTTTCCTCCTAAGGGGGCAAGCAGTTGGGCAGGGCTTGGAAGGGTTAAGGTTAAGTCATTGTGCCATTTCTCCGTAGGGGGTGGCTTACTACTCCCTGCTTTGGAAGTGGGATTCCCCCCACTGCTTAGGCCTGTGCGTAGCCTGAGACTGTAACCTAGGTGGTCTGCTGTTCCTGGGTCTGGACTGAGAAGACCAGGAAGAGACTGGAAAGGACCAGTTCTTTGAAGGCCAATGCCTACTAAATCTGGGAGGCTGTACTTGTAGGAAATCTTTAACAGTTTGCATAGATTTAGCTTTTTCCTCCATCGTTTTGAGGACTTCTTCTGCTTTGTTGCCAAACAGGTGGTCTTGGTTTAAGGGAGCATCCAGTAATTTAGGTTTAACATGATCTGGCAAGTTTTGCTCCTTAAGCCAACCATGCCTTCTAAGTACAGACCCTGTGACAGCAGCCCTGCAAGATGCTTCTAAAGAGTCAAAACCACATTGCCAAGTATGTTTACCAACTTGTTCTGCAGAATGCATTAAATCCTGTAATTCTGTGTGTTCAGCACAATCAGGAATCAACATCATTTTCTGTTTTAGTCGTCCCATAATATGCTGCTGGCACTTTAACATATGAAACTGGCAATTTAAAGCCCCAATGGCCAAAGTAGCAGAAGCGTATACCTTCTTACCCAATCTGTCAAAGGCTCGAAAATCTCTATCAGAAGGGGTAGGATTTTTGACAGCAGTAACCTTAATGCCTTTTGGTCCTTGGGAAATGGTTTCTGCATACGCAGTAGGATTCTTGAAGAGGAACTTGTGAGAGTCAGGTACTCTGTAATACCAGTCAGGTTTTCTGGGAGCTGGTGGTAAAGTGTCTGGGGAAAGGCTAGATTCCAAAAAAAATCATCATCTACAATGTCCAGAACAGGAGGGATAGCTAAAGGCCTGTGTTGAGGAAGGAGTAAGAATTCTCTAAGCCTCTTTTTGGAGTCAGAGTAATCCTGGCTTTCCCAGCGGAAATGCTCCCTAAGAGTGTGCAGGGTTTCACCAAAAGAAAAATCTTCTGGAGGAGAAGCAGAGGGAATGGAATCCTCTGCATCGGAATCCTCATAAGTAGATGAGGACAAATCCTGGTAATCAAAAGAAACAAAAATTTCAGAATCCTGCTCAGAAGAATTAGAAGGAATAAGAAGTTATGTCTTACCATAACATTCCATCTGTATTGTTGATCCTCGTTCAGTCATTATGCATGGGTATCGGTTCCGAGCCGGCCATTTTCCAAGCTCACGTCAGCTTCAAACTCTCAAGCTAAACTCTTACCCACAATTCCCCTCTCCCTACTACCTCAGATTGAGTTTGCAAGTCAAAGAAGATAGAGGCTACCTCTGGTCAAATAACCTATGAGAACCGGATGGTGAGATCCACTAGAAACCACAGGAGGGGGAAGGAGGGAGGGTCGTAATGACTGAATGAGGATCAATACAGATGGAACGTTATGGTAAGACATAACTTCTTTATCTATTATTGTTAATCCTCGTTCATTCCTTATGCATGGGACAGAGTCCCCAGCTACCTCCATTCCTGGGAGGCTCTCATGGAAGGACATTCCTGAGCACCATAGAACCGAAAGATGCTCTTCCCCTGGAGGCCAAATCCAATTTGTAATGATTGATGAAGGTATGAGCCATAGCCCAAGTTGCAGCTGCACAGATGTCATGTAAAGAAGCTCTGGCATGGAAGGCAACAGAAGTTGCCACCGACCTTATTGAATGAGCTTTCATGGTAGTAGGCAACGAGATATTATGTTGTGTGTAAATAAAGGTCACACAGTCCTTCAACCATCTAGCTAATGTGACCTTAGCAACAGCAGATCCTAATCTAGGTCCAGAAAAGGACAAAAATAACTGATCAGATTTACGAAAGGGTTTAGTCCTGTTTAAGTAAAAATGGATTTGCCTCTGTATATCTAGGGTATGTAGGCAATACTCTCCTCTGTTTGAATGACTGAGAAAGAAAACTGACAATTCAATGGCTTGATTAATGGATATTTCAGAGATCACTTTAGGCAGAAATTACTGATTAGTTCTCAGAGACACTATCTCCATGAAAAATCAGGTACTGACTCTTGATACATAAAGCTTGAAGTTCAGAAATGCGTCTGGCAGAAGTAATAGCGACCAAAAACAAGGTTTTCCATGACAAATACTTGAGGTCGCAAAAAGAGGCTGGTTCAAAAGGTGACATTGTCAGAGCTTGTAGGAAAAGAAGTTATGCACTTACCATAACGTTCCATGTGAGTTGTTTATCTCGCCTTTATTCTCACTGATGGGTTCGGAGCAGATCCTCGGTTCTGACACGGCCGATAGCAAAGCTCAAGGTTTGCCAGTAGCTGGAGACCAAGCCTCTTATCCCACAATGCACTGCTAGAATTACCTCAGATCTTGTTTGCTGCAAATATATATATATATATACACACACACACACGCACATACATACATACATATATACAAATACCTTTATCCTGCTCTAAAAGGGAAACACTTTCCAAAGGAAAGAAGTACTGAGGAGCCAGGATAGTACCAGCCTCTAAGTCTACTGTCAGCCAGGAGGGGGAAGGAGGGAGGGACGTGAGAATAAAGGCGAGATAAACAACTCACATGGAACGTTATGGTAAGTACATAAGTTTTTTATGTTAAGTTGTTAAATCTTGCCGTTTATTCTCACTGATGGGTAGTGTCCCAAGCACCCTCAATCTTGGGTGGCTCATGGAAGTACGTTTTTCAGTACCGTGGAACCAAAGTAAGACCTGTCCCTGGAAGCCTTGTCTACTTTGTAATGTGTGATAAAGGTATGAGGCTTAGACCACATGGCTGCAGCACAAATATTGTCAAGGGGCAATTTAGCTTGAAAGGCAGAAGACGTAGAAACGGCTCTGGTAGAATGAGCCTTAGGTTTGTGTGTCAAAGGCATGTTAGCATTTGCATAAACAAAGGATATACAATCCGATAACCATTTAGATAAAGTTGTTTTAGCCACTGGATTACCTTTTCTGGCTTCTGAAAAGGATACAGAAAGTTGATCTGATTTTCTAATATCCTTAGTTCTGTCAAGATAAAATCTGAGCTGTCTGTGCACATCAAGTTTGTGCAGCATGTATTCCAATTTGCTAGAGTGGTTGGGAAAAAAGACTGGCAGCTCAATGACCTGATTGATATTGGATTCAGAACAGACTTTAGGCAAAAATGAGGGGCTTGTTCTGAGAGATAAGCTACCAGCATGGAAAATCATGTAAGGTGGTCTGACAGATAATGCTTGGAGTTCTGACACTCTGCGGGCAGAATTAATGGCCACTAGAAAAATAGTTTTCCAGGATAAATATTTGAGGTCACAAGAAGATGCTGGTTCAAAAGGGGGGAGAATAATTTGAGACAGCATAAAGTTCAAATTCCAGGGAGAATAAGGAATTTTGACAGGAGGTCTCATGTGAAGAACACCTTTGAGAAAAGTTTTAGATAACTTATGGCCCATAACGTTCGAGCCATCGAATCCAAGGTGAAAATTTGAGATGGCGGCTAACTGGACTTTAACTGTAGCAGCTGCTGCCCCTTCCTCAAAAATCTTTGTCACAAATTCTAAAATGGACGATAGCGGAGCTCGAAAAGGGTCAATTTTCTGTGTGTTGGCCCAAATTGAGAACCTTTTCTACTTACTACAGTATAATTTTCTAGTGGATGGCTTGTGAGAAGACAAGAGAATTTGTCTTGTATCTTCTAAAATTGAATGAAGCCTGGCAATTAGGGGAAGTGGATTAACCAAGCTGTCAGTTTCGGGGACTGCAGGGAAGGATGGAGGTCTCCTGACAGGTGCGTCAGAAGGTCTGGAATTGGGTCCAGGATCCATGGATCTTCCAACAGGTGATGGTGGAAAAACGGGAACCAAATCTGTCAAGGCCAGTAGGGGGTTAGGAGGATGACAGTCCTTCCCAACGATTTTGCTTTCTGTAAAAATCTGGGTATCAATGGAAAGGGTGGGAATGCATAAAGGAGACTCGGGGGCCAATCGTGTACGAGTGCATCTCTCGGGTGATGTCTTGGAGGTGGTATTAGGGCAAAGTAGCTTCTGAATTTTGAATTGATGTGACTGGCAAAGAGGTCGCAGCAAGGTTGGCCCCATTTGCAGAAAATCAACTCCGCAACCTGTTGTTTGAGAGTCCACTCGTGAGGGAGCAATATCGCCCTGCTTAGCTTGTCCGCTATCATGTTGGATTTTCCCGGAATGTGCGTTGCTAACAGAAAACGCTGGGATGACACAGCCCATTGCCAGACTCAGAGGGCTTCTCGACAAACGGGGTAAAGACCTGGTTCCACCTTGCTTGTTCAAGTACCAGACTACTGACATGTTGTCTGTCTGAATTGCAATAGTCCCTAGAGGAAGAGAGTCCTGAAAGTA
Source organism: Protopterus annectens (assembly GCF_019279795.1). Taxonomy (NCBI): domain Eukaryota; kingdom Metazoa; phylum Chordata; order Ceratodontiformes; family Protopteridae; genus Protopterus; species Protopterus annectens. The sequence goes on along the minus strand of NC_056743.1, from coordinate 853,433,305 downwards.
CTGCAACGCCAGAAGTACCACTCTCAACTCCAGAAAGTACAGTTTTGTACCTACCATAAATGTAGATGTTCGAGTGCTAATATAGCTGCAGTCATAATAGATGGGTTCTCCTGCCGTCAGGCGGGTCCTCGGTCGGCCGAATTCCAAAGTCTAGGTCTGGCGTCGGTTGTCGTCGCTTCTTCCCGGATGTCAGTGCGACAGGGGTATAAAGGAACCAGCCAACGCCATTTTCTTCAGTTTTTCTTGCCCCAGATGTCAGGTGCCCCCAGAAGGAAGGCAATACATAAATTTCTGTGATAATGCAGTGCAATATAATCAAAATACAGTAGTTGCAAGCAAATACATCATAAATGAAAACCCCAATCAGGTTGTATGAGGATGTGTTAGCTTATAGGCCTGTCCCAAGAGGGGAAGGAGGGAGAGAAACCTGGACTGCAGCTGTATTAGCACTCTAACATCTACATTTATGGTAGGCACAAAACTGTACTGTGTTCATCGTGCATACAGCTGCAGTCATAACAGATGGGTAGAATCCCAAAGCTAAGAAAGGGGTGGTAGGCACTAGGTGGAACTAGGAGGAGCCAAAATGCCCTGCAAGACTGCAGTGGCAAAGCCTGCTCTAGATTTGGAGTATAATGGTAGGTTGTAGTGCTTGGAGAAGGTATGCACAGAACTCCAAGTGGCTGCTTCCAAAATATCCTTGGTAGGAACTCCTCTGAGGAAGGCTGCAGAGGTGGCTGTGGCCCTGGTGGAGTGAGTTCTAATGCCTGTAGGAACAGTTTTGCCATGAAAGGAATAGCAAAAGCGTATGTAGTGGGCTATCCATTTTGAGATTTTCTGTTTGGAAATTGGCTTCCCTTGAGCTCCTACCACATAGGCCACAAAGAGCTGTTCTGATTTTCTGAAAGGCTTTGTTCTGTCCAAATAATAACGCAGTTGTTTGTGGATGTCCAAGGAATGTAGTAATCTCTCCCCTTTGTTTTGAGGATTAGGATAAAAAGTAGGTAAATGTATGGCCTGATTTAAAGCTACCCTGGATACCACTTTAGGCATAAAGGACGGGTTGGTTCGTAAGGAAACTCTGTCCTGATGGAAGATGATAAAAGGCTGGACAGCCATGAGAGCCTGTAGTTCTGAAACTCTACGAGCTGAGGTGACAGCCAGAAGAAAAGCGGTTTTCCATGACAAAAATTGCAAATCTGATGAGGCAGCTGGTTCAAAGGGAGGCAAGGTCAGTTTTTCCAGAATGAAATTAAGATCCCAAGCAGGTATTGGTTGTTTCCTTGGAGAGCCTTAAATTCTTAGCCCCTCTGAGGAACTGTCTTAAGAGAGGGTGAGAGAATAAAGGTGGATCAGTGTTGTATTCTGCAAAAATGGCTGAGGCATGGATTTTGATGGAGGAGAAAGAACGTCCACTGCTTAGCAGTTCAGCCAAATATTGTAGTATTTGAGGTAAATTCAGTTTTCCAGGATCCTGGCCCTTTTTCTCATTCCAGACACAAAAACGTTTCCATTTTGCGGAGTAAGCTTTTCTAGTTGATGGCCTTCTGGCCTCCAAAATGACATTCTGCACCTCCTTGGAGAGTAGGGCCTGTTGTGATGCTAAGGAATCTTCCATGCGGCTAGATTGAGTGTTTTTAGCTGGCTGTGAAGAGTTTTGAAACTGTGCTGAGTCAGAAGAAGAGGCATTAGAGGCAGGGTCCATGGTGGGGAATGCACCAGGCTCCTCAGGAGTGGGTACCAGTGTTGCCTTGGCCAGTCCGGAGCAATGAGGATCATCTTTGGTCTGTCTGCTTTGGTCTTTAATAGAACTTTGGGCAGCAGAGGAAGAGGAGGGAAGGCATAAACTGTCATTGATGTCCAACTGAAAGAAAGAGCGTCCACTCTCCAGGCCTTTGGATGGAAGATCCTTGAGCAGAATTTTGTCAATTGATGATTCTTGTGGAAGGCAAAGAGATCTATGTCTGGCCTTCCCCATTCTTGGATTATTTCTGTAAAAACTTTTGGATGCAATTTCCATTCGTATGGATCTGTCATATTCCTGCTTAGGTTGTCTGCCAGCGTGTTTTCCTTGCCTGGCAAGTACTGTGCTTGTAGTTCCATTTGTAAGTCCATGGCCATGTTCCAAAGTGACATGGCCAGTCTGCATAGGGGGTAAGAATGTGTTCATCCCCGTTTATGTACCACATAACTGTGGTGTTGTCCGTTCTTATCAATAGTTGACCTGGTTGTAGAAGGTCCTTGAAAGCTATAATAGCATTTATTACTGCTAGCATTTCTTTTTGGATTGATGTGAAGGTGCTTTTCTTTTTGGGACCATTTGCCCCGAATGCACCGGTCTGTCATGTGCGCCCCCCAGGCATAGTCCGAGGCGTCTGTTGTGATGACTTGATTTGCTTGAGGCTTGCTGAATGGAAAACCTGTGTTTGTTTGACATGCTTGAGCCTACCACAGAAATTCCTTTTGCAGAAATGGAATTAGTGGTATTACTGTTTCCAAACTGTGGCTGTGTTGAGACCATATGTTTTTCAGGTACCATTGTAGTTTCCTCATATGCAGCTTTGCACATGGGATTAGTAAGATGCAAGATGCCATGAATCCCAGAGCCTGCAGGATTTTCCTTGCAGTCAGCCTGGTGCAATTTGCTAGTGTTCTGAAGTATTAAATTAGTTGCCCCTGCTTCTCTGGCGTGAGGTAGGCCATCTGGGTGTTTGTGTCCAAATTGGCACCCAGGAAAATTATCTTCCGAGAGGGTATTAGCCTTGATTTCTTTTTGTTGACTGTGTATCCCAGAGAGTTCAATAACATTATTACATAAGCCAGATGTTTCAGAAGAATGTGCTTGCTGTCCGCTGGGATCAGGCAGTCGTCCAAATAGGGGTATATTTGTATCCCTTGAAGTCTGCAGTAGGCAATTGCTGATGCCAGGCATTTCGTGAATACTCTGGGCACAGTAGATAAGCCAAAGGGCAATGCAGGGAATAGATAATGGGTTGAACATGCAAGAAATCTGAGGTACCTTCTGCAATTTTGTCTGATTGGGACATGCAGGTATGCCTCCTTGAGGTCCAATGTTACCAGCCAAGACTCCTTGCCCAGCATGGGAAGAAGTTGCTGTAGAGTGAGCATCTTGAATTTTGGTACGAGTAGAAATGTGTTTAGGATGGATAGATCCAAAATAGGTCTCCAATCTTTTCCCTTCCTTGGCACCAGAAATAGCCTGGAATAAAAACCTTGACCTTGTTCGTGCGTAGATACCTCTTGAATAGCTTTCATGTTTATGAGATCTGAAATTTGCCTTTGTGCCTCTGCCCTTTGATTGTTTGGCAGGTTTGGCATGCCTCTCATTTTTTGGAAGTGTGTGAAAATGGAACTTGTAGCCTCCGTTTATAATGTCCAGGATCCATTTGTCCTTTGTGACAACATGCCAATTTTTTGAGAATAATGCCAGCTTTCCTCCTTAGGGTGCTGCCATTTGAGACCTGGTTGGCATGCAAAGGGGAAAGTCATTGGGTTTGCTTTCTGAAAGATTGCGAGTTGTCCTCACCACCTCTTTGTGTAAGAGCTTGCCATTGTCTGCCTCTATACGATCCTTGGGATTGCCCTCTGCCCCTCGGGCGCCTGTATCTGCCTCTTTGGGATCTGTCTGTGGCAGGAAAGGACCAGTTTTTTGAAGGCCAGTTTCTACTAAAACGTGGGGGTTAAACCTGTAGAAATTCTTTCACAGTTTGCATTGATTTAGCCTTTTCCTACATTTTCCTTAATACTTCCTCAGCATTAGCACCAAATAGTACATCCTTTTGAAGAGGGGTGTCTAGTAATTTAGCTTTGACACGATCAGGCAAGGCTTGTTCCTTGAGCCAGGCATGCCTACGTATGACCGATCCTGTAACAGCAGCTCTACATGAGGCCTCTAGAGCATCAAAACCACATTGTAAGGTATGCTTACCCACTTGTTCTGCACTATGCATCAAATCCTGCAACTCCTTCAAGTCTGGCTGCTCAGGTTGTGACATTTTACTTTTTAATTGTGATAACAAAAACTGTTGGTATTTTAGCATATGAAACTGGCAGTTTAAGGCCCTCATTGATAAGGTAGCCGAGGTATATACCTTTTTTCCCCACCTTTCTAAGGATCTGGAATCTCTTTCGGAAGGCAATGGATTTTTGGCTATGGAGGCCTTAACCCCCTTGGGGCCCTGTGAGATGGTTTCTGGGTCAGCAGAATGGCTTTTGTATAGAAATTGGTGTGAGTCAGGAACCTTGTCAGGCTTAACTGGAGCTGGAGGTAGAGAGTCCGGGTTAAGGCAGGCCTCCGAGTAAACATCATCTAGGATGTCCAAGACAGGAGGTTTAGCCAGAGGCCTGTGCTGGGGTAACAAGAGAAATTCCCTGAGCCTTTTCTTGGAATCTGAATAATCCTGGCCTTCCCAGTGGAAGTGTTCCCATAAGGTATACAAAGTTTCCCCAAGTGAGTAATCCTCAGGGGGGGGGATACAGAAGAGATGGACTCCTCCGCATCAGTCTTCAAAAGGGGAGTAAGAAAGTTCCTGATCATCTGAGTGCTCTGAAGTAATGGAGCCCTGATCAGAGGAGGGGGAATCTTCCTCCACTCTGGGCCTTTTGTCTGGTGGGGGCTGAGAACCTCTGATTAGAGTAATTAAATCCTCAGCCATTTTAAGCATCTGTTTCTTAGGCATGGGGCCTGGAGATGGGCCCTGTGTAGCTGGTCTCAGAGCGCATGGTCACTTTAGACTTTGTGAAAGCCTTGATGGAGAAAGAAGAGGAAGGTCTGAAGACACCTTGAGTGGAGGTGGACCTGTCCACATTCTGAGTTTCAACGCCAAGAGTGGCTTCGGTATCTGTAATCGGGGTGTGGGCAGAGGAGCCTGCGACCTCAGGCACAGGAGACACCGTCAAAGATGTGTCGTCAGTAATCAGGGGCTGCGTAGGCGCCTCGCTGAGAACCGGACCACGTGTAGTCGGCTTTGGCGTGGTGTCAGTAGAGGCCGCGGACCTCGTGTGTCGGTCCTTTTCTTTGCGTTTTTTAGACAAAACCGGAGTCGGAGTATCCGACAACATAGCATAGTTAAATGCTTTTCCAAAATAATGCTGGGCGAACTCCGCCCGACACTTAATAGTGCGTTTGTTGAATGTAGCACAAAAGCGACAGACAGAGACGTCGTGGTCTGGGCCTAAACAAGGTATACAGAGGGAATGGAAATCCTTATGCGGTATTTGCTTCCCACAAGAAATACAATTATTAACTTTGTCTGACATCGGTCAGGCAAGAAAAGTTTCCCCAATGGGGTACTTAGCTTTTAAGAAGACTTCGGTTTCCAAATTTTCGTAATCTCAGCAGCTGGCCGAGCGGCACTTGCCAACTGCTTCTGCTTCGGGCACCGCGCGGCAAGAAAGACTGAAGAAAATGGCGTCGGCTGGTTCCTTTATACCCCTGTCACACTGATGTCAGCGAAGATGTGACGACAACCGACGCTGGACCTAGACTTTGGAATTCGGCCGACCGAGAACCCGCCTGATGGCAGGAGAACCCATCTGTTATGACTGCAGCTGTATGCACGATGAACATCATTGATATGCAGATGTGACTCTTGATTCGTCCATGTGCCTTGGGCAGTCTGTCCCTGAAAATGCCCCCCCCCCCCCAATCAGGGAAGCGTCCATGGTCACAGTGGCTACTGCGGGGGGGGGGGGACACAAAGGGTCTTCCGACTGTGACATGAAGAGACGTCAACCACCACCGAAGGTCTCTCTTGCAGGTAATTGTGATGAGAATTATGTGGTGCATCGGCAGTTTCTGGTAAGACCACTGAGCAAAGAGGAGCCATTGAAGGATTCGTATATGCATCCTTGCGAGTGGTATGGCCAGGAATGCAGCTGCCATCAAATCTAGCACCTTCAAGACCTCTGCTGCTGTAGCTTTCTTCTTTGATACCAGTGAGTTGATGTGTTGGCGGAGAAGTGAGACTCTTTCGATTGGAAGATGTAGAGTGGTGGTTGAGGTGTCTAACTCTGCTCCTATAAAAACAGTATGCTACGATGGCGTTAAGGCAGACTTTTTGAAGTTGACTGTAATGCCTAATTGATGGCAGAGTGTTAGAGTGTATTGTGTTGCCCAAGTCAATTGATGCCTGATGGTAGCGATGAGGAGCCAATTGTCTAGGTATGGAAACACCTGGAATCCTAGATGCCTCAGGTGAGCCGTGACCACTGTCATGCATTTGGTGAACACTCTGGGGGCTGTAGTGAGACCAAAGGGCAGGGCTTGAAACTGGTAATGATTGGCTCCCAGCTGTTAACGCAGATGATCCCTGGAGCGTTTGTTCATCTTTATGTGACAGCACACATCCTTGAGATCTATGGTGCACATCCAATCGCCTTTCCCTAGGAAAGAAAGAATAGACTGAAGCGTGACCATTCGGAACTTCTCTTTCTTTACAAACTGATCGAGTCTGCTGAGGTCCAAGATAGGTCTCCAGTCCCCTTTTTTCTTTGGTACCAAAAAGAATCTTGAGTAAGTTCTGAATCCAACTTGGTCTGCTGGGACTGGTTGGATGACTTTTTTTCTAGCAATTTGTGGACCTCTATGATTGTTTGTTCCCTGAGACTGGGTGGAGCATCTGGGATTCTGTAAGCAGGAGTGGGAGGGGTAGAGAATGGTATGAAATATCCTCTGAAAATAATGCTTTGTACCAAAGTATTCGACATTATGTTTAGCCAGGCTTCTAGGTACAAAGATAAGCGACCCCCGACTGCCTCCAGAGCCGGACAGCCAGGCCTCCCTTCAGGGGCGCTGGTAGGGCTTACCAGAGAACTGCCCTCTGTCACCCTGTTGCTGTGGACCCCCTCTGCCGCGCGAGTGGCGTCTTCCATTATAACTCCCTCCTCTGCCTCTAGAGGGGGTTTCTCCACGTGTGTCTTGGAAGGTTCCCTGTGCTTTTTGGAACCACATTTTTCCGCCCTTAGGGCCCTTGGGATAGGGCCGAGTAGGGGTAGAAAAACAGACTCCAATGGCCGATAGGGTCTTGCCTTCCTGGTCACACCTGGTTAATGTTTCCTTTACTTTAGGCCCAGTGATGAGCCGTCAAATGGAGTGTTAATAAAAGAAGACTTAAAGGGCTCCGCAAAGGAACAGAGACGCATCCAGGCTCGTCTCCGCAGAGCAATGCCTGAACTAGCGGCTCTACTCGAACCATCAGCTGCATATGATACGAGACGCATGGGCGTATTCACAATCGAATTTAGGGTAGCAAGCTGTGTGTTGACTTTGTCAGCCACCCCTGCAGCTACCGTACCCTGAAGAGTATCTCCTAGCTCTTTCAGGAGATCTCTTTGGAGTCCTGTGAAATGGGTTAGAGATCGAAGAGAAAAGGTCGCTGAACTAAACATGCGTTTCCCATATCTATCCATGATCCTAGACTCTCTATTAGGAGGATGGATAGATGTGGATGTTTCAGACACTTCCTTTTTGGTGGCTGCAGCTACCACCATGGCATCAACAGGCACTCCCCCTTGGTCAAAAAGGCTTTGTCCACTGGGGCAGAGATAAACCTGTTCTGCTTCCAAGGGACAGGTTCCATGGCCTCCGGCGACTCCCACGCCTCACGAGAGACGAGGTTCATGAGTTCATCGTAAGGCAGAGACACCCAAAAAGTGGAAGGTCGAGACCCAAAAGCCTTTAAGAGCACTGACTCGTCCTCAGTAGGGGTTTTGCACTGCCAACCGCCCCTCTGATTCAGGATCTCTAATATCTCTGCAAAGGAGATATCCTCAGAGGGGGATTGAGGGGACCCTTCTGACTCATCCAGGTCAGTGTCAGATGTCAAAGACTCCTGTGGGGAGTCCAAGTGCCTCCTCTTGCACAATCTCTTCCTGGGTACCTCCTCTGTGGGGGGTTCTGGGGAGGTCTCGGAAGAGCAGGGGATGCCCTGTGGGGGTAGTTGAGGCTCAGGGCCACTACGCTTCATAGGGAGCCCAGTAGATGAAGCGGACACAGGAACTTGAGGGGAGAGTGAAGGCCGAGCCGATGCTGACGATGTCTTAGGAGACATGACTCTCCTCATGGCGTTGAAGGTGCGATGGCTCCAACAAGAAGGGGTAGACAGACCCGAACGGACCATCTGATCCTCCCGCACCAAAACCATAGGGTCAGAGCCTGAGGTAGGAGCCGAGCTCATCCAAGCCAAAGCCGCAACAGGAAGAGTCGGCACCGACATATCAGTCCGACTATCCTCCCTGGACCCGACAGGAGAACGTCGGCTCCTAGCATCCTCAGTTGGTGCCAAGGACGTTAGATTAGATGGAACCAATAACCCCGGTGCAGGTCTCGGTCCCAAGGGTTTGATAATCATCTGTTCCGGCTCCTTCAGCTCCGTGGGTCCAGTACGACTCTGAGGAGGAGTAGTCAAATCCGGTTCAGTGGTCTTCGGCTCCGACGAAGTGGCCGGTGCCAACAATTTAGCAAGTCCTGGTGCCCTTAAAAGCTTCTGCACTAGCCGATCCATATCCAAATCAGAAAGGCTGACCAAAGACTTAGAGGAATGCACCAAAGGTGCTGACTTGAGCAGAGGAGATAAGGGGACCTTGGAGACCAGCTCCAAGACTGGGAGCTGGCTCCGAACCATAGGGGCACTCTGTTCCGAAAGCTGTGGAGCCGATGACCCTCTACCCTCTGATCTCTTTGCCGTCTTGGTCTGTTTGGAATCAGAAGACTTCGAAGATTTTGACGAAGTGCTGGCACTTTCCTGGCTACCCAACACTTCAGAAAAGGAATGCTGCAGTTATCCCGTATCTACAAGTTTTCTCTTCCTTTCTAAGAGAACCCTGGATGAAAAGGAATGGCATGGCATATACTGCAGGAGTCTTGGAGGTGTTTAGCCCCCAGACAATAGACACACTGGACATGTCCGTCCATAACGGACATTTTCTGTCCACAATCTGGACACTTTTTAAACCCTGATGTAGGGTGAGATTTCTCTCTCTCTCATCAGACATTCTTTCAACAGAACACCACAAAAAAATACCTGTAAAGGCTAAATACAAGGCTAACTAAGCCCACACTAAGAAAACTAATAACACTTGAAGATAGCAAGACTAAATAGGGCCAAGAAAGGGCCTAACACCAAGAAAACAAAATTACACACACGGTAGATCTCTACAAAAAACTAACCTACTAAACTATTATTATTTTAAACTAGAAACACACTGAACACTAGCAATCACCCAAAAAACTAGAAAAGAAAAGTTTAAACTTGCGATTTTCAAATGGTCCGAACTAGCTGGATCACCGAGATCTCTCTTGCTATGGCAAACTAGATCTGAGGTAATTCCAGCAGTGCATTGTGGGATAAGGGACTTGGTCTCGAGCTACTGGCAAACCTTGAGCTTTGCTATCGGCCGTGGATTGGCTCCGAACCCATCAGTGAGAATAAACGGCAAGATTTAACAACTTCACATCTAATGATAAATCCTCATGGTTGAATAGGTTCTCTAAAAGGTGGTTTCAGATGATTCACACCTTTTATGAAGGACTTGCACAATTTATGGGACATGAGAGGAATCTTGGACACCCTCATGAAAATTAGAAATTGCAGCCAAATGAACTCAAATGGCAGAGGCCGATAGACCCGATTGAAACAGGTCGGCCAGATAGTCTAGTATTATCGGCACTGGTGCTGAAAAGCGGTCTACTTGTTTATCTTTCAGCCAACCGGTAAATCATTTCCACTTGCTCAGATAAGTAATTCTAGTGGAAGACTTAAGAGAAGCAATGAGACGATCACGCACTGGTAAAGAAAGATCAAGGGAATTGGAGGAGCCAAGCCATTAGCTTCAGGCTGTTCAGGTTGGGATGAATCAGGTTCTGTGGGGGTGTGAGATCAACTCCGGGGTTGGATGGAGAATCCATGGTTGATCTAGTAGGTGAGGCGAAAGGAAGGGGAACCAAATCTGTCGAGGTCAATATGGTGCTGAAAAGGGGTCTACTTGTTTATCTTTCAGCCAACCGGTAAATCATTTCCACTTGCTCAGATAAGTAATTCTAGTGGAAGACTTATGAGAAGCAATGAGACTATCACGCACTGGTAAAGAAAGATCATTCTGCCTGGCAATCAAGGGAATTGGAGGAGCCAAGCCATTAGCTTCAGGCTGTTCAGGTTGGGATGAATCAGGTTCTGTGGGGGTGTGAGATCAACTCCGGGGTTGGATGGAGAATCCATGGTTGATCTAGTAGGTGAGGCGAAAGGAAGGGGAACCAAATCTGTCGAGGTCAATATGGTGCTATGAGGTTCACTTTGCTCTTCAACCGACAGGCTTTCTTCAGAATCTGGGGAATGAGGGGATAGGGTGGAAATGCGTAAAGAAGACCAGAGGGCCAGTCGTGGACTAGAGCATCCCTGGGCGACTGTCCCAGAGGGGGAATCAGGGCGAAGTAGCTGCTGCATTTGTAGTTGGTCGGGGATGCAAAGATTTATTTATTTATTTATTTTATTTTATTTATTTTTTTATTTTATTTTACATTTGTTGACCGGGCTAGTCTAGCTGGATACATGTCCATTTTCAGTAGAGGCCCGGGGAGAAAAGCTCCATGTGCAATACAACAAGCAATATACAATTACAACCAAAATTAAGTACAGACTTGAAAAAATATACAGAAGAACATTTGCAAAATACAGTCAAGAAAGAAATACCAATAAGTTGTATACAGTATAGATTAGAGCAGATTTGGATAGAATAGGGGAAAACAGTTTATTTTTTTTTATTTATTTATTTATTTATTTATTTATTTATTTATTTATTTATTTATTGGAAATGTTAACTGCTATACTACCAATAAGCATGGCCAGAGCAGTAATCAATGATGAGATATAGGTGTATATAAGAAGAATTCAGTCAAAGATACATAAGCAGATCTCGTAGGGAAGGCTAGTTGAGGCAGGTGGTAATTAGTGAGAAGAAACAGCAGTTAGTCAGGGATAGAACAGGAACATAGCCAGTGTGTCATGAGATAAAGCTTGAGCTTCTTTTTGAAATGCGTATGAGAGGGGAGAGTTGTGAGTTCAGTGGGTAATAGATTCCATAGCTTACCAATGGTATTACAGAAGAGGGAGTCACCTGCTAAATTGTTGGATCTACAGGTGTTAAAACAGAAGTTTATTAGAAGAGCGTAAGTTTTTAGGATTGTGGTAGAGGGTAAGTAGGCTTGAAAGTATAGGAGTATTGGAGGGTTGATACAGTGTTTTGTGGGCAATAGTAAGCTGTGAAAAGTGCAGATGGTGTGGAAACTCTAACCAATCAAGTTGTTTAAGATTTAGACAGTGATGGGTACGGAAAGGAGTGGCAGCAGTAAATCTGGCAATATTATTATAGGATACAGTCAATTTGTTAATGTTGGTTTTAGAAAGGTTTGTATAAATGGGTGAGGCATAGAGTAGTGTAGAGATGAGATGAGTTCTGGCTATAGCAGTCCTGGCTGCTGGAGTAAGAAAGGGTTTGATTCTATAGAGGGATCCAAGTTTCTTGTTGACTGTTTTTATAGTACTGTTAATATGTGTGTCAAAGTTGAGGTTGTTGTCTATAGATATTCCTAGGGTTTGGTAGATAGGTCTGGAGACATAATAGTACCATTGTTAGATGTGAGTGTAAAATGTGTAGGGGTTGACTTGCGGGTTGGGGAGAATAGTAGCAGTTTAGTTTTCTTTGGATTTAGTAGGAGGCAGCGGTTTGTAAACCATAGTTCAACAGTATTAAATGCTTTCTGGGTGATGGTCTGCAGTTCAATTTGAGAAGTAGCTGAGCAGATAATAGTGGAGTCATCTGCGTACTGAATGCAGGTTGAATGTGGAATTGCTGACTGAAGATCATTAATATAGATGGAAAATAGGAGCGGCCCTAATATGGAGCCCTGAGGGACACCAAGGAGATGGGAGGAGATTAGAAAGATTATTGTGCCAGAGAACCACTTGTTTTCTGTTATCAAGGTAAGATTTGAACCATTTGATGGCTAATGGGTCTAGTGATAGATTTCATAATATGCAAGAGCAGCTGGTGATGAACCATGTCGAAAGCTTTGGATAAATCAATGAACACTGCAGAGGAAAGAAAGCCGTTGTTACGATTATTGTTAATACAATCTGTAAATGATAGCAGGGCTGTGGTGGTACTGTGGTGAGGTCTGAAACCATGTTGGCAGTTTGCTTATTTTGGAGAAGGTGGTTTAGAAGTTGCTTCTGTATACATTTTTCCATAATTTTTGCCAGAGGAGATAGCAAGGCTATAGGACGCAAGTTTGAGAATTCATTAGAGTTCCCACCTTTGTATAAAGGAATAATATAAGAAATTTTCCAGATGGACGGGATATTTCCTTCACTAATGGTTCTATTGATAAGGATAGATATAGGGTAGGCAATGGATTTGGCTCCAATTTGGAGGTATTCTCCGGGGAGTTGGTCAGCAGAAGGGGCAGAAGGTTTAAGTTTTAGTAGAAGTGAGCATATACTGGAAGTAGACACTGGTTGCATTTGAAAGGATGGAGGAGGATTTAGAGACGGCCCCAGCAGTGGAAGATCTTCGCCGCTATCAAGGGATTCAGGGACCACTCGTGAGGTTGAAGAATGCACCTGCTGAGTCTGTCTGCTATCACGTTGGAACTCCCGGGAATATGCGTTGCTAGAAAAAAACGGTTGGTAGCCATCGCCCATTGCCATATCCTCATGGCCTCTCGACAAAAGGGGTAAGATTTGGTTCCACCTTGCTTGTTGATGTACCAGACCACCGCCATGTTTGTCTCATTGAATCGCAATTGTCCCAGACGGCAGCAGGGGATGGAATGCTTGCAACGCCAGAAGCACCGCCCTCCGCTCTAGAACATTTATATGCAGATGGGCCTCCAGTTCGGACCAAGTGCCTTGGACTGTCTGTCCCTGGCATATCCCCCCCACCCCATCAGAGAGACGTCCGTGGTCACTGTGGCCTTGGGTTGCTAGGGGAAGAAGGGGCAAGACCATTGTGAGAGATTGTGTGTCATCCATAAATTTAAATCCTGTTTGCACCTGTGGGTTACTCGAATCATGACTGAAACAGGATGCTGAAAAGGATACCATTGGGTGAGCAGTAGCCACTGTAGAAGCCTCATATGAAACCTGGCTAGAGGAACAATGGTGATGGAGGCTGCCATGGAACCCAACAGCTGTAGAACTGAGTGAGCCATGGATTTTTCCTTTGAAAGGATTGGAGTTAGTTGTTGCTTTATCCTTAGACTTCTGTGCTCTGGGATAGCAGCTCTACAGTTTTTTGCATCCAAGATAAACCCTATGAATTCTGTCGACTGAGATGGGGTGAGATTGGATTTCTGCCAGTTTATGGTTATGCCTAGCTTTTCAGCATCGAGGAGAGAGTATGCCAAGGCTTTTTCCAGTAGATGTCTGGTGGGGGCGGAAATGAGCCAGTCTAGGTATGGAAACACCTAGAATCCTTGAAGTCGCAAGTGAGCTGTGACAACTGCCATGCACTTTGTGAACACACTGGGGGCTGTAGAGAGTCCAAAGGGCAGTACTCTGAACTGGTAGTGACTAGCTCTCGCACGGAAGCGCAGAAATCTTCTTGATGGCCTGTCCACCTTTATGTGGTAGTACGCATCTTGAAGATCTATAGAGCACATCTAATCGTCTTTTTCCAAAAGCAGGAGGACAGACTGTATTGTGACCATCCGGAATTTTGTACTCCCACAAACTTGTTCAATATACCGAGATCCAAAATTGGTCTCCAGTCCCTGGTTTTCTTTGGCACCAAAAATGGTCTTGAGTAGAATCCGGATCCTATCTGGTCTGGAGGGGCTATTTGGATGACTCTTTTTCTTAGCAGCTTTTCTATCTCTAGTGCTGCTTCTTCCCTTTGACTGGGTGGAACGTCGGGAAGATTTTTTTGAAGGAACGGGACAAAGATTGAAGGGGATATGATAACCTCTGGTTATGATCCTTTGTACCCAAGAATCAGTGGTGATGGTTAGCCAAGCAGAAGGGTACAAGGAGAAACGTCCCCCAACCACCTCCAGAGGAAAGGAGTTGGACCGCTTTTCAGGAGCACTGGTAGGATTGACCAGGGAAAGAATCCCTGGAACCCTGGTTACGCAGTCCCCCTCTGCCCCGAAAGGAGCGTCTTCCCTGTCAGTTTCCTCCTCTGCCTCCAGAGGAGAACTCAGCCTGTGTCTCACAGAAAAGACCCTGAGATTTCTTGAGCCATATCTTCCCACTCTTTTGGTTTCAGGAGAAAGCACGTTAAGGGGAAGAATAACGTACACCTACGGCAGAAAGGGTCTTACCCGTCCTGTTCACATCTGGCCAGTGTGCTTTTAACTTTGGGCAAAAACAATGAGGAGGGCTCAATGGGGGCATTAAGAAAAGAAGTTCCGCGAAGCTGCACAAGCGCATCCAGGAATGTTGTCTCAAGACTGCAGCTGAACCCACCGCTCTAGCTGCTCCTTCTGATGCGCGAGATATCAGTCGCATAGAGGAGTTGGATATAGACTCAATGGTGGCCAGCTGAGAAGACACTTTGTCACAGACCTCATCAGACACGGCACCAGCCAAGGTTTCAGACAGCTCAGAAACCAGATTCATTTGAAGCCTGGTAAAATGTGCCATATAATTCAGTGACCTGATAGCAAAGGTCGCTGAAGCAAAGGTGAGCTTCCCTATCCTGTCCAGGGCCCGGGACTGTGTTAGGCGGATGGACAGTCTGGCTTTCTTCTTCTGCTAGATCCTTTTTTGTTGCGGCCGCCACCACCAAAGCATCCACAGAAAGACCTTTGGATCAATGGGGATCTGAAGCAGGAGGGGACAAGATCTTATCTGGCCTCCGGGGAATAGCTTTGATGGTATCAGGAGCCTTCCAAGCACGCTGCACGATGAACCTGACAAGTTCATCTGCAGGTGGAGTAACCCAGGAGGTAGAGGGCCGGGGCGGGAAAGGTCTGCAGGAACACAGATTCCTCAGGGGTCGGATTAGGGGACTGCCAGTCACCTCTCTGTTTCAGGATTTCGAGGATATCGCCAAAGGATACCTCAGAGAGTGACCGAGGGGATCCTTCCCCCTAATCGAAATCTCTGTCTTCGGTGAGGGACTCCTCTGTGGAGTCCATATGCTTCCTCTTACACAAACTTTTCTGGTGGACCTCCTCAGCGGGAGAAGCTGGAGAAGACAACGGAAAGGGGGATTCCTGAGGGAATATGTCCTGCGCCCTTGCACCCATGTCCGCTAGATGCAACTTGTGAAACCAGTGTACCAGAGGAGGGCGGAGGTATAGACAGTCCGGTATTGCCAGCAGCAGTGAAAGCCTTCTTCATCAGTTGGAAGGCTGGTCCACCCGAAAAGGAGTGTATGTCTAGATCAGGGGGCACCCCTCCCCTAAGTGGCTCACCTTGCTGACCCGGAGTCCCTGGATGGCTGTGGAGCAGCAAGCTATGCGTGTCATAGCTAACATCCTGGGTCGTAGCAAAACTTTCTTGCCACGAAGGCAACTGCGGTTCCTTAGTGAGATCCATAAAGGGAACCGCAGAAGGGTAATACTGCGCTATATCCATGGACTTCAAAGGCAATGAAGGAGGAGAATAAGAAGGGGTCTTTGGAGATGGGTGATCACCTCCCAAGGAAGGATAGTTCCTGAGGGGTGGGATACCTCTGGCCAAGAATGCCTGGTCCACAAGATGCAACACATCATGTACGGAAAAGGCTTCTAGTGGACCTCATGGAGACTGAGGGAGAAACAGGCCTGTCCCACAAAAGAGGCAGACTCGGTGCCCATCTCATCTGACCGCACAGAGGACAACGGTGCAGAGAAAGAATGGACTACTGTTGTCTGCACCGAAGAAGTAATCGGTGCTGAGGTCATTGTCTGTACCGACACAGGAATCGGTGCTGAAGTGGTTGTAGGTGCCGAAAGTGGAACCGATAAAAATGGAGTCAATAATAAAGGCGACGGTTCTGAGGAAGATCTCAGAGCCGACGCGGTCAAGGTCTGCGCAGACTGGTCGGTGCCGATACAGTGGTATTGGTCTGAACCGAGGAACCCCTCGGTGCCAATATAGAGAAGGCAGCAGGAGAAGATGGAGCCGAAATTAATAATGGTGCCGAAGGTGTAGGCACCGAAAGCACTGGGGTTGACTGAGAAAGCTCCGGAGCCGAAACTTTAGCCTTTTTAGGTTTTGGTTGGCGGGAGTCCCCAGCCGGGGATGAAGGCAAAGATTTAGCCTTAGTAGAAACATCCAAGGTTTTCTTATGGGCTCTAGGAGGGGTTGAGGCTTCTGACCCAGAAATAGTCTCTGAGAAGGGAGATTTTAAAAGTCCCTTCAGTATCAGCTAGTTTTTCCTTTCCAACAAGGTTCTATTAGAAAAGTTGTCACAAATAGTACAGGGAGGATCAACAGACAAATGGGAAGCTCCTAAACAAACACACAAAGAGTGTGCATCAGAAGTAGGCAGTTTGTGTCCACAATCAGAACACCGCTTAAATCCCAGACTACCTATTTTATCTGCCATGACAGTAAATTCAACAGTAGAAAAAGTAGAAAAAGTTACCAACAATGGTACATGAGAGTACCCGAAGGTATGAGAAAGAAGGGTGAAAGGATTACCAACAATGGTAAAGAGAGAATACCTCGCGGTAAAGTGGTAAAGAAAGGGCAAAAAAACCTGAAGAAATTATAAGCGCTAAATGTGTAGGGTAAGAGACAATAAAATATAAACTTTTCTGACAGAAAAGTAGTCTATAAAGCTATTAAACAACAATAGACTATAGTTAGCTCAAGAGAAGTAGCTTGACACGACCGAATGGCAACGTGGCAAACGAAATCTGGGGTAACAAGGACAGGGGAATTGTGGGTAAGAGTTTAGCACGAGAGTTTGAAGCTGATGTGAGCTTGGAAAATGGCCGGCTCGGTTCCGAGTTAAGAACAGATACCCATGCATAAGGAATGAACAAGGATTAACAATATCAGATAAATCAGTTCTAGGTCTCTTAGAGGGGGAAGGCTGGCTTCCCCTAATTAAGGTAATAAGGTCTTCAGCCATTCTAAGCATCTGTTTTTTAGGCACATGGGCCTGAGCATGCGGTTTGGCCGTCTGTTTTCTAAGCGTGGTATGAGTTTTAGGCTTGGATGAAGAAGATGGTGTCGGTTTAAAATGTTACGTCGTCTGTAGGCCTGAATACAACCACAGAAGCCGGTGCCTGCACAGCGGCTACGGACCCATCCAAGGTAAAGACATCCACAGGTTCCATAGTCGAAGAAGCATCTTGCGGCATACTGGACTCCGACTGGGTCACAGTAGAGGCCTGTGAATCTGAAGTAGCGGGTATCAGGGGCTGCGAAAGCGCCTCACTGAGTACCGGTAGTCTGGCGACTAGCTTAACAGAAGCCTCATCGGCAGTTTTGGACCTATGCAGTCTGTCTCTGTCTTTATCCTTACGTTTTTTTTCGGAAGGTCGGTTGTTGGATGGCTTAACAAAGGCATTTCGGTGTACGGATACAGAGTACCAAAATAATTTGCTGCAAAGATAGCCCGACAACGAATAGTTTGGGAATTGAACAAGGCACAAAACCGACAACAAAGGACATCTTGGTCTGGGCCTAAGCAAGGAATGCAGTACGAATGAAAGTCTTTATGAGGTATTTGCTTTCCACAGGTAAGACAATTGTTAACTTTTACTGACATCAGTTAGAGCAAGGAAAAAGATCCCCAACGGGGTACTTAGCTTTTTTGAAGACTTCGGTTCTGAAACTCAAAAACAAAACCAAAAATTTCAGGAGTCGGCCGACTGGCACTTGCGAACTGCTTCTGTTTCGGGCACCGCACGGCAAGAAAGACTGATGTAATGGCGACAGCTGCATGTTTTATACCCCTGACGACCTGACGTCATGGAAGAGGAGACAGCATCCGACGCAGGAATCCAAGACTCTGGTGTTCAGGCCGGCTGTAGGCAGATAACCCAAATGTGATGACTGCAACAGTGAAACACGAAGAACATCCCACACGGTGAAAGTAGCAGACTCCAAATCCAACTAGCAGGCAATTACAAGTGGAGTCCCACAGGGATCTGTCCTGGGTCCTCTCCTGTATGGTATCCACTTATCTGAAGTTCAGGCCAACACCAAGGGACTCTGGTTAACCAAATTCACAGATGACTGCAAACTGAGAGCTATTATTGACTCTCAAGCTGATGCAGACATCCTACAAAAAGGCCTCACAGATACCAACGACCGGTGCCAGAACCATGATCTTAAGCTAAAAAGTGCATAGTCAACCCCCTTCGGGAAAAACACTGTGCCCACAAACTACCACATCAACGGTAGCCCACTCAACTCCCAAAGTGTGATAAGAGATCTAGGGACAGAGCTAGATAGCAACCTCTCCTTCGACAACCATGTTGCCACTGTAGTTAGAAAGTCCTTCTGTGTGGCACACCTCATTAAAAAGGTTTCTCATCCAGGAAGAAAAGTCATAACTCCTCTCCACTCATCCCTCATTAGACCCATTATTGAGTACAATGCCCCATTTGGCATGTACCTCACTAGAGTAGTAATAAAATATAAAGGAATCCAGGCCACCGTTTAGGGAAATAGTAAACTTTTATAAAACAAACACAAATACAAAAATGAGCGCTTTCGTCTGGAAACTAGACTTCATCAGATAAAAGACACACCTGCTACTCATTGCTTAAATATGATTCAGTTGGTACATATCAATTAATATTAAAAGGAAAACACACTTTAAAAAATCACTTGTTAAAAAATAACACATTACTGGACCCAGACAAGTTGAACCCAGGCAATGCATCATGTACCTAAACAAGTACATAAAAAAACTTAAAACACAATAATGAATGTGCCAACAATCATTTCACATTAATATAATTGTGTTGCAAGTAGAATTAAAATATTTGCATATATATACTTATATAAAACATCTCATATATATAGTTCAAATGAATGGACATGTTAACATTTTATGAATACAACAAATCAAATATTTTCTGCTTTAGATGTGAAAACAGATTTGATTGTTACATATTCGTTTAAGCCAGGTGGAATAAAGGACTTTAATCTAAGCTGCCATTTCAATTCTTTGTTAAGCAAAGCATTTTTAATGTCCCCATCTTTAAAGTTGTTTTTTACAATAAGATCTATAATGCCAAATTTGAAACCATTAAAAGAAGGGCATAGCAGAGAATGTTTAAACAGGGCGCTAGTCTCTTTACCTCACTAGATACCAACAACAACTGGAGAGGCCGCAAAAATTCCTCACAAAGAGGATCCTAGGACTCAAACAAATGGCCTATACAGACAGACTCAGAAAACTCCAGCTTTACTCCATCTCATATCACCTACTTTAGGGCGATCTCTGCTTGGCATACAAAGCCATGTCTGACCCAGTGTTGCTAGACATGCTTCATCTGAAAAAGTCTCAATCCCTTCGCATCACACGCTCCAAAGACCTTAACCTCATCACCACAATAAACAGAACCTTCCTAACCCAGAGACTTCCCATACTCTGGAATAAACTTCCCATTCATGTAAAGCAGAGCACTTCACTACCCTCCAAGAAAAATCTTGACGAGTGGATGGGTAACAGGAAATTCACCCCTGGGATCACTTCAACAGCCTTGCTCGATAGGGGCACAGGAAACTAACGTCCGGCAACAGGACGACTGGGAGTATTCTTGGTCTAGGCTTGTGTTGGTCATAGCCTAGTGCTCACCTATGAACTAGCGACATGCTTAGGCTCTCTGCAAGCAAATTCTGCCCCAAAGGGATGCAGGTAGCTCAAGGTCCAGTGGGTGCCACAATCTCCTCAGAAGAAAGGAGGCAAAGCACAGAAGTGATTTGGGTATGTGTTCCGCTTTCCAAGATCAGTATGCCGTAGCCTTCATTCCAGGTGCACAGAGACATTTATTCACCCAAGGAAAGAAATAGTGTCCCCTCCAGTGATTCAGGTTGCACATTCTCCACTCAGTGAAATTGGTTAAAGCTATAAAAGGAAAACAAACACCTCCCCAGTGCTTGCAAACAGGACAGCTCTATGTCCCTTCTCTCATCCAGAAAGGGACAAATGGGCCAGATGGCAAACGAGCCAATAGTCAATATAGAATGAGAGAGAAAGGACAAGGGCAAAGGAAAACACTGCTGGGTTAACCACGGGTAGATTACAGAAAGAGTTAAATTGCTGCTGAAAACTATAGAACCTATCCAGTTTCATGTGGGGCAGGCAGCTGTGAATCATGGTTTAAGGACATTAATTGAAATTCATCCACAAAGGCTTGGAGGACTGTAGTGAAAACAAATGGTTTATGCTACTCCGGTGCTCCCAGTTCTTAAGTCTCTTGTTTTCAAGGCAAAAATCTCCTTTGGTCCCCATTTGAAATGCTTTATCAGAGTAAGAATATCTCTGAAGTAGACATCCCCCACAGGGGAGCATAAAACAGTATCAGGTTGAGAGTATCAAATTCCACAATAAAGGGGGATTTGCAAGGAGTACAACAAATTTTCTCCCTTGAGGTCAGAGTCTGGCACGTCAAGGAGAAAATACTTCTTTCTCCTCTTAAGGACTGGATGAACACCTAACACAAATGACCAGAGATTGGCACCCATCAGGTTGCTACAGTCTTCTGTAATTTTTTAAGAGTAAGTTACAATGATGGTAGCAGAAGGGGTTGGGATTCCTTACAGACTTGAGTGGGACCTACATCCAGGTAAGCAGAAAAATCATGGTCCTCCAGGAAATGGAAATTTATCAGAAGTCCTTCAAGAGGCTCTTCAATGAGAAAAAGTATACAATACTCTCATATTCTCAGGCATGCAATCCCAAAAAAGAAGACATCACCTAAATAATGTGGATCTCCTTTGCAGATGCCTGGCAAAAGACATCGAAGCCCAAAGGACAATGCATATTCCTCCAAGGTTAATCTAGTGGCTGTGGCCAAAATCAGAAATACACAGGCTGCCTCTAAATATGCCAAAAAAACAGGAAGGGAACCGCTCTCTCTATGACTGTCAAGATAGAGGGTCAGAAGGTTGGCTGTTCCTAAGATTACACACATAGTCTTACTATAGGGCTCAGGAGGCAAGTGTGGTTTCATATTCTCTGCTCATTATGTTTTGGTCTTGCAAGTTCTAGCATTGTGACATGCCCCCCCCCCCCCTTTTCTAAAAAGGCACCAAGTAGTCATCTCCCATGCTGAATGGCTTACCTATACCACAAGTTTTTTTTTTTTGTTTTTTTTTTGTCTAGTTAGACCTTTACATTCCTGATCCTAGTCTGGAGCTGTGCTCTTAAGAAGAAAAACTAGTCTTCCCCCAAGCAAAATGAGCACTGGGAATGGAAGTCCTCTGGTAAAATGACTTCCACAAGCACACTTGCATGAACGTTCTAGAGAAGCAATAAACATACTACATCTACATTTGCAAACACCACTTATCTTGCACATATTAACTAGATATGGAGGATTATTAAAAATAGAGCTAGATCTGCAGGCAGTTCAACATTAAAGGGATGAAAAAACATTGCAATATAATAAAGTGTGCTGCTAAGTATGTCACACTGTGATGCTGAAATGTCATTGAAGTATCTAATGTGATCTCCACGGAAATTTGAAACATCAACATGAGTCTATGAAGGTGTATACAAACCTACCCATATACACACATTTGTGCATGCAAATGGGCCTTCATAAAAGATTGGCTTGTTAGAAAGGAGCCACGATAAAAAGTATAAATCCATGGTTTTCGTTAAACTCCACATTTGAACATTCATCTCCCTTAACTAAGAATGCAGGATAACATCCTCAAATTGAAAAAAATAGAACTGTTTTCCATGCTGCCCTCTATCAGTTTTTGGTCCATTTTTAATTCAAAGGCAATGAATGACACACAAGGATGTAATATGTAAATCAAAGACACTCAGTGTCACTGGTTCAGCAGGTAGTACATCCATCTCTAATACCAGTAAAATGAAAAGGATGTGGAATTTATCCCTACAAGTCCATGGATTTATGCAAACACTGTAGTTTAGTGTCATAGGGACTCCTTAAGTGCCATACTTTAGATGTGCCAGACACCTCTTCTGCAAGTGGCAAGTGGATATAAAAGATATCAAAGCTCTTATTGAAAAGGCCGAAGGGATGTCACCAATATCCTAAAAAAATTATCTGTAGTCAATATGAATACCACCTCTATTTTCCCCTGGGAATAGGCTGTGCCTAGTGGGATTAAACCCAGCCCATAAAAACATTCAGCTGGTGAAAGATATGAATAAAGCCAAACCACTATCATGAGATATAAAAAGGAATGCATTAAGTACAAATGACAGATGAAGCATTTAAGGAATGCAAACAGTGACTGTTAGAGCAGTCATCAAGGATCTGTATGAACAAACTAAGACAAGTTGCTAAATGCTGAAGAAAAACAGTCCTGCAAATAACTCAACAGCCCACCAACTAACCTGAAAAGATGGTGCATGATGCAGAAAATCTTACCAATAATAGAAAATAGTTTGCATTAGTAATGAAGGAAAAGGAATTAATATCGCTTCATTTAATCTAAGAAAATGGTCTCCCACTGTACCAACCCCTCAAGGCAATTTCTGTGACTTAATGGGCTGAAAGACCGTGGTAATAGACATTGACGGGATGGAGATGTTTACAATATGCTTCCACTGAAAACACTATTAATAGTGTGTAATAAGTGGCAAATCTCAAAGCCCAACACATCACGTGAAGCAAACAGTACTAGTTGCACAGTACCAGTAGAAATATTCTACTCAACTAAATTGAATGGAAGAAATCTATGGAATCTGCCAAAGTATGTTCTGTTTTTTGTAATAATGGAGAACAGTGGACTAAAATACTGTCTTTGCATGGCAGTATACAGTAAGAAGCATAGATGTACACGTGCGCTGCTGTCAAAACATTTTAAATCATGAGGACATTTCACACCAGTGTTCTCCATTAATCGCCAAAAAGACTTCCTTCACCCTCGGGATGAGAATTAGCACACTATCCGCCAACTGACTGCTCTGTGTGCGACATCGATTTTACTGCCCACACCATAACTCTCAATCATCCCTGATTTTGCTTCCTATTTTTGCCCTGTACCCTGCAAATGTTTTAATTTTTAGGTAAATCACAGACTATTAAAGTCAGCTAGTTCATAGGCTTGTACTAGGCTATCGGCCCTAGGGCCTATACAAGCCTAACCATAACAATTCCCTGACTATTTCTTCCCACAGTATTTACTTCCCTGGACCCCTATGTAGCAGGGTGACTGGCGTGATCCCCGGGGTGAATTTCTTATCTCCCATCCAATCATCAAGGTTCCTTTTGAAGAGGGCCAAAGAGGCGCTCTGCTCGACATGTATGGGCAGTCTATTCCAGAGTCTGGAACAGACTGCCCATATATGTCAAGTAGAGTCTAGTTAATACTAGACATCTGTGTTCCATACTTATTGTTCAGAAAATGTATCTTGATACAACATCTATTATTCTGTAACTTAAGTGAATTATAGTAATAGTTAAAACTGTCCCGATATGGTTCGTATCCATCAATAAGCATACCTTAACATATGAATATTGCTGCCTCGACTACAATCATTCCATCCTACTTTTCATGCACAGTTAGAATAGCAACTAACAAACTTTGCATAAACAAATTTGGTACATCTGATCACCACATTTGGTTAGTGTCAATATCAACATAAAAATGCTGCCCATTGTTCCAGATTTGCTTGACTAGAGTGTATTAACACTACAATGGAGTGATCAAATAAATATCAAATACTGGACAATAATGGAGAGCACTAGACTGGGCATAACTTGAGTTCATATTTATAGATGAGAGTTGCTCTCAAGTCCAGTCTTCTCCATTATCGTCCTCTTTTTATTTAATCAAATTCAGAATGCAATTTGCTAACATTCATGCCTGCACTATGGCACAGTTGTAATGCCATAAACACATTCCCCTCATTAAAATGTGATCCTAGTATACAAGGAGTTATTAAAACCATAGCTCAAAAAAATAAGCCAAATTACCTTACCTCTCATAAGGATACTAATAACTAATGTGCTGGCAACCTCCTTGCTTGTGGGCAGAGGAGGTAAAAATCAAAAGTAAAGCTAAAAATTCTACAGTTACCTGCAAGGGCCATGGGAGCCAGTCATGAGGTCATCTGCCTAACTGCAATGAATAAAGGACTGATCTGGAATTATATTGTCGCTAGGCCTCTTTTGCT
Organism: Protopterus annectens; assembly: GCF_019279795.1. NCBI lineage: Eukaryota > Metazoa > Chordata > Ceratodontiformes > Protopteridae > Protopterus > Protopterus annectens. The sequence goes on along the minus strand of NC_056743.1, from coordinate 853,409,011 downwards.
CTGACGAAACCTAACCTGCTGGAAAAATTCTCTAGCAAGTAACTTTGCTCCCTAGCAGCCGGACAAGAATACCTTTGTTTCACTATGGGAGATAATGTGGCACCAGTAACTAGCACAGTGCAAAAGAAAAGGGTTCCACAGTGATACTTCTAATCTGAGTAACTGTATGATTTTTAGCTTTACAAAGCTCAAATAAATGTTAACATATCCTTTTGTGATATCATCTTAGGGATAAGCATGGAATGACTAAACTTTTAATAGACACTTCCACAGCATGTTCTCTCTACTCTCATGCTATATAGAGTAAAGGTCACTTGTCATACTACGTGACATGTGCACAAGGAAAATACATTGCCAAGTTTTTATTTTTTTTTTTGTTAAACAAAAGAGGGAATAACAAACAGAGCCAAAATGCGTTTGGCACTTCACGCACCACATTATAGTCCAAAAGTAAGGTAAAAATGTCAGCAAAACCACCTTAAACATTTTATTGCCTTGGACTCTGTCGCAAAGCAGATCATCATCAGAATACAGTGGGAGATATGTCCCAAATGATTGAATTTTGTTACGGTTTGTGTTTTTAACCACTAAAGGCCACATTAAAGTGGGTTATGTCCAACTTTTAATGGAAGATTAGAAAATTAGTTGGTAACGCTCTTAGCTTCCTCTAATCAAACAAGACCATCTAAAGCCAACCCCACTCAATCTCAACCCATAAAATAATTCTTATATACATACAGCGGTTTCTGTAATGAGAGCATACTCAAACACTGTAAAAATGTAGGCCTTTTTAATAATGGAATGATACACTCAGTAAGACCATTACTTGTGGATTAAGATAAAAAAAAACAAGTTTTTTTTGTATTTACTTGAAAACAAAGCATAAAGTTAGATACAGACAAATGTAAAGCAAAAGGAGCTGAGAACAAAGTTGGGGTGAGGAAAGACTCACTAAATTGGAAGAATTCTGAAAACTTTATGCAAATAAGTAGTAAGGAAGCGCAGTCTAACATGAAGTTTCAATTACAGCAAATTAAAGGGCTAATATGAAAACCAATCACAGCTGCTCTTCCACTTCCATTTGTTTAAATTCAGATAAAAGAGCAATGCCTTAACCAATATTACTGCAAGTCTTGTTTTAAACAAGAACATCTTTACTGAATTATCATTTATGACATTGGCAATCAAATTTATATAAACGAAAAAACATATGGACATTTTCAGTTGCAAACATTATACAACACACATGTAATCTTTTGTAGTGTCATTGTCAATCAAGCATTTTATAGCTCTCACTCAATTCCTGCCTTTCCTTAAACCTCATTCCTTTTCCAAAACATTATTCTGCATGCATTGTTCCTACAATTCCCATTTTTCCTATGTAATGTGTTCCTACCATTTTCTATCAATCAACTTCCAGTTTCTTTATCTCTACTACTATATATAGTCACTACTTCTAGGTGTAAGGTAGGTTAAGACTTTGATTTCCATTACCCAAGTAACTGCTTTTTGGCAGCCCCCAGATTTAAACTCAGCACGGCTTTACATTCTCTAATCAATTCTGATTCCGTTTCACAGCTCAAAATAATCACCTCCTTAGTTGCACCAATTTGTTCAGCCAGTGTTTCTGACAGTAGTCTGCTCAATCATTACACTCCCAGAAAAGAAGGGATATACTCACCATGATGTTACATCAGTGTCGCTCATTTTCATTCATCATCAACGTACGTGTTTGGATCTGACTTCGCCACTATTTTCAACTCGTGGAAGCCTACAAACTCTCAAGCTCCTCTTTACCCACAATGCCTTGCTCCTATTCCCCTCAGATAATACATATAGCACAGAAAAAAAAAAAAGATAGTAACAACTATATACAGAGACACTGGAGATCAAGCCACAAGGTATTTAAGGTCCCCTTTGAATCCTCATATCCTCACTTCTTATCTATGGACGATGGAGGGTGGGGAGTTGATGGTGAATGAAAATGGACAACACAGATGGAACATTATGGTGAATACATAACTTCTTTTTCTGATGTTGTCAATTTTAATGCACTATCAACGTATGGGACTGAATCCCCAGCTACCTGAGCCCTGGGTGTCCCTAAGGAAAGATGTTCCTAAAAACGGCTGAACCAAAGGCAAATCTTCCCCTCAAAACCAGATCTAATCCATAGCGATTGATAACTGTGTGTGCGTTTGATCAAGTAGCTGCTGCACAAATAAAACTCAGAGAGGCTCTCGGAAAACAAACAGCAGAGGTAGCCACAGACCTGGCAGAATGGGCTTTCAAGGGTTTGTGAAGCGGGATATTCAATTTATTGTACACAAATGAAATACATTGTGTAATCCCATCTGGCTATGGACACTTTACTGACAGCTTTTCCCAGTGTCTGGTGTGCAAAAGAAACAGACAGTTGGTCGGACTATCTCAGGTCCTTTGTATGGTGCAAGCAGAATCTTAACTGTCTGTGTACATCAAGTGAATGCAATAAGCAATAAATATTCCACTTTATCACTGGAGAACACAGGGAGGTTAATGGACTAGTTACTATTCGATTCTGACACCACCTTTGGCAGAAAGGAAGCGTTAGTACATATGGAAACTCTATCCTTATGAAAAATTAGATATGGGGGTTTTGAGGACAAAGCTTGAAGTTCCGATATCCTTTTGGATGAAGTTTTCACCACTAGAAGTGCAGTATTTCAGGTTAAGAATTTCAAATACTTTTTGCTGCAGGTTTGAAGGGGGACTGAGTCAAAGCTTACAATATTAGAATAAGACCCAATGGAGGGGAAGGGTCTTTGACAGGGGGCCCCAGAGTAATAGCATACCTCTCAAAAATACTTTACAGATTTTAGTGTACCTTTCAAGAATACTTTACAGATTTTTAAGGAAGCAAAATGAGAAGCCTGGAATCAGACACGAAACTTCAAAATTGCTGCTAGTTGAAATTTAATCATTGATGAACTAGCAAACAGACCAGCTAGAAACTCAAGGACCACGTATATGGGAGCTGTAAAAGGGTCTATGAGATTTAGTTCAGCCCAATAAGCAAAACGCTTCCACTTGCTTTTATGCAAGTTTCTGGCAGATGCTTTACGAGACAATGATAAAATAGAACAGACACAGGAAGAAAAAAGAACCTATGTACTCAACATAACGTTCCATTTGAGTAGTTGTTAATTTGTCTTCAACCTGTGGGTTCCTGGATCCAGCTCAACTGCACATCGAGCATCTGATCCATGCTCAAAAGCTCCTCCTCTTACCCAAAATGCTCCTGTCCCCTTCCTCCCTTCAGATAGAGTTTGCCAGCCAATCTAAAAATCACACCCGACCCAACAGAACCTGGTTCTACCAAAAACCATAAATAAGGATAAGAGGCACCCCAACGGTAACCACTTCCTGTAGTCATAGGAGCAACAAACAGTTTACACAAGGCCGGGGGAAGGAGGGAGGAATGGCTGAAGACAAATGAAGAAGAACTACTCAGATGCAACTTTATGTTGAGTACATAACTTCTTAATCTGAAGTAGTTGCCTTCATTTGGTCTTTAACCTGTGGGACAGAGTCCCCAGCTACTAAACACCTGGGAGGCCCTCATGGAAGCATATTCCGGTGCATGACAAAGCCAAATGATGCCCTGCTCCTGAGCACAATGTCCAATTTATAATGTGAGATGAAGATATGAGAACAGGACCAAGTAGCTGCACAACAAATATAGTCTAATGAAACTCTGGACCAAAAAGCCGCTGAAGTAGCCATAGATCTGGCAGAATGTGCATTCACAAGGCTTGGCTGGGAAATCCCCCTGGCAGAATACACCCAAATGATACATTGGGAAATCAAACGGGCAATAGTCACTTTAGATATTGGTTTCCCTAAAAAGGGTTTAGAGTAAGAAATGAAAAGCTGATCAGACTTAAGGTTTTTGTTCTGTGCAGGAAGAAACACAGCTGTCTGCGCACATCCAATAAATGTAATTTATATTCTCCTTTATTCTGAAAATTTGGAAAAAAAAAAAAAAAGGGTGATTGATCACTTAATTAATGTTAGCCTCTGAAGCTACTTTAGGAAGAAAAGATGGATTACTGAGCAACACCACCCTGTCCTTATGAAAAATCATAGAAGGGGCTTTGACCGACAGATCTTGAAGTTCTGAAACTCTCCTGGCAGAGGTAACGGTGACCAGGAAAGTAGTCCAATTGCAGATCTACTGAAGCTGCAGGGTTCAAAAGGATGCAAAACTATGGCCTGTAGTACTAAAGTAAGATACCACGGTGGTATAGAGTCCTTCACCGGGGGTCAAAAAGAAAAGTACCTTTGAGAAAAGCCTTGCAAAGCTTAAAAGATGCAAAGGAAACCATATTATCCCCCACATAATTAGAAATGGAAGCAAGTTGAACTTTGACTGTGGAAAAACTAGCACCTTGTTGTAAGATTCCAGTCAAAAATTCCTGCACCACAGAAACAGGCGCAGTGAAAGGGTCTAGTGCATGTTGCAAAGCCCAGATTGAAAAACGTTTCCATTTGCTGGAATATGCCTTTCTGGTGGAAGACCTATGGCAGCCACCAGGATTCTTTTGACTGGAGAGGATAAGCGGGGGAGTCAAAACTATCATGGGAACTGGAGCAGCCAAGCAGTGAGTTTTAGACTGTCCAGGTCTGGATGGGGAATCCCTGTGGGATGAGAGAGGAGACCCGGAACCAGATCCAACATCCATGGTGGAGCCAACAGATGAGACCACAGAGAGGGAAACCATACTTGGCGAGGCCAGAATGGGGCGATGAGGATTACTAGACTCCCCAAAAGCCTGTGAGCTTTCTGAAGGAATTTTGATATTAAGGGAAGGGGAAGATAAGCATACAGAAGACAGGGGGGCCAAGCATGAATCAGAGCATCTCTGGGGGGCTTTCTCCAGAGGAGGGTACAGAGCGAAGAACTCTCTGCATTTCACATTGGAAGGAGAAGCGAAGACATCACACCAAAGTTGACCCCACCTGTGAAAGCTCTGTGAAAGATCTGTTCTGCTAGTGAAGGATTCAGAGACCACTCGTGAGGCATCAGAATAGATCTGCTGAGCCTGTCCGCTAGAATGTTGGACCTCCCCAGGATGTGCACTGCCACCAGAAAACAGCCGGTGGAGATCGCCCACTCCCATACTCTCATGGCCTTGCGACAGAGGGTAAGATGTGGTTTCTCCCTGTTTGTTGAAGTACCAGACCACTGACATATTGTCAGTCTGGATAGAAATCATTCCTGAGGAAAGATGGGCATGGAGAGCCTGCAACACTAGAATAACCGCAGTCATCTCCATGGCACTGATATGCAACCTGGTCTTGTAGGGGCACCACATACCTTGTACTGTCCTTCCTAAGCAGTGCCCCCCCCCCCACACTGGGAGATGTCCGTAGTCATTGTGGCCTTGGGGAAGGTGAAAGAAAGGGATGACCCTGGACAAGGTCCGAGGACTGAATCCACCACAGAAGAGTTCCTGCACACTCGAGAGATTCAGATAGGGTGAGTCAACCAAAGATCTAACAAGGACCATTGTAATGCCAGGGGTGAGAAATATCTTTGACTGAATAGTATCCAACCGTGCCCTGAGGAAGTCTATGACCTGAACCGGAGCCAGGTGGGACTTGTTGAGGTTGATCGTGATGCCTAACTTGTGAGCCAGACCGAGAAAGTGACCTGCCCCTAGCCGGAAGCGCAGAAACCTCCTGGAGCTTCTGTGGACCTTGATGATAGTAAGCGTCCTGGAGGTCTAACGAGCATATCCAGTCGCATTCTCTTAGAAACGGTAGAATGGACTGTAGAGTGACCATCCAGAATTTCTGTTTGTCTACCGACAGGTCCAGTATGGGCCTAAGGTCCCCCATCTGGCGCTAAAAAAAACATGGAGTAGATGCCTGGTCCGGACTGGTCGGGGGGGGGGGGGCTCGTTTCTGTAACGGTTTCGAAACCTGTAAAGCTGCGGCCCTCCCTGTGATCGGGTGGAACATCTGGGAGGCATGCTGGAGTTATGGGGGATGATATGAAAGGGATAGAATAGCCTCTGGATATGATGTTTAACACCCAGCGGTCTGTAGTAATGGACTCCCATGCCGCTGGATGTAAGGAGAATCTTCCCCCGACTGCCTCCACAGTAGAGCAGTTGGGCAACCCCTCAGGGTTGCTGTGCGGGCCTATCGGAAAAGGGTTCCCTAGACCCAAAGTTTCTGGGACAGCGTCAGTCTTGTCCCCCTCTGCCTCTGGGGGATGAATAGTCCTGAGCGTCCTGAAAAGACTGCGATTTCCAGAACCACATCTTCTTTTGCCCCTTTTGCTTCCTGGAATAGGATCTCTGGGGGTTAGAGAAGTGGATTCCGACGGCAGACAAAGTCTTTCCGTCCTTCTCACTCTGGTTGAGCGTGTCGTGTACTGTCTTCCCAAACAGGGATGATCCATCGAAAGGGGCGTTAATAAAAGACGCCTTAAAGGGCATCCGCAAATTGACACAGTCTGATCCAGGCATGTCACCTCAAGGCAATGCCTGTACCAGCAGCTATAGTGGCTCCCTCCGTAGCATGGGAGAGGAGACGCATAGATGTATTTGTCACCGATTTCAGTGTAGTCATCTTCGCAGTAAAGGACTGCTTGTCCTGCTGTGACAGAGACTCCGGGAGTGACTCAGTTAGTTCCGTTATAAGATCACGCTGCAGTCAGGTAACATGTGCCAAGTAATTCAGCACACGGATAGAAAAAGTTGCTGACGAGTACATACGCTTCCCGAAACGATCCATCGACCTGGACTCCTTGTCTGGTGGATGGATCGAGGAACTCTCCTGTGCCAGTTCCTTCTTTGTGGCAGCTGCAACCACCAAAGCGTCCACAGGGGATCCTTTGGACCATGCCTGCCTGACGGCGGGAAAAAAAATTTGTCCGGTCTTTTGGGTATAGGCTGCACGGTGTCAGGGTCCTTTCATGCCCTAGTGGTGAAGAGGTCCACCAAAGGGTCGGCTGGTGGGGAAACCCAGGAAGTATATGAGCACACACCAAAGGCCTCCAGAAACACGGACTCATCCGTAGAGGGTTTGGGGGCTAACCAACCTCCTCTTTGGCGGAGAATCTCCATAATGTCTCCAAAGGAGACGTCCTCGGGAAGTGATCTGGGGAACCCTCCCCTTCATCTAAGTCCAAGTCAGTGGTAATGGACTCAGGGGAGTCCAAGTGCCTCCTTTTACACTTGCGTTTACGAGGTTCCTCCCCAGTGGGACTTTCTGAAGAGGACTCGTAAGCCTCCGGGGGTTCCCTGAGGGGAACAACCTAGTGTTGCTTTGGCATGGGCTGTCCCTGAGACAGGGTGAGGGGAACAGAATCCGAAAACAGGGAGGTCTGGGTAGGATCCGAGTAGGTGAGCTGTGGTCTCAACCCCTGGGAGAGAACCCTTTCCACTGCCCCGAATGCCGATGGAGAGCCCACCTCCGTAACCCGTAAGGATGAGGCCCTCCCTGGGTCCGAAGCAGGGATCGGAGCCGAAAACAGGGTAGTCTGGGCACCAAGGATGGAATCTGAAAGAGAATGACCTCGACCCTCAAGTCCGACTCCCTGACCACGGCCCCGAGAGTCTCCTGGATCTGAAATCAGATCTGAGGAACTCAAGGTGATGGCCGGCGTTGAGGAAACGAGTAACGGCGGTGCCGAACCCACAGCTCCAAAGGGCCTTGGATCCGAGAACCCAGAAGCGTCGGGTCGGATCGGGGAAGGAGAGATTGGGTGAAATAGAGCTGTAGAAGAACACTCTCCGAGGGGAGAGGGACCTGGTAAGACCCCCATCTGAATGTGATTCTGGAAGAACCTCATCAGCCTGTCCATGTCAAGGTTGGAGACGCTCCGAGTCGACCTTGAAGAAGAAGCGACCGAAGCGGGTCTTGGCTGGATCTGAGGGGAGTGCCTCTGCTCCAAGGGCTCCATCGGCTCCGGCGAGAAATGAGGAGAGCGGAGCCGAAGAGAACGGGACCTGGGAACTTTAGCAGAGGGGCTGGAGAAAGACTCCCTGTCAGGGGATCTTTTCCTGGGCATGTCCCTCTCTTTGTGGCGCTTCTCCCTCTCTTTCTTGTCCCTACTTTTCTGGGACGAATCTGAGGCCGCAGGATGAGTGGGAGGCTGAGTCCCTGCCTGCAAGATGTCACTGGCTGGAGCGGAGACCGAGGCAGACTCTAGGGTAGAAGCTGGCAGCAGATCCTTGGCCACGAGCTTAGCCCAACGGTCTTTCAAGGCCCTGGGGTTAAAACCCGCACATATGTCGCAGGAGGTTGACAAATGGGAGACCCCTAAACAAAGAACACACAGAGTGTGGCCATTGGCTGGAGAGAGCTTGTAATCACACTCTGTGCATTTTTTAAAAAGAACTTTAGGCTGTTCAGCCAGGCAGAACAGTAACTAAACCCTAAGGCCCCCACACACACACACACACACACACACACACACACACACACACACACACACACACACACACACACACACACAACAAGGGATGGGGCCTAGGCGGGAACTAAAACTACCAACAACTACACAGAAAAAAACTTTTTTTTTTTTTTTTTTTTTTTTAACACACAACAACCACGTGTGGAGGGGAACAGGTACACACACACCAACTATACTGAACAGAGAAAAACAAGAGAAACCTTACCACCTTCGCTTAGAGCTCAGAGACCACGATGTTAACTCTTAGAGCGGCAAACGAGATCTGGGGTTAGTCAGGAGGAAGTGATAGGTAGGGGGAGGAGCTTGGAGCTGATGCTTGTAAAAGTTTTGCCGGCTCTGATCCAAATCATATCCAAATACCCATATGTGCAGAAAGAATGAAGTTAACTTCTTCAGATCTTCGTCTTAGCCACAGACAAGTTCAAGGTGCAGAGATCCAAAATGGGTCTTAGGTCACCCGTTTTCTTTGACACCAAAAAGAACCTGGAATAAATGCCTGATCAGGAGTGGTCTGTGGGGGACGGGTTGAATGACTCCTTTGCTTAGCAGCTTTGCGATTTCCAGTACTGCATCCTCCCTGTGCATGGGTGGGACGTCTGGCAGGTGTTTGAGAGGTGGTTCTAAAAAGGAGATTGAATAGCCTCTGGATATAATTTGCAACACCCAACAATCTTTTGTGATGGACTCCCACTCTGTTAGGTGTAGTGAAAGACAGCCCCTGACTACCTCCAGAGACGAGCAGCCGGGCAACCCTCAGGGTTGCCGGGCAGGTCTGTCAGAGAAAGGCTCTCAAGACCCATAGATTTGCAGACCCCCTCTGCCTCTAGGGTGGCGTCTATCAAATCCCCTTCTGCCCCTGGGGGAAGGCGAGTTCTGAGTGTCCAAGGAAAAAAAGAAGTTACGTACTCACCATAACTTTCCATCGGAGTAGGTACTTCATTTGTCTGCAACCTGTGGGTATCGGATCCGACTTCGGATCCGAGCCGGCAGCTTTCCAAGCTACAAGATCCGAGCTCCTAGCTCCTCCCCCCTACCCATAATCCCCTGCTACCTGCTGTATTACCTCAGATAGACTTTTTTGCCTCATCACCCAACTAATAACCTCGAGAGGAATACATCAGATCTAATTTCCTGAAGGAGACTTGCAGGTGACCAGAAAAATCCCGAAAAGGTTTGGGGGTTGGCAGGGGGTGGTTGGTTGCAGACAAATGAAGTACCTACTCAGATGGAACGTTATGGAGAGTACATAACTTCTTTATCTGAAGTAGTTACTTCATTTGCTCTGCAACCTGTGGGACAGAGTCCCCAGCTACTCAAGAAAATCCCTGGGTAGCCTTTACGGAAGGATATTCCAAAGCACCGCGGAGCCAAAAGAAGCCCTGACTCTCGAAATCATATCCAGTTTATAATGAGAAATGAATGTATGAGCAGAGGACCAAGTGGCTGCTGAACATACGTCATCCAAGGGAACCCTGGACCAAAAGGCTGTTGAGGTGGCTACAGACCTTGTAGAATGAGCATGGATTCCAATACGGGCTAGTTTGCCTGACGATATGTACCCATGAATAATGCACTGACAGATCCAATTTGCCACGGTCACTTTGGAAATGGCCTTACCCATGTCTGATTTTGCAAAAGATACAAACAACTGGTCCGACTTGTGAAAATCTTTAGTTCTGTGCAAGTAGAAACGTAGTTGTCTGTGTACATCCAGTTTGTGTAACTTGTATTCTCCTTTGTTCTGAAAGTTTGGGAAGAACACTGGTAAATTTATTGATCGATTAATATTTGACTCTGAAGCCACCTTAGGTAAGAAAGCCAGGTTAGTCCTGAGGGACACACTATCCTTGTGAAAGATAAGGTAAGGAGTTTTCATACACAAAGCTTGAAGTTCCGAAACTCTCTTGATCAAAGTTATAGCCACCAAGAAGGCCGTTTTCCATGACAAGAACTTTAATGGAACCGAGGCCACAGGCTCAAAGGGTGGACTTGTCAGGGCTTGTAAGACTAAAGTCAGATCCCATGGGGGCACCACCGTTTTCACAGGCGGCTTCAACAGAAAGATGCCCCGCAAGAAGGTTTTGCATAATTTTGCAGATGCCAAGGACACTAAGCTATCACCTACATGAAAATGGGAGATGGCTGCCAACTGCACTTTGACCGTAGAAGCACTTGCTCCCTGCTGAAAGATCAGCGACAGGAAGTCCAGAATAGTCGGAATAGGGACTGTAATCGGGTCCAGGCCCTTGTCTTTAGCCCAGATGGAGAAACGTTTCCATTTACTATTGTAAAGTTTTCTGGTAGACGGCTTATGAGCCGCGACCAGTATGGCCTTAACAGGAGAGGAGATACCGGGAGTCCTAGCCATCATTGGAACTGGATCAACCAAGCCATAAGCTTGAGCTTGACCAGGTTCGGGGTTTGGTAACCCTCCGGATGAGAGATCCGGTCTGGAATGGGATGCAGAATCCATGGAGGAGCCACACTGCGAGACCGCAAATAAGGGAACCAGATCTGACGAGGCCAGAATGGGGCTATGAGGATAACTCTGCTCCCCAACCGACAGGCTTTCTGTATGAACTTGGTCATAAGCGGGAGGGGGGGGGGGTAAGCATAAAGGAGACCGAGAGGCCAAGCATGAACTAGAGCGTCTCTGGGATTCTCCCCTTTGGGGGGCAGTATTGTGAAGTATTCGCTGCATTTTGTGTTTAAAGGAGAAGCAAAAAGATCGCAGCGAGGCCAACCCCACTTGCGGAAGATTTGCTTCGCAACAGATGGATTTAGAGACCACTCATACGGAGTGAGAAGTACCCGACTCAGTTTGTCCGCTAATATGTTGGACCTTCCCAGAATCTGCGTTGCTACCAGAAAACGGTTGGTGGATATCGCCCATTCCCAAACTCTCATGGCCTCTCAACAAAGGGGATAAGATCTGGTCCCTCCCTGTTTGTTTATATACCAGAATACTGACATATTGTCCATCTGGATTGCAGTAGTCCCCAGAGGGAGAAGGTCGTGGAGAGCTTGCAACGCCAAAAGCACTGCCCTCATCTCTAGGACTTTGATATGCAAAGCAGTCTCTAGGGACGTCCACTTGCCTTGGACGGATCTGCCTGAACAATGCCCCCCCACCCGAGGCGAGAAGCATCCGTGGTCAACGTGGCTTGGGGTGGGGGATCACAAAGGGCCTCCGTTCACTGAGATCCCGTGCACGGAGCCACCAGAGAAGGGAGTCCTTGCAAACTCTGCTCAGTGGTATCGGCGTGTTCAACGGGTGGAGTGATAGGGACCACTTAACTTGCAGGGTCCACTGCAATATCCTCATTCGCAGGCGTGCGTGAAGGGAGCGACCAATCGCTGCCACCATAGACCCTAGTGACCTCAATACGAACTCCGCCGGAGGAGCAGGACTCTGAAGAAGGGCTAATACCTGATATGACAGGCTGCTCAGCCTGTCCGAAGTTAGGGTAGCTCGAGAGATACGGGTATTCAACCTGGCCCCTATGAACTCCACAGCCTGAACGGGGCACAGAGAGGATTTCTGCAAGTTCACTGAGATGCCTAAGTTGAGGGCAAGAGTCAGAGCGTCATCCCTTGCCACGCAGAGCTGATGCCTGTTGGTGGCGGTAAGGAGCCAATCGTCTAGGTACGGAAAGACCTGAATGCCCTGAAGTCTCAGGTGGGCTGCAACCACTGCCATGACTTTGGTGAACACCCTGGGGGATGAGGTGAGGCCGAACGGAAGAACCCTGAACTGATAATGACTGCCCCCTAGCCGGAAGCGGAGGAACCTTCTGGATAGTCTGTCCATCAAAATGTGGTAGTACGCATCCTTGAGGTCTGTAGAGCACATCCAGTCGTTCTCCCGCAGAAGGGGGAGAATTGATTGGAGGGTGACCATCCGGAATTTTTCTTTGGGAATGAAAAGGTTCAGAGCGGAAAGGTCTAAGATGGGTCTTAAGTCCCCCGTTTTCTTTGGCACCAAAAAGAACCTGGAGTAATAACCCAATCCGAACTGATCTGGGGGGACGGGTTGGATGGCTCTTTTTCTTAGCAACTTCGACACCTCTGAAGCCGCTGCCTCCCTCTGATCGGGTGGTACATTAGGGAGGCGTCTGGTCTTGGGGGGAAGGTTTATGAAGGGGATGGAATAACCTCTGGATATGATACGGAGCACCCATCGATCTGTTGTAAGGGAATCCCAAGTTGACAGCTGCCCTGTCAACCGCCCCCCGACTGCCTCCAGAGAGGGACAGTCGGGCAAGCCCTCAGGGCTGTTGCGCAGGTCTGTCCGAGAAATGTTCTCTATACCCGAAGTTACGCGGCCCCCCTCTGCCTCTGGGCCGGCGCCCACCTTGTCCTCTTCTGCCTCTAGAGGAAGAGGAGTCCAAAGCTGGATGGAATTGCTGAGACTTGCGGAACCACAGCTTCTTTTGTCCCCTCTGATTCCTGGAGAAGGATCGTTGGGGATTAGAGAAGCGGACTCTGACGGCAGACAGCGTCTTCCCGTCCTTTTCACTTTGGACTAGCGTATCGCGAACAGTCTTGACGAAAAGCGAAGATCCGTCAAAGGGTGCTTTCACGAAGGACGCCTTGAAGGGATCAGCGAAGTCGCAAAGACGGAGCCAGGCGTGACGTCACAAGACAACCACGGCTCCGCTGGCTCTAGCGGCTCCCTCCGTCGCATGGGAGAGAAGCCGCATAGATGTGTTAGAAATGGATTTTAGAGTGGCCATTCGAGTCGAAAAAACATTCTTGTCTCCGACCGGCATGGACTCCGGGGGGGGGGCTGCAGCATATTCCTTGATCAAGTCTCGCTATAGCCTGATGGTATGTGCCATATAGTTCAGCGCCCTTATTGAAAAGGTCGCTGAAGCAAACATCCGCTTCCCAATGCGGTCCAGTGCTCGAGATTCCTTATCTGGCGGGTGGACCGAAGAACTCTCCTGTGCGAGTTCTTTCTTGGTGGCAGTCGCCACCAACATGGCATCAACGGGAGATCCCTTGGCCCAAGACTGCCTATCTGTAGGGGGGCTAAGGACTTTATCAGGACGCCTAGGAATTGGCTCCACGGTGTCAGGCTCCTTCCATGCCCTGGTAGTAATTAAGTCTACCAGGGGGTCAGCCAGAGGGGACACCCAGGAGGTAGATGGGCCTGCCTCAAACGCCTCCAGGAACACGGATTCATCCACGGAAGGTTTTTGGGCAGACCACCCCCCTCTAATACGCAATATTTCCATGATGTCTCCGATCTTTGGGTTTGACTTTGGGAAACCTTCCCTTTCATCTAAATCCGTGTCGGTGGTAATGGACTCAGGGGAGTCCAGGTGCCTCCTTTTACACCTACGTTTCCGAGGGACCTCCTCTGTGAGGCTACCCGAAGAGGGCTCGTCCACGGGTTCTTGTTCCTTCAAGGGAACTAGCTGGAGTGCTTGAGAAGGCTGTCCCGATGGTCGGATTACGGAGGATAGATCCTCATGCAGTGGGGGTACAGGAGGATCCACAGCCCGGACCGGGAACTTCGAGGACCTCGACAGTACCCTCTCTCCACTACCTCAAAAGCCGAAGGAGAACTTATCTCGCCAGGCTCCGAAAGCATTCTCCTCAGCTCCGAGGTAAGGATCATGGTCGGGGCCGATGTAGTCAGCGCCAAGAAAGAGGTGCGCTCCGAACCCAGCGGCGCCGAAGACACCAACTCCCCCGGATCTGATGCTCGGCCCTCGGCCCTGAGAACTCGGATCCGACAGGCTCGAGGGTATAGTCGGCGTCGAAGAGACCAGCGCTATCGGCGCCGACAATTCCCCAATTCCGAAAGGGCCCGGATCCGATGACTCAGAGACCCGAAAACGAGTCGGAAAAGGAGTGATCGGAGCAAAAATGGGGGCCGCACTCCCTCCCAGAGGGGGGGGGGAGGCAAGAGCACCCCCATCTGCATTTGGGTCTGTATGAATCGATGCATCATCCGATCCATGTACGCTTCGGTGAGGCTTCTAGTCGATCTAGAAGTCGTCGAGGCGGGCCGGGAGGGCCGCCTCGATGGCATCGAGGGAGACCGGTCCTCCTCCTCCGGCGAAAAGCTGGGCGAACGGAGCCGAGAGGGAGAGGATCCGGGGACCCTCGAGGGAGACAGCTAATTTAGATGGCAGGGCTGAGGGTTGAGTCTCAACTCACCTTTTATGGGATTTATGTCCCTCTTTATCCTTGTGCCTCTTCTCTCTGGTGGAAGAGGCACCAGCGTCACTCAAGCTCAAACCCAAAGAGGGAGGTTGAGTCTCGGGCTGAGAAAGGGGCGCAGAAGGCACCGGAGCTGCCAAGGCAACCTGAGCGGGAGAGGAAGAAGCCGATTCCTGGGGCAGCTTGCCCGCCAGGATCAGCTTATTCTTCCTATCCCTAAGCGCCCGAGGGTTAAAGGCCGCACAAATTTGGCAGGCTACAGATAAATGGGCCACCCCCAGGTATAAAACGCACTGAGTGTGGCCATCAGCTGGTGAAAGCTTATGGCCACACTCAGTACACTTCGAAAAAACGGTTTTGGGCCCTTCAGCCATTTTGAATCACTCACACACTCACACCCAAACACTAAGGGGGAGGGGTGAGACACAGAGGAAAGGCTAGCTACAAGAAAAAAAAACTAATTACAAATTCATAGATAAACTCAGTGGCACTACACACACGTACACTAACTATAATTTTACAAAAACACTGGAGAAAAAAAGGGATTTCTACAAGTTAACGATCTCACCAAGCCAGGAGCTCTTCAAAAGATAGCTACTTCAGCCACGGCAAAAAACAATCTGAGGTAATACAACAGGTAGCAGGGGATTATGGGTAGGGGGGAGAAGCTAGGAGCTCAGATCTTGTAGCTTGGAAAGCTGCCGGCTCAGATCCGAAGTCGAATCCGATACCCACAGGTTGCAGAGTAAATGAAGTAACTACTTCAGATACTCAGATTTCCAGGACCACATCTTCTTGGTCCTCTGCTGATTCCTACAGAAAGATCATTGAAGGACCAAAATGCGGCTACAGACAGCAGACAGTGTTTTCTCGTCCTTCTCACTCTGAACTAATGTGTCACATACTGACTTCACAAAGAGGAAGGAACTGTCATATGGGGTACTGGTAAATGATGCCTTAAAGGGTTCTGAGAACTGACAGAGCCGAAGCCAGGCATGTCACCTGATGGCAATGCCTGTACCAACGGCTCTAGCAGCTCCCTCAGTACTGCAGGAGAGGAGACGCACAGAAGTATTCGCCACTGAATTTAGAGGGGGGGGGGCATACGAGCAGAAAACACTTTCTTCTCCTCTGCAGATATGGACCCTGAGGTCGACTCGGCGATCTCCTTCACCAGGTCTCATTGCAGCCGAATCACATGTGCCATGAAATTCGGTGCCCGAACAGAGAAGGTCGCTGAAGCATATACCCGCTTTCCAAAACAGTCCATCATCCTAGACTCCCGGTCAGGAGGGTGGAGTGTAGAGCTCTCTGAGGAAGCTCTTTCCTAGTGGCAGCTGCCACCACCATGGCATCAACCAGGGATCCCTTATGCCAGTACAATCTGTCTGAAGCAGGGCTCAAAACCTTCTCGGGCTTTTTGGAATGGGCTCCACCATGTCTGGCTCCTTCCACACTCAAGATGTAATGAGATCCACCAAAGGATCTGCAGGAGGGGATACCCAGGAAGTAGAGGGTCCTGCGCCAAAAGCCTCCAGGAACGATTCCTCAGAGGAAGGTTTTTCGGGCAGACCACCCCTTGCACTGGCGAAGGAGTTCCATAATGTCTCCACAGGAGACATCTTCGGGGGGGTGATTGGGGGGGGGGGTCTTCCCCTTCCTCCAAATCAGTGTCTTCGGTTAAAGACTCAGGTGAGGAGTCTAGTCTAAGTGCCTCATTTTGCACGTACGTTTGCGAGGAACCTCCTAAGTGGCGATCTGTGAGGAGGACTCGCCAACATCTTGCTGTTCCCAAGATGAAGCGTCCTGAGGCAAAGAGGCGGCAGGCTGTCCCTGAGATGGCAAAATGGATGGATCTGCACCAGAAACATAAGGAGCTGGAGCAGAATCTGAAGATGAAATGGTCAAGGGTCTCAAAAAAATTGAGAGAATCCTCACCACCACGTCGAAAGCTGAAGGAAATGAATATCCTGAGAAAGGATAATAGGAGGAGCCATCACCCTCTGACCCAACGGGGGAGTCACAGCCGAACCTGCAGGCACAGAGATACCAAGGGGACAAACTCGGACCCGACACCAACCCCTCAGATCCAAAGCTGAGGGTACGGCTCCAAGCTAGTCGTATCCGACCTGCTCAAGGTCATGGCCGGCATGAAGGTACAATGTACCATTGGAGCTGGGCCCTCGACACAGAGTGCCCTCGGATCCATGGGCTCCGAAACTGGAGGTCGGAGCAAAGAAGGAGTAAAGGGGGTGAAAAGGGGCTGCATGCTCCAGAAGGAGAGGGGGCAGGCAAAACTCCCATCTATATCTGGGTGTGGAAGAACTTCCGCAGCATCCTATCCATCTCCACTCCACTAAGGCTGCTGGTGGAATGGGACGAGGAGGAGATAGACTCCGGCCTGGAAGGCGGTGAGGAAAAGCTTGAGCTGGCGACCAGGTCTGGGGCTCCTCAGGCTCCGTAGAGAAACCGAGGGGAACAGAGCCAGGGAGACTCCGGCCTCAGAGCCAATGCAATTTTTACTGGAGTTCCAGCAGAGGCCGAGCAATCCGGGGATTGCTTGTTTGGCCTATCCCTTCTGGAGGACTTTTCTACCTCTCTGGTCCTCTTGCCAGGAGTCTGATTCCCAGAGGCTGGGAAGGAGACGGGGGCACAGGCCGGGGTGGCATAGTCTTTAGTCCCAGAGGACGAGGAGGGAAGAAGACCCTTCAAAATAAGTTTGTTCCTCCTGTCCATAAGTGCCTGGGGATTAAACCCAGCACAGATGGAACAAGGAGGCCTGTAGATGGGCTGACCAAAGACCAACTACATACAGAGTGTGGCCAGCGGCTGGTGAGAGCTTATGGCTACACACTGTGCACTTTCTGAAGCCAGGATTTGGATCTTTAGACATGTCCTTAACCTAGGCCCAGCACACACACACACACACACACACACACACACACACACACACACACACACACACACACACACACACACACACAAAGGAAAGATAGAAGGGAAAAAGAACAAAAAAACTGTAAAGAGCATAGGGGAGGTAAAGCAAAGTAGAAAAGAGAGGAGAAGATTTGAACAAGAGAGAGCACTCACCACTACTTTTCCAGCAGAGAGCACGGATCATGATATGGACTGAAATGCGGCAAACAAGATCAGAAAAAGAAAGGGGTTAGGAGCATTATGGGTAAGGGGAGGAGCTCTGAACATGGATCAGATGCTGAATATGCGGCATAGTCTGACAAGTGACTGTTCTGGGAACCCAGAGGTTGAAGACCAAATGAAGACAACTACTTCAGATCCATAGATTGCCTGGCCATCAAAAGAACTGGAAAAGCCATGCAGTCAGTTTTAGACTTGATATGTCTGGGTGAATTTATTCCTGTGGGGTGGGACAGGTGGTTTGGAGTCTGATTCAGAATCCAGGTGGAAACAGAAGATGAGGCCAAAGAAAGGGGAACCAGTAGGCCAGTAAGGTGCAATGAGGATTACTGTGCTCTTCAATCTGGCTGCTTTCTGCAGAAACCTGGGACACAAGGAAGTTGGTGAGGATAGGCATATAACAAACCGAGGGGCCAATCATAGAAAAGTGTGTGTCTCAGTGACTCTCCTGTTGGGGGAAATAGGACAAAGCAGCTGCTACACTTGTTGTTTAGGGGAGATTCAGAGAGGGACTCAAAGGGCACTCCTCTGAAGTTGTTCCACGACCAGCTCCTTCACCATCCTAGCCACACCAGTTTCAGTTAGACTCTTTGAAGAGTGCGACGATACCAAGGATAAAAGCCTAGAGTGCCTCTCCAAAAAGAAAGAGGGTACCCTAGAAGGCACAAGATACAAGGACTGCAAGTAGGTGGTTCGGGGCAGGAGGTCCAGGTCCGAAAAACTTAGGATCCTGACGTTGTTTTCTTTTCTGAATCCGAGGACACCATCCTTGTTCGAATCTGAAGACTTAAAATGGAACAGGGTAAGTCGGATCTGACCTCAGCAGCTTCTTTTTAGGTTCTGCAGCAGGTGGCCCATCAATGGACCTGGATCTTTTGGCATGATCCCTAGACCAAGAGGAAGTGGAAGGTTGAACACCAGTGATGGCTTCTGAGAAAGTCATAGGCAATAACCCTTCAAAGTCAATTTGATAATCCTCTCTCTGAGGGCCCAGGACTTAAACGCCTCAGATATCACACTGCTTAGTCAAATGCTCAAGTCCTAAGCAGTATACACCCAAAGTATGCCGGTCTGAAAAGGGCATCTTTTGTCCACATCTTACAGACTTCTTAAAACTCCTTTCCACCATGCTTTAAGTTACTGAAAGGAAGAAAAAATTTGAAGCAGATGCACACCCATGAACACACAAACCACAGTAACAAAATTACCATCTATTTATAAAGCTGAAGACGCACCTTTTTAGGTCTACACACGCACACACACACACACACACACACACACACACACACAATGTACATATGTATGTATGTGTATATACATACATATATATATATATATATATATATATATATATATATATATACATACATACATACACACACATATGTGCGTGCGCACACACATAAGCTAACATGCACACATCTGGACACAAACATGCACGCCAAGACGCACACAAACGCATGTGCGCACATACACGCACACACACACGCACGCACACACATTATATAACTAAACCACTATCCAAAGCTGGTAATACGAAACTAAATACAATAAAAAATACCTTCTGAAAAATGGAAGTACTATGTTCACAATAAGACAAAAACAGCATTAATAAGTGATCACTAAAGACATAACGAGAATTTGAGTGCATTAGTTTCTAAAATGTTAGATGTCGAACTTCATCAGAAATATGGAACACAACTAAACATTAGTATCAGTATAAGCCAAGGCTAATTAGCATATTAATGACATCATCCATTATCTATTCCATCAAGAATGCTATTTAGATTTACATGTCCATTTAGTCCAGGGGCGTGTCTGCCCCAAGTTTCACTTTCATTTACCATTTCAATTCCTTTACTTCCAGTAATGGATTACAGCCACCAAAAATAATGGAACTTTTTCAATCACAATGAACTTAAAAATGGAGCACACTGAGTGCTGACTAACATACTTGGCTAGAGCATTTTTACAGTTACCTTTTCTAATAGCTTGAAAATGTTCTTTGATCCTGTCACTGTGTCTTCTAGTGGTTTTCCCCACGTAAAAGCCATCGCAAGACCACACTCCTAAGTAGACAATCTTAGAAGAATTACACTCATACTTTTCTACAAAATCAAAAGCAAAATTAAGTGGTATCAATAGAAACATATCCCCTTGAGCAATGTGTTGGCAACAAGCACATCTTCCACACGTATACATACCAGGGGGAATTAACCTGGGCAACATATTTTGTGAAGGACTGGACTTAAAAAGGGACTTTAAAGAATGTGTTTTCTTATATGAAAGTGAAGGGCTAGTCCCTAAAGCTTTAACTAACTCCTAACTGCTTTTAATAATACCCCAGTTCTTCGTAATAATGTTCCTGATACCTTCGGAGTGTAAAGAAATAGGAATGGGAAATCTCGTACATTCATTTGATGAATTGCCCTTAACACTACTGAACCTGTACTTAAGGATAGGTAGGTGGTTTGGTGTACCTGCAATCTGCAGTTTCCTTAAAACAGTTAAAAAACAACTTAACAGGGTAATGTTTATCTGCAAACAGTTTCGTAAGATAGCGGCATTCCTGCAAAAACAAGGTGTCATCACTAATAATCCTACTCAGACGGACAAACTGACCTTTAACTATATTTCCGGCTGGATGCTGGCTTGAGAAGTCAAAGGTACTTGTTATGACTGCTGAATCCTATACTAAGGCACTGTACGAGCACATCCACTGGTGCATAAATCGTGCCATCCCCAATAGAAACAAGATGCTCTCCTCTAAAAAAAAAAAAAAAGGAAGCCAATATGGTGGTCCCTTGCCATAAACAAACTTTACAACGAAAGGAAGAAACTGTTGTAGAAAAGAGGAAAATCCCAGAATGCAAAAAAACTCCCTTACCAGCCTCAGTAAGAAGCTGAAATCCCTCATAAAATCCTCCAAAGCTAGTTATGAAAATAAAATTGCCAAACCTTCCAACCACAAGACATTCTATAGCTATGTCAAGAATCTAAATGGCAATGCTCAGATCTGCTCTGAGCTACAACAGAATGGCATTAAATATACTGATCCCAAGGATATTGCCAATATCCTGGCAGCTCGATTCAGTGCAAACTTCACACCCATCTCACCCCCTTAAGGGCCCATCTCAATACCGAAAGATTGCCAAATTCCAGTAAAAACGGCCACACAGGTTAAAAAAAAAACACACTCTCCAAAGCTAAGAATGCAGCATCCATGGAACCAGACTACATCCAAGGCTGTGTACTACATGAACTACAAAATGAACTGGCACCTCACCCAAGTGTCATGTTTAATCAGAGCCTCACCTCAGACTTCATGCCCACTGAGTGGTGCACAGCTACAGTTACCCCACTCCAACAAGGGGGAATCCACCTTGGATCCCAGGAACTATCGCTCCATCAGTCTGACGAGCCTGATCTGCAAGGCCAAGGAACGTATTGTCATGGAACTTGTAAACAAAGACATTAGCAACCTTCAAACACTGGACCCCATGCAGTTTGGGTTCGTAAAGGGCCGATCTTGTCTCCTGAACCTGACCGACTTCTTCACATAAGTCTCCAGAGCCGTGGACAAGGGTAAGGTGGTCCACACAGCCTATCTGGATCTCGGCAAGGCCTTCAACACCATCCCCCACTCTAGAATCATAGATGAACTTATTAAGCTGGGTATTAATCCTCACGTCACTCGATGGGTTGCCAACTGCCTTACTGACAGAACCCACCCTGTAAAAGTAGCCGATTTCAGTCCTGGTACCGCTCTTGTTTGGCATCTACTTCTCTGAAGTACAGACCAACACTCTGGCTAACAAAGAAACTGGGAGCCATAATTAAATCCCCAAATGATGTGGATATTCTACAAAAGGGCCTTGCAGAAACAAATACTTGGTGCCAGAGCCATGGGCTTAAGCTTAATGCCAAAAAATATATAGTTATCCCCTTTGGGAAAAAAACATGTACCCGTGAATTACCACATAGGTGGCAGTACACTAAACACAGAAAGTGTGAAAAGAGACTTAGGGACACAGGTGGACAGTGGTCTCACCTTCGATAACCATATTGCCACAACAGTCAGGACATCCTTCTATGTGGCACACCTCAGCAGTAAGGGCTTTTCATCCAAAAAAAAAAGGAGGTCATTGTCCCACTGTACTCATCCCTCATTAAAACCATTATAGAATACAACACCCCGTTTGGTATGTACCTCTCAAGACATCTGCAACAAATGGAAAGGCCTCAGAAATACCTGACTAAAAGAATCACAGGCCTAAAGCAGATGCCCTATGCTGACCATCTAAAAAACTCCACCTATACTCTGTCGCATATAGTCCACTCAGAGGCAATCTCTGCTTAACATACAAGGCCATGTCAAACCCAGAGCTGTTGGACATGCTACACTTAAAGAAATCCCAATCCCTCAGAGAGACATGCTCCAGGGATCTAAAAGTACAGTTTTGTACCTATCATAAATGTAGATGTTAGAGTGTTCACACTGCTGCAGTCATCACACTTGGGTTATCCTGCCGTCAGGCGGTCCCCGCAGTCGGCCAGAGTTCGAAAGTCTTGGTCCGGTGTCGGTTGCTGTTGCTTCTTCCCTGACGTCAGTGCGCCAGGGGCATATAAGAGGCATCCGATGCCATTTTCTTCAGTTTTTCTTGCCCCAGATGTCAGGTGCCCCCCAAGTAGGTAGGCAATACATATTGCTAATACAACATATAAAAGGAGTAAAAGGAATACCTTCAGTTACAAGCAAATACACCACAAAAGTTGTACAGGATAGAGAGGTATAGAAAAGTTCAGCTAGGTCAGAGGGGATGGAGGGAGGGTAACCTGGACTGCAGCAGTGTGAACACTCGAACATCTACATTTATGGTAGGTACAAAACTGTACTATGTTCATCGTGTTACACTGCTGCAGTCATCACACTTGGGTTGAATCCCAAAGCTAAGGATGGGAGGTGGAACTAAACAGGGTTTGGAGAAGCTAGTAGGCCTTGCAGGACTGCAGTGGCAAAGCCAGCTCTGGTTTTAGAGTATAGAGGTAAGTGATAGTGCTTGGTGAAGGTGTGCACTGAACTCCAAATTGCAGCCTCCAAAATATCCTTGGTTGGTACCCCTCTAAGAAAGGCTGTTGATGTTGCTGTAGCCCTGGTGGAATGGGGCCTGATGTTACCAGGTACAGGTTTTCCCATGGTGTGTGTAGCAGAAACGGATACAATGTCCTATCCTTTTTGAAATGGTCTGTTTTGAGATAGCTTTTCCTTGTGATCTTGCAGCATAGGAAACAAAGAGCTGGTCAGATTTTCTGAAAGCCTTAATTTTATCTAAGTAGTAATGTAATTGCCTGTGAATGTCCAAAGAGTGTAGGAGCCTTTCCCCTTTGTTCTGGGGGTTTGGATAAAAGGTGGGCAAATGAATGGTTTGGTTCAGGTCCACACTGGATACCACCTTTGGCATAAAAGAAGGGTTAGTTCGTAAAGTGACTCTGTCTTGATGAAAAATGATGAAAGGCCATTAGGGCCTGTAGCTCCGAGACTCTTCGAGCTGAAGTTATTGCTAGCAGCAGGGCAGTTTTCCATGATACAAATTGTAAGTCAGCTGTAAAAGCTGGTTCAAAGGGCGGTAGTGTAAGTTTTTCAAAAACAAAGTTGAGATCCCAAGTTGGAGTTGGTGCTCTCCGGGGCGGTCTTATGTTCTTAGCCCCTCTGAGGTACTGTTTTAGTAATGGATGTGAAAATATAGGAGGATCTGTGTTGTATTGAGCTGAAATAGCTGAGGCGTGGATCTTAATAGATGAAAAGGAAAGTCCTTTATGCAACATCTCAGTTAAATATTGTAGAATCTGAGGAATATTTGGGACAAGGGGATTTTGGCCTTTAGCCTGGTTCCAGACGCAAAATCTTTTCCATTTGTCTGAATAGGCTTTCCTGGTGCTGGGCCTCCTGGCCTCCAGAATGACGTCCATAACAGCTTTAGAGAGAAGTGTTGACTGGTTGTTTGGGTAATTTGCCATGCAGCCAAATTTAAAGTCTTGAGCTGGCTGTGTAGAATCTGATTGTTTTGCTGAGTGAGCAGGTGAGGAATTTGAGGTAAAATACATGGTGGGCCTTGAGCCATGTTCCTTAGTATTGGATACCAGCGTTGACTTGGCCAGTCTGGAGCAATGAGTATCATTTGTGGCCTCTCTAATCTGGCTTTCAGCAGCACCTTTGCCAGAAGAGGCAGTGGAGGAAAGGCATACACTGTTAATGTTTTCCAACTGAATGAGAGGGCATCCACTTTCCAAGCTACTGTGTGGTATGTCCTTGTGCAAAATTTCCATAGTTGGTAGTTTTGGGGGGAGGCAAACAGATCTATGTCTGGGCTCCCCCATTTTTGAGTTATCATTGCAAATACTTGTGGATCTAGTTTCCACTCATGAGGATCTATGATGTTTCTGCTTAGATCATCTGCCAATGTGTTTTTCTTTCCTGGCAGGAATTGTGCTTGTAGTTGAACTTGGTAGGTCAGTGCTGTGTTCCACAAGGTCATTGCCTGCCTGCATAGGGGGCAGGAATGTGTGCCCCCTTGTTTGTTTATGTACCACATCACTGTGGTGTTGTCCGTCTTTATTAGGAGTTGTCCTGGATGTAGGAGGTTCTTGAAAGCGGTTAGGGCATTTTATACAGCTAGCATCTCTTTTTGATTGATATGTAGATGCCTTTGATCTGCAGACCATTTGCCCTGAATACACTGTCCTGCCATGTGTGCTACCCAGGCATAATCCGATGCATCTGTTGATATAGTTTGCCTGGCTGTGGGTAAGGTAAAAGGCTGACCCTTGTTGAGGTGACATGCCTGAGCCCACCATAGAAACTCCTGTTGAAGGCAGGGAATGAGTGGTATTATTGTTTCCAAGCTGTGGCTGTGTTGAGTCCATACGCTTTTCAGGTACCATTGTAATTTCCTCATATGCAGTTTTGCATATGGTATTAGTAGTATGCAAGATGCCATGAATCCCAAGGCTTGCAGAATTTTTCTTGCAGGGAGTTGGGTCTTTGTTGCCATCATTTTGAAGTATTGAGTCAGTTGTCCTCGCTTGTCTGGCGTGAGATAAGCCATCTAGGCTGTTGTATTTAAGCTGGCACCCAGGAATATTATGTCTTGTGAGGGCACCAGTTTTGACTTATTTTTGTTTACTGTGTACCCTAGGCAACTTAATAGGTTTTTGACAAACGCCAGATGCTTTAAAAGAATGTCCTTGCTTTCTGCTTGAATAAGGCAGTCGTCCAGGTATGGATATATTTGAATTCCTCTGTCTGCAGTATGAAATTACTGGTGCCAGGCATTTTGTGAAAACCCTGGGTGCAGTAGATAAGCCAAAGGGCAGTGCAGAAAATTGGTAATGGGTTGAACCTGCTATAAATCGGAGGTAACTTCTGCAATTTTGTCTGATAGGGACATGCAGGTATGCCTCCTTGAGGTCCAACGTTACTAGCCAAGCCTTCTTGCCCAGCATGGGAAGAAGTTGCTGTAGTGTTAGCATCTTGAATTTGGGTACTTGCAGATATGTATTTAGAATTGAGAGGTCCAGAATGGGTCTCTAGGCTTTGTCCTTTCGGGGAACTAGAAAGAGTCTTGAGTAAAATCCTTGTCCTTGCTCCTGTGTAGGAACCTGTTGAATGGCTCATGTCCATGAGAGCTGTAATTTGTTTTTGAGCCTCAGCGCATTGATTTGGCGGCAGGTTTGGCATTCCTTTTATCCTTGGTAAAGTGTGAAAGTGGAATCTGTATCCTTGAGATACAATATTTAGGACCCATTTGTCTTTTGTGATGATGTGCCAGTTGTCTGCAAAAAGTGCTAGTTTTCCTCACAAGGGAGTTGCCAAGAGGGATTTGCTTGGCAGTCTGAGGGGCAAGTCATTGGGTTTGTCTTCTGAAAGTCTGAGACCTGTCTTCTCCTCCTTTCTGGGTTGCAGCACCCCATTGTCAAGGCTTGTAAGAGCCTTGTGACTGACCTCTGCCCCTTGGGCGTCTGTATTTGCCCCTCTGTGGCCTGTCAGAAGCTGGAAAGGACCAGTTTTTGGTTGGCCAATTTCTGCTGAAACGAGGGGGTTGAACATGTAAAAAATCCTTCACCGTCTGCATAGATTTTGCCTTATCCTCCATTTTCTTTAAAACTTCTGCTTTTACACCAAATAAAACATCCTGCTGTAAAGGTGCATCCAATAACTTTGCTTTAACATGATCAGGTAAAGTTTGTTCTTTTAACCAAGCATGCCTACGTATGACAGACCCTGTCACTGCTGCTCTACAAGAAGCTTTCAATGAATCAAATCCACATTTATGTTTTCCCACTTGTTCAGCTGCATGCAACAAATCTTGCATTTCCTTGTAATCAGGCTGCTCTGTACGTGTTATTTTTTGTTTTAACTGAGACATCAGATATTGTTGATATTTCAGCATGTGAAACTGGCAATTTAAGGCCCTCATAGCTAGAGTAGCTGAGGTATATACCTTCTTTCCCCATCTGTCTAGTGCTCTAGAATCCCTTTCAGAGGGTACAGGATTTTTAGCAGTAGAGGCCTTAATCCCTTTGGGACCCTGGGAAATGGTTTCCGGGTCAGCAACAGGGCTTTTATATAGAAATTTGTGCGAGTCAGGGACTCTAATATCTGTCTGGTTTGGCCGGTGCAGGAGGTAGTGAATCTGGGTTAAGGCTAGATTCTGAACAAACATCATTAACAATGTCTAACATGGGTGGAATAGCAAGTGGTCTGTCCTGGGGTAGTAAAAGGAACCCTCGGAACCTTTTCTTAGAATCAGAATAATCCTGGCCTTCCCAGTGGAAATGTTCCCTCATGGTATGTAGAGTTTCCCCAAAAGAGTAGTCTTCTGAGGGAGATGCTGAAGGAATAGACTCTTCAGCATCAGAGTCTTCATAAGGGGGAAAAGAGTATTCCTGTTCCTCAGAAGAATCTGAGGAAATAGAAACCTGGTCAGAGGAAGCGTAGTCCTCCTCCTGTCTAGGCCTTTTATCAGGAGGGAGATGGGAACCCCTGATTAGGGTAATTAAGTCTTCAGCCATCTTAAGCATCTGTTTCTTAGGCATGGGGCCTTGTACTGGAGACTGCTGTACAGTCTTCTTTGCTCTTAAAGGAGTTTTCAGCTTTGCATAGGATTTAATAGTGAGTGTAGTCAGTCTGAAGACACCTTCTGCAACTGAAGGCATTTCAACTGCACCAGAATCTCCTTCAGCCATGGAGTCGGAATGACCTAAAGGCAAAGGCTGTGGAGGCCTAGTAATCTCTGCTTGGGAATCGGATGCCGTCTGGGGTTCTAAATCAGCGGTCGTCAGGGGCTGCGTAGGTGCCTCACTGAAAACTGGAGAACCGGCGACTGGGCCAGCAGAGGCCTCGGAGTCTGGTTTGGGCCTCGGCCGCCTGTCCTTATCTTTGCGTTTTTTATGCATTCTGGTCTGTTGCTCCGACGGCATGGTATAATTAAATTTCCTACCAAAATAATGCCAGACGAAATCAAACCGACGTTTAATAGTTTGTTTGTTAAACCTAGCACAAAACCGACAACCTGTGACATCGTGGTCTGGGCCTAGGCAAGGAATACAATAAGAATGAAAGTCCTTATGAGGTATTTGCTTCCCTCAAGGAATGCAATTGTTAAATTTTTCTGACATCGGACTAAGGCAAGAAAAGGTTCCCCAACGGGGTACTTAGCTTTATTGAAGACTTTGGTCTGAAATTCGATTTGAAAATCTCAGGAGTCGGCCGACCAGCACTTGCGAACTGCTTCTGTTTCGGGCACCGCACGGCAAGAAAGACTGAAGAAAATGGCGTTGATGTCTCTTATATACCCCCTGGCGCACTGATGTCAGGGAAGAAGCGACAGCAACCGACGCCGGACCAAGACTTTGAATTTCTGGCCGACTGCGGGACCGCCTGACGGCAGGATAACCCATGTGTGATGACTGCAGCAGTGTAACACGATGAACATCCTTGTTATCACAATGAAAAAAACATGGTGGAGAGATAGGTTCCTGATCCAGAGACTCCCCAGACTCTAGAATAGACTGCCCATACATGTTAAGCAGAGCGCCTCTTTGACCCTCTACAAAAGGAACCTTGATGACTGGATGGGAGATGGGAAATTCACCCCGGGGATCACCTCAGTCGCCTTTGCTAGGCAGGCATTAGAGAAATAAATACTGTGGGAAGAAATAGCCAGGAAATTGTTATGGCTAGGCTTGTATAGGCCCCTACGGCAGATAGCCTAGTACCAACCTATGAAATGTATCCTTCCTAAGGATGGAAGACAAATTCCTTAGTGGCAGGGTCAAAACAAAGGGAAATGTCTAGAAAATGCACAATGTTTCCCTTCCCCGACAGAGTAAAATCTAGGAAATCAATGCTTTCATTAAGTTTAACCAAAAAAGAGTGTATTTCATTCGGAGCCCCCAAACCACAAAAACGATATTGTCAATAAATCTTTTATACAAATACACAAACTGGAAACCTTCCAAATGGGTTAAAGTACTGACTTCCCATGCACTAAGTACTTGGTTGGCATATGCTGATGCCATTTTAGCCCCAATTGTCACCTCTTGTAACTGCTGGTAAAAGGTGTTGTTAATGGAGAAAAGTTATTTTCCAAAACCGGTTTAATCAAGGTGTGTGTCTTAACCCTGTGGGAAGAAGGGTCTTATCCATCTAGCAAGGTAATCAGAAAAAAGTCTAAGGCTCTCTGATGAAAAATGCTTGAGTACAAAGCCACTATTACCCAAAGTGACCAAGGTAGAATCACCTGACACTGTAGGGAACTTAAACAGCTCATCTAAAAATTCCCACAAGTCTTTCAAGTAAAAAGGAGAATTTTTATACCAAAGGATACAGGAAAAAATCTAATGTCTCAAGGGAGTATCCTGAGGATTCTTGTGTGCTTTGGGAATACCAAACATTCTCCCTATAGTTAGAGAGTCCACTGTCAAATTCAAGTTCCCAATCGGTAATAAGACCCTCTTTAAACAAGTTAAGTAAGCACTTGTCAATGTAGTTAAAACTAAGTGAATTTCTTCAGGGGTGACCATTTTGTAGTGGTCTTTGCCAGGCCTTTATTCATTTTACATACATAAGCTTTAGTGTCCATTATGACAATGCCTGCCCCTTTGTCTGCTTTCATAATTCATATATCTTTATTGTTAATCGACCCTTGGAGAGCTTTTCTTTCATCACCTGATAAGTTAAACTTTCTAACAGGTTTGGTATTGAGATATTCTCTGTCATTTTCACAAATCTTAAAAAAAAATGTTAAGTGCTGCATTCAGTGGAGGATTAAACGTACTTTTTCTTTTTAAAGTGGTGGAGTGGCCAAAACTTTCCTCTATCAAAAGGTAAGTGATGCCTGAAGCAACTGAACAATTCACAAGTGATTCACTTGAAATTCTACCAGCAAACCCATCTACAAATAAGTCCTCCTCTTTAGCACTTTCAGTGTCAGAGTTAGGGCATTCATTAAAAACAAACTTATTATTGCTATAACTATGTTTAAAGTTCAGCTTTCTACAAAATAGTTTTAAGTCTATGATAACATTTGCTGTCGATGACCTTTGCGAGGATACAAAGTTCAAACCTTTTCCTAAAACTGCTGTTGTGGCAGGATCAAGTTTAACTTCAGTAAGATTAAAAATCACATTTTCTGGTGGAAATAATAGTGTGTTATCAATTAAACTTGTCTCCTTCCTCTCGCACGGCTTCTGCCTCTCCCTCTTACCCTTCCTGCTTCCTTCTATTCCCCTGGAAGGTCCACTCGAAGCTTGAATGCTCTGAAAGCTCAGGGATAAAAATGGTTATTCCTAAAGCTGCCTGTTTCTATGCTGGAATGACGGGGCATAGATTTAAGGATAGGATACTTGAACACTTAAGTGCAAAGGAGAGTGGTTAGTAAGAATGCCTTGAACAAACACATAAAACAATTTATGGGACATTCTTTTGTGTTTATGGTATTATGTTTGGTTTATGCAAATGTTAGAGGGGGTAGTATGACTGATAGAATTGAGAATGAGGAGCTAAAATGGATAGTGACTTTGCAGGCAGACAGGAGCTTTGGGATCAATGATAATGTTTCATTAAAGCCCTATCTAAAGAACTGCAGATTGGTTCATTAAGCTGTTAAGGTTGCTATGGTGATACCTTTACTGAGTGAGTTTAAGTGGTAATTTGATCATTAAGCTAAACTATTTCAAGTTAGATGTTTTCTAGAGTTTTATGGTCTGAAGGAGTGTTATACATGAAAGCACTTACCAAGGTTTTATAAACATTTAAACTACAGTCCTGGTGGTCAGTTTATTCTTCTTTTTTGAATATTTACGTTTTGTTGTGGAGTGGTCTGACTGGTTATTGTGGGGATCATCCTTTGAACAAAATAATATCTGCAAATAAATCCAACTTTTCTTGATCACCTTATCAATTATATCCTTGAGCTTCTGAGTCCCTTATTTTTTTTGCCAATGGTTCTAAACATAACACAATTAAAGGGGAAAAAGGACAATCCCTGCCTGGTTCCGCTGTTCAAAGAACACTTATCAGAGTGGAACCCCCTGCTTCAATTTTCACCTCGGGTCCCTCGTATATCCTCCTAATTAACCTTATTCGGTCAGGGAATGCAAATACTTCCATTGCCCTAGACATAAAATCCCAACTTACTCTATCAAATGAATCCTCTGCATCATCAAGACCCATCAACAACAGTGGTATTTTCTTATATTCTGCTTCCCATTGGATGATTGTTCTATTAATATTGTCAAATATTTGCTTTCTCTCCACAAAACCACACTGATCCATATCTATAAATTCTGGCATCAAATTTGCCATTCTTTTAGCCATTAAAGATATATATTTTATAATTTAAGCGGGGCTATATGAAGCTGGATCCGATGGGTCTGTACCATCTTTAGCTATTACAGCTACCTTACAGATCTTTATTACTTTCTTCCCTCCAAGCTTCCAAACTTCCACAGGAATATCATATATTCCTGGAGACTTTCCTGTAGATTAATTATGCATCACTATTTTTCTCTCATCTCTGCCTATCCTGACAGATGAAGTTAATAAGACGAAAGCACTAAACCAAATAAAGTTTCTTTAATGGATATGGACTCAAGGCAACTTGTTTCAAAGATATGAAGGGTTTTAATACGAAAACTTTGGAACTTTGGGATAGAAGCCAAAATTCAGTCTCCTTCCTAGTTTCTGCCTTTCGCATTTGTTCTGTTCATCCAGAAGCCTTTGCAAAGTTATGCATCCTCTTGGTACTGAAGCTACTTGTGTGACTTAAAGGTGCAGTAAAGCAGCCACACTTTAACATGATACAAGCTAACTTGCACTAAAGAGCATTGTTACAATTATCTTGGGCCAACTGAGTGCAAAGGTAGAATTTTCTGTCACAGCTGAGACAAGTTATGAAACAGCCACCCAACAAATCTGCATACAGAACAGAAATGTAATATATGCCACAGGAAAGAAGTTTATGCACCTGAGCAGTCCATACCTGCTATATCCGTAGCCAATTTGGGTCGTGTGGAGGCTGCACCATTATCACGTAAACGTTTCTGCAATGATATAAAAGATGTATTTTTAGATTACATATCAGCTAGTCGTAAACACTACATCAACAGCTGATGAAAAAATTAATTATAAACATATTACTGCATTACTATACAAGACCAAAGCATGTCATCTGTACCTTCTCAGCCATATGACAGAATTCCATTGTGCTGGGTATAGTCACTAACACCAATCTGTGCTAAATGGCACATCATTTCAAGTTTTGCATTGGTCACTTTCATATAAGCAAGTTTCTAGAACCTCTAGAACCTCAAAATGCCCTTTCAATGAAAAGGCCTTTAAAATTGCAGCTATCTGGAGCCTTATTATTACAGACATGCAAGCATTCACCTTACCAGCCCATCTTTAAAATAGTCCAGCAGGAGATAAAAGCTACAATTCCTGACAGCGCCCTCTTAGCAATTCTTTAAATATACACACTATGGCAACACTACACCGAACAAGGAGGATTTGTCCACGTTCAGATTTCAGATCTCCATGGAACACAGATCAGTTGCACTTGCAAGACAAAAGCAGACAAGGATAAAGACAAATTTATAATACAAGGAAAAGAACACCTGAAGCAGTGGAGGAAATGCACAAAAGACAGAGTAAATAAGATCTAGCTACAATGGGCCCACTGTTCTGGTCATCTCTCAGTTTAATGGATTCCATATGATAGCAAAAGGCATCATGGAGGTCAGACTACTTCACCACCACTGCCCCCCCCACACACACACACACACACACACAAATCACCCAGGCATTACTTAGTATCATAATGGAAAATATTTATCATAATGGGAAAATATTTTTAAAACTGGTGCAATATAGCTGCTGAAGTTAAGAAATTTGCTTTAGATTAGAGTGTGTGTGTTTTTCTAAGTTATAAAACAGAATTCCAAGTTAAAACAAAAGTTGCCACCACCAGGAGTCATACTTCAAGGACATTTAGAAAAAAAACAGGAAATCTCAAATCCAAAAATTTCATTTATTCATTACTGCTAACAAGCTGGCAAAGAAGCTGAGAAAAGGTAATCTGCTACATTTCTACAAGTCACTGAAGAAGCCTTACATTCAATGAAACTTATTTTTCATAAAGAGAAAATATAAATAGTAATTATAGTGTAGATCAAGAATTACTTGAAGAATGCGCTATTTATTCACCATCTCTTAATTTACAAGATTAGACGTTCCTTCAGAGACTACATAAATCCTTAAATTACTGAGTAGAAAAATAAAACTAAACACTAAAGTCAGTGAGTAGCATGATTTACTAAGAAGACAACAGATCCACACTACCAATACCAGAAACGAGAAAAAAACTTGTGCAGAAGCTGGTGTGTTGGGTTAAAAAATATGACAAGTAGGCACAAAGGGGTCTATATTAGATCACCAAACGTCTAAAAAAGCGAACAGTGATTAATCGACCCTATGTAAGAAAGTTTACAATTTCGAACTGTCAGAACAGCGATTTTTTTCCAAGGGGAAAAAAATCACTGTTTCAACCAATAAATAAATAAAACACTTTAAACATTACATTAAGTGGGGAGCTTAGCCCCTCACACACCCCCATGTGGGAGACTGTGCCCCCCGCACTTAAACATACCAACTCAGAGACCACACTACAGTGCCGAAACGGCAAAACAACGAAGCGGCCAAGCAAATTCTTTCCCAGAGAAAGAATTTGCTTAAAAGCCGCTTCAATATTTTGCCGTTTCAGTCTTTTGAGTTCAACCAAGACGCATTCGAAAGAATGCGTCTTCTAATAGGGAACCAGCACAAAGTATAGTTAACAGTGAACAAGTACTCAGAGTGCTCCTGCAAATGGTGGCATGGGGACATGAAACACATGCACTGGTCAGTGCTAGAGTTAGGCATGTACCTTAGACAAGTGATCCTACCCCTTCAGGGACAAGTACCACCACACTTCAAATATCTGTGCGAAACCAAGGGCCTTAATCACAAATGACTGGAGTCATGAAATTCCTTCCCCCTGTAGTGCACTTGTCTGAGTTAATTGACCCTTATGGGCATGGTACAAGATCAGCGAGAAAAGCCCTCAACCCCAGGTACAATTAGTTATGCGTGACCAAGCAACTTAAATAGATGTTCCCTGGATCAGACTTGTCACAAGTGTGCACTAATCAACTGCCAAGAGGAAAAGCAGTATTTGCATCATAAGATGCACCTCTCAAAAAGGGAGGAGACACATCCTACATGCCTCTCATTGTCCAAAAAGGATAACATGTGGAAGCTTGAAAGTACAGTTGTGTACACTTACCATAAATGTAGATGTTAGAGTGTATTCACTGTTGCAGTCATCACCTGTGGGTTATCCCTGCTGTAATAGCCCTCGGCTCGCTCAAATACCAGACTCAATTTTTTTTGCGTTAGCTGCAGTCGCCTGTAGTCCGACATCAGGTCGGCAGTGCTATAAAGCAAAGCAGCCGACGTCATTACATCAATTTTTCTTGCCCTAACCCATCAGAAGCACAAGGAAATAAGGAAAATTGGTCCTGGTGGCTAAAAGCCACCGTGGGAAGCATATGTCCCCCTAGGGGAAGATGCTATATGGGGGATGGGGGAGGGAAATCAGAACTGCAACAGTGAATACAATCGAACATCTACATTTATGGTAAGTGTACACAAATGTACTATGTTCTTTGTGTTTTACTCTTGCAGTAATCGCCTGTGGGAGGATTTCCAAAGCTGAGGAGAGGGGTGGAAGGATAGGTTAGGAGTCCTAGGCATGGGTCAGCAAGCCCTGCAGAACTGTGGAAGCAAACCCTACCCTAGCCTTAGAAAAAAGAGGTAGGTGGTAATGCTTTGTACAGAGGTCCATGTGGCAGCTTCCAAGATGTCCCTGGTGCGGATTCCTCTGAGGAAGGCTGTGGAAGTGGGGGGAGGTGCCCTAGTGGAATGGGTACGCATAGACTTAGGGGGGTTTCCCATGCAGTCTGTAGCAGAAATGGATACAGTGCGATATCCATTTGAAAATGGTTTGTTTGGAAAAAGGCTTCTCCTCTGCCCTAGGGGCAAAGCTGACAAGTAGTTGGTCTGTTTTACTGAATGGTTTAGTATGGTCCAGGTAGTATCAGAGTTGTCTGTGCAAGTGTAATGAGTGTTGAATTCTTTCCCCCTTGTTTTGAGGGTTGACAAAGAAGGTGGGTAGGTGGATGGCCTGGTTGAGGGTCACATCAGATACCACCTTGGGCATAAATGAGGGGTTAGTCCTCAGGAGAGACCCTGTCTGCATGGAAAATGATGAAGGGTTCAACAGCCATGAGAGCCTGAAGTTCTGGCTGAGGTGATAACTAGTAGGAAGGCAGTCTTCCAGGAGAGG
The DNA here is from genome assembly GCF_019279795.1 of Protopterus annectens. Taxonomy (NCBI): domain Eukaryota; kingdom Metazoa; phylum Chordata; order Ceratodontiformes; family Protopteridae; genus Protopterus; species Protopterus annectens. Next base: position 853,374,265 of record NC_056743.1, on the reverse strand, counting down.
TATTTAAATTCTGTAGAAGCAGCAGGTACGAAAGGAGGTAAGGTTATATTTTTTTCTAAAACATAATTCAGGTCCCAGCGTGGAGTGGGAGGCCTTCTGGAAGGTCTGATGTTAGAAGCCCATCTGAGGAATTGCTTAATCAAAGGATGAGAGAAGAGGGGTGGGTCCGAATTGTAATGGACAGAAATGGCTGAGGCATGGATTTTAGGGAGAAAAAGGCCACTTTTGAGCAACTCGGCTAGGTAATCCAAGATGAGAGGGATGGAAGGATGGGAGGTACTGGCCCCTTTGGACTGGCTCCAGGAGCAAAATCATTTCCATTTCCCTGCGTATGATTTTCTGGTGCTGGGCCTTCTAGCCTCTGTGATGATGTCTAGGACCGGTTTGCTTAACAGGGATTCCTGGTTAGCTTTTAAGGTATAAGCCATGCTGAGAGACTGAGAGTTTATGTCTGGGTGCAGTATCTTCCCCTCAACCTAGGTCAAGAGGTCTGAGATCAGGGGAAGCTGCGTTGGGGGCTGTAAGGTCAGGCTGTGCAGTAAGGGGTACCAATGCTGTCTGGGCCAATCTGGAGCAATAAGGATGGCCTTTGGTCTCTCCTCCCTTATTTGGATCAGTACATTGGGAATAAAGGGCAGAGGAGGAAACGGGTACACAAAGAGGGAGTTCCAGGGGAAGGTCAAGGCATCCACTTTCCACGCTAGGAAGTGATACTCCCTGGTACAGAACTTTTGCAGCTGGTGTTTGAGTTGTGAGCCAAAAAGATCCACGTCCAGAGTCCCCCACTCCTGAGTGATTTGCAGAAAGATTTCCCTGTGGAGCTGCCATTCGTGAGGGTCCAGTAAGTTTCTGCTTAGGTGGTCTGCCAGGGTGTTGTTGACCCCTGGTAGGTATTGGGCAATTAGGTGTAGACCCATGGAGGTTGCTGTAAGCCAGAGGCTCATGGCTATCCTGCACAAGAGGTAAGATAGGGTCCCCCCTGTTTGTTGATATACCACATTACTGCGGTGTTGGTCTTTCTTTATAAGGCGAACCCCTGGCTTGAGATGGGATTTGAAAGATGTCAGAGCCTTTTGTACTGCCATCATTTCTTTCTGACTGATGTGCAAGTGAAGCTGCTGGGCAACCCAAAGACAGTGGGTGCACCTGCCCGCGAGGTGAGCGCCCCAAGCAATGTCTGAGGCATCTGTGGTGATGGTCTGGCCAGCAGGGTGGAGGATGAAGGGAAGACCCTTGTTCTTGCCACAGGCCTCTGCCCACCAAAGAAACTCAGCCCTTATACATGGGATCAGAGGGAGAGAAGTCTCTAGAGACAGAGTACTGCCACCAAAGGTTCTTTAGATACCACTGAAGTTTTCTGATTTGAAGCCTGGCCAGAGGAATAAGAAGGATGGAAGATGCCATGTATCCCAGGGCTTGCAAGAACTTCCTCGCGGTGAGATGACGTCTGGAAGCCAGCTGGGTAAAGTAGAAAGGCAGGAAGCTCTGCTTTTCTGGAAAAAGGGAGGCCATTTGGGATGCTGTGTCTAGCACAGCTCCCAAGAAAATTATCTTCCTGGTGGGGCTTTGCTTTGATTTCTTCTCATTGATGGTGAACCCTACTGAAGTTAGGAGTGATTTGACAAAGAGAAGGTCCTGGAGCAGCTTTTCTTTGCACTCTGCCGGAATGAGGCCGGAATGAGGCAGTTGTCCAGGTAAGGGTAAATCTGTATACTTCTCTGTCTGCAGAATGCTATGGCCGGGGCCAAACATTTTGTGAATACTGTGGGTGCAGTAGATAAGCCAAAGGGCAACGCAGAGAACTGAAAGTGTTGTGATCCTGCTCTGAAGCACAGGAATTTCCTGCACGATTCCCTGATGGGGATGTGGAGGTAGGCATTTTTATGTCTAGGGTCACTAGCCAGGCATTTTGTTAGCATAGGCAGCAGCTGCTGTAAGGTTAGCATTTTGAATCTGGGGACCACCAAGGAGGTGTTCAGAATGGATAGATCCAGGATGGGGCACCAAGTGCCCACTTTTCTGGGAGCAAGGAATAGTATGGAATAAAAGCTTTCGCCTGTTTGATCTGAGGGGATAGATTTTATTGCCCCTGGGATATGAGAGTTTGGACCCGTTTCAATGTCTCTGCCCACTGATTGGAGGTAAGTCTGGGCACCCTCTTGGAACTGGGAGTTCGCTAAAAGAGTATTTGTATCCCTGAAAAATGATCTTTAAGACCCATTGGTCCTTTGTTACAGAAAGCCAATTTTCTCTGAAGAGGGAGAGCCTTCCTCCTAGTTTTTGATGAGTGAAGGTTGGGCAGAGGGGGGAGGGGGAGTCATTGTGAGTGTTTGCCATAGAAGGTTGGCTTAGAACTCCCTGCCTTAGAGATAGAAGAGGTCCATTGTTTGCTTCTCTGCTGGCCCTGGGATAGGGGCCTGGATGGTCTGTCCCTGTGGGGCTTACCTTGGCCCTGTCTGCTGGGCACAGGGAAGGACCACTGCTTAAGAGGGAAAGTTCATGCTGAACCTGGGAGGTTGAACCTGAAAGAAATATTTTACTGTTTGCATAGATTTTGCTTAGTCTTCCATCTTTTTAAGCACCTCTTCTGCTTTTTCCCCAAACAAGCGCTCCTTATCTAGGGGAGCATCAATAAGTTTAGACTTGACATGATCAGGGAGAGGTTGTCCCTTCAGCCAAGCATGTCTCCTAATAACAGATCCTGTCACTGCTGCCCTGCTAGAGGCTTCTAGGGCATCATATCCACATTACAAAGAGTGTTTGGCCACTTGACAAGCTGAGTACAGTAAATCTGCTAACTCTTTTGAATTGGCACAGTCAGGAAAGGTAGCAATCTTCTGTTTTAATAGTCCCAAAAGTGTGTTGTTGATATTTTACCATATGGAACTGACAATTTGCGTGCTCTGATAGCTAAGGTTGCAGAGGTGTATACCTTTTTACCCCATCTGTTTAGAGTTCTGGAGTCCTTGTCAGAAGGAAGAGGATTCTTGGCAGAACTAGTCTTAGCTCATTTAGGTCCCTGTGCAATGACCTCTGGGTCTGCAGCAGGATTTCTGTACAGGTATTTGTGAGAATCCAGTACTCTGTAGTACCAGTCAGGTTTACTGGGAGCAGGAGGGTGGGTGTCAGGGGCTAAGCTGGATTCATGGAAATCATCATCCATCACTTCTAAAAGAGGGGGGATAAAATAGGGGGGGATAGCCAGGGACCTTTGCTGGGGCAGGTCCAGAAACTCTCCAAGTCTTTTCTTAGACTGTGGGAAGTCCTGACATTCCCAATGGAAATGTTCCCTGAGGGAGTGAAGGGTTTCCCCAAAGGAAAGGTCCTCTGGAGGGAAGGCAGAACGGACAGATTCCTCTGCATCTGAATCCTCATAAGCAGTTAAGGGATGCTGTTCCTCTTCAAAAAACTGAACAGTCAGATTCCTCAGAATCCTGTTTTGTTAATTTCTGGAGAAGGGTGCCTTTTCCTTTTGGAAGTTGTGGCCTGACTACCCCGGATAAGGGAGATGAGATCCTCTGCCATTTTAAGCATTTATGCTTGGGGTGGTGGAGCAGTAGCAAGATGGTGGCTAGTAAATTTTCTAGGAGTGGCCTGGCTTCTAGGCCTGAGAGAATCCGTCTGTCTGAGAGAAATGGTAGTCGGATGAGAAGACATTGGGTTTTGTCTAGATTTGGTAATGCGAAAGGCCTCTTCTGAAACCAGTGCCTGAGTTGTGGCTGCAGACCCAACAGAGGCAGAGACAGCCAAAAGCTCAAAAGATGAAGATTTCTGCTACATACTGGACTCCGAAAGGGTCTCGGTAGAGGCCTGTATAGATATCGAATTGGGCATCAGGGACTGCGAAAGCGTCTCATTGAATTTCGGAGGACTGACGACCTGCTTAGCAGTAGAGTCATCGGAAGGTTTAGCCTTGTGTGGTCTGTCTCTATCTTTATCTGTACGTTTTTTTGCAATGTCCACAGATTGTTGGCTGATGGATGCCATATCGGAATGCAAAGTCGGAATACGAAAATAACTGTCTACAAAAAGAGCTCGAAGGCAAATGTCTCTCGCGTTAAAGAGGGCACAAAACCAACAATGGGGAACATCGTGGTCTAGGACTAAACAAGTGACGCAGTAAGAATGGAAGTCTCAGTGTGGGATTTGCTTTCCACAGGCGAGACAATTGTTAACTTTTTCAGTCATCGGATAGTACAAGAAAAAAAGGATCCCCAACTGGGTACTTAGCTTTAGACGTTTTCAGCTGAAATTCAACTTCTGGTAGCAACCGACCGGCACTCATGCGAACTGCTTCTACTACGGGCTCCACGGCAAGAAAGACCGATGTAATAACGTCAGCTGCCTTGTTTTATAGCACTGACTACCTGACATCAGTCTACAGACTACTGCAGCTGACGCAAAAAAAACATGGACTCTGGTATTCGGGCCGGATGAGGGCTACCACAGCAGGGATAACCCACAGGTGATGACTGCAACAGTGAAACACAAAGAACATCTTTTATTAGTTGGACGACAAGCTCAACATGTGTGGGACCAAAGGGCCAATTCTGAATGTGATTTGCCTCCAGGAGTACTTGAAAACAAAAGAATAGTACTAGAGAAGCAATCATGGGAACCATAACATTCCTTGCTTACAACATAAGTAGATGCACTTAACAGTTCTCTTCTTCCATTTTGAGCAGTAATAGTGCTCATCTCCTAAATCAACCCAGGTTATTGTACACAATAACCCTAGGGAAAATTTGGATTTATCCATCCAGTCATAACAACAGCCCTTAAAGAAAGGCAAGACAATGCTTGACTTGTATTACAGGACAGGAATTCACCAAGTCAGGAAAAAAGAAGTTATGTCCATACCATAACGCTCCATCTGAGTAGTTAGACTTCATTCTTCTGCACATATGGGTATTCGGATCCGAGCTGGCAAAACTTTTCAAGCATCAGCTCCAAGCTCCTCCCCTACCTATATTACATCACTTCCTCCCATCTAGCCCCAGATCGAGTTTCCTGACACTAAATGGCAACATAACCACAATCCTAAACAGGAAAAACCTGAAGAGTGAGGGGGATGGAGGGAGGGAAGGTGCAGAAGAATGAAGTCTAATTACTCAGACGGAACGTTATGGTAAGGACATAACTTCTTTATCTGAAGTAGTTAACTTCACTCTTTCTGCACATATCGGACAGAGTCCCCAGCTACTAGTATCCTGGGAGGCCCTTATTAAAGGATATTTTTGAGCAATGCAGAGCCAAAGGATGCTCTCCCTCTAGAAATAAGATCCAGTTTATAATGAGAGATGAATGTGTGCAAATTGGCCCAAGTCGCTGCCGCACAGATATCGTCTAACGGAACTCTTGACCAAAAAACTGCAGAAGTGGCCATTGCCCTTGTGGAATGAGCCTTCAATACACTAGGAGGAGATAAACCTTTGGCCTTATAAACTTGTGCAATACAGAGAGTGATCCACCTTGCTAAGGACACTTTCGAAACTGCTTTGCCCAAAAATGTTTTTTAAAAAAAGAGACAAACAATTGATCCAACTTTCGGAAGGGTTTAATCCTATGGAGGTAAAAATGAAGCGGTCTATGGACATCCAATAAATGAAGCTTAAATTCGCCTCTATTTTGGAAATTTGGGAAGACGACTGGCAAATTTATAGATTGATTAATATTGGCTGCTGAGGCCACCTTGGGAAGAAAAGGGTTCGTACGCAGCGAAAAGTACAGTTTTGTACCTACCATAAATGTAGATGTCCGATAGGTATGCATCTGCAGTCATAACATATGGGTTGTCCTGCCTCAGGCAGCCCTTCAGTCGGCCGGATTCCAAAGACTGGGTCTGGCCTCGGCTGATGTCGCACTTTCCCCGACGTCAGAGCTTCTGGGGTATAAAGGCATCAGCCAACGCCATTTTCCTCAGTGTTTCTTGCCCCAGATGCCAGGTGCCCTCTAGGAAGGCTAAATTTGGATAAATGCAGAAAAGTTCCAAACAGTAGCAAATTATATACATATATATATATATATATATATATATATACAAACAAACAAATACACCATAATAGATTCCCCCAGCTAGCTGAAAGAGGGGTAAGCACCCTAGGAATACCACAGAGGGGAAGGAGGGTGGGTAATCCTGACTGCAGATGCATACCTATCAGACATCTACATTTATGGTAGGTACAAAAAGTACAGTTTTGTACCTACCATAAATGTAGATGTTCGAGGATCCACATTGCTGCAGTCCTAACCATTGGGTAGTCCGCTGTCCAGTCGGCCCGAATACCAAAGTATATGGCTGACGTCGGTCAAGGCGCATTAGACTGACGTCAGGGCGTCAGGGTACTAATGCGCATGACCGACGTCATATCCTCAGTCTTTTCTTGCCCCAGATGTCAGAAGGCCCTAAAAAGACAAGGCCCAAACCAAAACACCAACAAAAACCCTGCACCAAACATATATACAATATATACAAATGCACAAGAATATAGCCTAACCCACACCACAACCCCTAAACACAGAGGGGAAGGAGGGAGGGTAAATTGGACTGCAGCAATGTGGATCCTCGAACATCTACATTTATGGTAGGTACAAAACTGTACTATGTTCTTCATTCCACATTGCTGCAGTCCTAACCATTGGGTAGAATCCCAAAGCAGAGGTAAGGGAGGCTGGCAAATCATAAGGAAGCAGGAGCTGTCAACATGCCTTGCAAAATAGCTGTGGCAAAACCAGCCCTAGATTTAGAGTAGAGAGGAAGGTGGTAATGCTTAGAGAAAGTATGCACTGAACTCCAAGTAGCTGCCTCCAAAATATCCTTAGTTGCCACCCCCCTGAGAAATGCTGTTGAAGTGGCAGTAGCCCTTGTGGAATGAGGCCTAATCCCAGCTGGAATCTCCTTGCCATGATGAGAATAACAAAATGAAATGCAAAACCCAATCCACTTAGAAATAGTTTGCTTAGACACAGGCTTGCCCTGAGAAGTCAAGGCAAAAGAAACAAACAACTGCTGAGACTGCCTGAAATCCTTAGTCCTGCTTAAATAATAACGTAACTGCCTATGTACATCTAAAGTGTGCAAAATCTTTTCTCCCTTGTTTTGGGGATCTGCATAGAAAGTATGCAAATGAATAGTTTGGTTTAAAGCCACACTAGAAACCACCTTAGGCATAAAGGAAGGATTAGTACGTAATGATACTCTATCCTTATGGAAAATCAAAAAGGGCTCTACTGCCATAAGGGCCTGCAACTCAGAAACCCTTCTTGCAGAAGTAATGGCCAACAAAAAAGCAGTCTTCCATGACAAGTATTTTAACTCAGCAGTAGCCGCAGGCTCAAAAGGTTGTAGAGTAAGTTTTTCCAACACAAAATTGAGATCCCAAGCCGGAGTAGGAGCTCTACGTGGGGGTCTTATATTCTTTGCCCCTCTAAGAAACTGCTTGAACAAAGGATGTGAAAACAATGGTGGGTCACAATCATAGTGAGCTGAAATTGCTGCAGCATGAATTTTAATGGAAGAGAAGGACAAACCTTTGTCCAATAACTCAGTAAGATATTGAAGAGCCACACTCAAATTAGGCTCAGAAATCTCCAAATTCTTTGCTGCACTCCAAAATAAAAATCTCTTCCATTTTTCTCGTACACTTTCCTTGTACTAGGTCTTCTGGCTTCCATAATCACATTTAAAACTTGTTGAGGAAGTTGAGACCTGCTGTGTTTCAAAACAGAATATGCCAGGCTGTTAGATGAAGAGATTGAAGCTTGACATTGAGCAGGTGACCGTCCCTCTGAGATAACAGATGTGGAATCAAAGGTAAAGGCCATGGAGGCTTCCTTACCAGACTCCTTAGAAGTGGGTACCAGTGTTGCGAGGCCAATCTGGAGCTATTAAAATCATCCTTGGCTTGTCTTGTCTGATCTTTAGGAGCACCTTTGGGAGAAGAGGCAGAGGTGGAAAGGCATACACATGAAGATTTTTCCAACTGAAAGAAAGAGCGTCCACTTTCCAAGCTGTGTGATGAAACCCTTTGTGCAAAACTTTGGCAGCTGGTGGTTTAGTGGAGAAGCGAACAGATCTATGTCTGGAGTTCCCCATGACACTGTCAATTGCTGAAATACATGAAGATCCAGTTTCCACTCGTGGGGATCCATGATTTGCCTGCTTAACACATCTGCTAAGGAGTTCTGTGCTCCCGGCAGAAACCTTGCCTGAAGAGTTAGTTGCAAGCTGAGCGCAGTTTCCCATAAAATCATTGCTTGCCTGCATAGAGGATAAGAATGTGTTCCCCCTTGTTTGTTGATGTACCACATGACAGTTGTGTTGTCTGTTAGAATCAACACCTGCCCAGGAAGAAGTAACTCCTTGAAAGCCATTAATGCAAACTGGACTGCTAACATCTCCTTCATGTTGATATGTAGATGCTGTAGTCTGGCAGGCCACTTGTCTTGTATCCACTTTCCATTTAGATGAGCTCCCAAGCAATGTCCGAGGCATCTGTCGTTAAATCTGACTCGCCTCTGGCGGGTCACAGAGAGTCCCTTGTTTAGGTGACATTCCTGAGCCCACCACAAAAATTCTTTTTGAATGCAAGGTATTATTTGAATGACAGTGTCCAAATCCTGGCAGTGCTGTGTCCACACATTTTGAGATACCATTGCAGCTTCCTCATATGCAGTTTGGCATTGGGAAGCACCAGAATACAAGATGCCATGAACCCTAAGGCTTGAAGGACTGTCCTTGCAGTCAGCCCGGACTGAAGAGATAGTTGATGGAAGTAACTGGAAAGATTCTTTTGTTTGTCCGGGGTTAAAAGGCCATCTGGGCTGCTGTATTCAGTCTCACACCCAGAAAGCACATGTCTTGAGAGGGTACTAGACTGGACTTTATTTCGTTCACAGAATACCCTAGGCATCTTAGCACTGCTATGACATATTCCAGATGCTGTAGAAGGTCTTCCTTTTCTTGAGCCAGAATCAGGCAGTCGTCCAAGTAAGGATAGATTTGAATTCCTTTCAGCCTGAAGTAAGCTATCACTGGAGCCAGAACCTTTGTGAATACTCTGGGCAGTAGATAAGCCAAAGGGCAATGCAGAGAACTGATAATGAGAATTTCCAGCTCAGCAGATACTTCCTGCAACTTAGTCTTATAGGCACATGAAGGTAAGCTTCCTTGAGATCTAAAGTTACCATCCAATGATCTTTGCCCAGCAGAGGTAAAAGCTGTTGTAACGTCAACATCTTGAACTTGGGAATGTCCAGATAAGTGTTGAGGATAGATAAATCCAAAATTGGTCTCCACGTGTTCCCCTTCTTTGGAACTAGGAACAGGCGAGAATAAAATCCTAGGCCCCTTTCTGGTACAGGGACTGGCTGAATAGCCCCTATTTGGAGTAACAAAGAAATTTGCTTGTGAGCCTCTTTCCTTTGTGGAGGGAGCGTCTGGCATGCCTTTGAAAGGGGCAATGTATGGAAATAAAACCTGTAACCGTGGTGAATGATATCCAACACCCATCTGTCTTGAGTGATTAAATCCCAATTTTCTTTGAAAAGAGACAGTCTTCCTCCCAAAGGAGCTGCCAGGCGAGAATCTACTGGCAGCTGAAAAGGCAGGTCATTGGGTCTGTTTACGAAAGGACTGACCCCTGCCCTCACCAGAAGTCTGAGCAGGTGAACCCCTGTTCTAGGCCTAAAAGAACCTTGAGCTCTGCCCCTACCACGTCTAGACCTACCCCTAGACTGGGAATCATAAGCAGGATATGTCCATCCCTTAGTAGGCCAATTTCTACTAAACTTGGTGGCTGCACCTGCAAAAATCTTTAACAGTTTGCATAGACTTAGCTTTGTCCTCCATTTTCTTTAAAACTGCTTCCACAGGCGAACCAAATAACACATCAGACTGTAAAGGAGCATCCAAAATCCTAGTCTTAACATGCTCTGCTAAATTCTGATCCCTCAACCAGGCATGCCTGCGAAGAACAGAACTAGTGGCAGCCACCCTCGAGGAGGCCTGCACAGCATCAAAACCACATTGCAAAGAATGCTTACCCACTTGTTCAGACACATGAACTAAATCCAGCAACTCTTTACACTCTATACCTTCCGCCAAAGCATCCACCTTAGATTTCAATTGTGAAAGGAGATAATTTTGATATTTTAGCATGTGAAACTGACAATTCAACGCTCTCATGGCTAAAGTGGAAGAAGTATACACTTTCTTTCCCCACCTATCCAAAGCCCTTGCCTCTTTATCAGTGGGAACAGGATTTTTAACAACAGAGGCCTTAACACCCTTAGGCCCCTGAGAAACAGTTTCCGGGTCTGCCCTAGGGCTCTTAAACAGATACTTATGAGCTTCAGGCACCCTATAGTACCTATCAGGCTTAACAGGGGCAGGAGGCAAAGAATCAGGGTTCAGGGAAGCCTCTGCAAAACATCTTCCACCACATTCAACACAGGAGGTATAGCTAAGGGCCTATGCTGGGGTAAAAATAAGAATTCCCTAAGCCTTTTCCTGGAATCAGAGTAATCTTGGCCTTCCCATTTAAAGTGCTCCCTCATGGAATGCAGAGTCTCTGAAAATGAGAAATCCTCAGGAGGAGAAGCTGTAGGAGTGGAATCATCCACATCAGAATCAGAATAAGGAGGATACTCCTGCAAGTCTTCCACAGAAGACTCAGAAGCCTCTGAACACCGTTCAAAACTCTCAAACTCAGGTTCCACCCTAGGCCTCTTATCAGGAGGGGGCATAGAGCCTCTAATCATAGTAATTAAATCTTCTGCCATTTTAAGCATATGTTTCTTAGGCACAGAACCTGAAGTGCTAGGAGAAGCCCCACTGAAGCTGAACTTGGCCTACCTCTCAATGAAGTTTTGGAAACAGTAGGAGAAGCTCTAACTACCTTGGGAAGAGAGGGAAGAACAGTTACCTGAGAAGCCCCTCAGCGTGGCCTACCTCCTGAGAGGGCACATCCTGTAACAGTAAAGTCTCTGCCTGAGACTCCAAAGAAACTCCTGGCAAAACCTCTGGCTCCACTGAGCCTTCTAAAGAACAGGCGTCCGGGACTGCCGGTTCACCAACCCTAGCCTTTGCTGTTTTGTCCTTGCACTTTTTGGCGAAGCGGCGTCGGAGCATCCGGCGGCATTTTGTAATTACAACGCTTCCCAAACACTAACCTGGCACAGTCTAACCTTCTCTTAATAGTGCGTTTGTTAAATCTAGCACAAGAGCGGCAACCAACAACGTCGTGCTCAGGCCCTAAACAAGGTATACACAAAGTATGGTAATCCCTATGAGGTATCTGCTTCCCACAAGAAATACAGTTATTCACTTTTTCTGACATCCGGTTAAATACTGAGGCAAGAAAAACCAAAATGTTCCCCAACGGGGTACTTAGCCAACTTTGATTCGGTCTGAAACTCCGACTTCGGAAATATTTCAGAACGCCAACCTGCACTCGCAAAACTGCTTCTGCATCGGACCATGCGGCAAAAAAGACTGAGGATATGGCGTCGGTCATGCGCATTAGTACCCTGGCGTCCTGGCGTCAGTCTAATGCGCCTTGACCGACGTCAGCCATATACTTTGGTATTCGGGCCGACTGGACAGCGGACTACCCAATGGTTAGGACTGCAGCAATGTGGAATGAAGAACATCTGTACTATGTCCTTCAAGGATGCATCTGCAGTCATAACATATGGGTAGAATACCATAGCCAAACTGGGGGAGGAGGTACTAAGAGACGGATGGTGTAGTTAAGATCCCCTGCAGAACTGCAGTTGCAAACCCTGCTCGGGATCTGGAGTATAAAGGTAGATTGTAATGCTTGGCAAATGTATGCACGGAGCTCCAAGTAGCAGCTTCTAAAATGTCCTTGGTAGCCACCCCTCGTAGGAAAGCTGTAGTGGTGGCTGTGGCCCTTGTGGAATGAGGCCTGATATTTTCAGGAGCTGTCTTTCCATGAAAGGAGTAGCAAAAACAAATGCAATTTCCTATCCATTTTGAAATTGTCTGTTTGGAAATTGCTCTTCCTTGCACCCCAGTTGCATATGCTACAAAAAGTTGGTCAGTTTTTCTGTTGGTTTTAGTTCTGTCCAGATAGTAGCGAAATTGTCTGTGTATATCCAAGGTGTGCAAAAGTTTTTCTCCTTTGTTCTGTGGGTTAGGGAAGAAAGTAGGCAAATGAATAGCTTGGTTCAAGGATACCCTGGATACCACCTTTGGTATGAAAGTAGGATTGGTTCTCAGTAACACTCTATCCTGGTGGAAAATAAGAAAAGGCTGCACTGCCATTAATGCCTGTAACTCGGATACTCTTCTTGCTGAAGTGATTGCCAGAAGAAAAGCAGTTTTCCAAGATAAAAACTGTAGGTCTGCTGATGCTGCTGGTTCAAAAGGAGGTAGTGTCAATTTTTCCAGCACAAAATTGAGATCCCATGCAGGTAGAGGGGGTCTCCTTGGAGGTTTAACATTTTTGATCCCTCTCAGAAATTGCCTAAGCAGAGGGTGAGAGAAGATAGGTGGATCCATATTGTATTCTGCTGAAATTGCTGAAGCATGAATCTTAATGGAAGAATAAGACAGGCCATTGTGGAACAATTCTGCTAAGTACTCTAGGATGTGTGCTAGGTTTGCCACTGTGACATCTGTGCCCTTTGATGTGCTCCAAATGAGAAATCTCTTCCATTTAGCTGAGTATGTCTTCCTTGTGGAAGGTCTGCGAGCCTCCAGGATGATATCCTTCACCCTCTGAGATAAAACAGTTTGGTTTGGTTTTAAGGAATTTTCCAGGCAGTTAGTTGCAATGTTTTCAAGTTTGGATGTAGGGTCTTGAAGTTGTTCTGTGTTAGAAGAAGAGGCCCTAGGGGAAGAGGCCATGAGTTCGCCTGACACATGCTTCTCAGTAGCGGATACCAGTGTTGTCTTGGCCAGTCCGGAGCTATTAGCATCACCTTTGGCTGTTCCTCCCTGATCTTCAGTAGAACCTTGTACATCAATGGGAGAGGTGGAAAGGCATATACTGTTAGGGCATTCCAGCTGAAAGAGAGAGAGTCCACCCTCCAGGCTTGTGGGTGGTATGTCCTTGAGCAGAATTTCTTCAGTTGGTGGCTGAGTGGGGAGGCGAACAGATCTATCTCTGGCATTCCCCATTTCTTTGTTATGAGTTTGAAGATGTCTGGATGCAACATCCATTCGTGTGCATCCGTGGTAGTTCTGCTTAAGCTGTCTGCTAGTGAATTTTCTTTTCCTGGTGCAATTTGGCCTGCAGCTGGATATTGAGATTCAGGCATAAGTTCCACAGATTCATTGCCATCCGGCATAGAGGGTAGGAATGTGTGCCTCCTTGTTTGTTTATGTACCACATGACCGTGGTGTTGTCTGTCCTTATTAACAGATGTCCTTGTTGGAGGAATGGTTTGAATGCCTCGATTGCATGCCTCACTGCCAGCATTTCCTTTTGGTTTATGTGCATGCTTAGCTGTCTTTGAGGCCATAGGCCTTGGATGCATTTGTCCTCCATGTGTGCTCCCCATCCTCGGTCTGAGGCATCCGTGGTGATGGTCTGCCTTGTTTTTGGTTTGTTGAAAGGCAACCCTCTGTTGGACTGGCAGGCTTGAGCCCACCATAGGAATTCCTTTTGAAGGCATGGAATGATTGGTATCATGGTTTCTAGACTGTGACTGTGTTGAGACCATACATTCCTTAGGTACCATTGCAATTTTCTCATATGCAGCCTGGCATGTGGAATCAAGATTATGCAGGATGCCATGTAACCCAGGGCCTGCAGGACTTTCCTTGCAGTAAGCTGAGTTTGTCTTGTCAAAATCATGAAATAATCTGGAAGTTGTTTTTGTTTTTCTTCTGTGAGAAAAGCCATCTGAGTGATTGTGTCCAGATCCGCACCCAAAAAGGTTATCCTTTGGGATGGCACTAGTCTTGACTTTTGGATGTTGACTGTGTATCCCAAGGTCTGTAGCAGGTGTATGACATAGGCCAAGTCCTTTAACAATTTTTTCTTGTTGTCCGTTTGTATTAGGCAGTCGTCCAGGTATGGATAAATTTGAATTCCCTGAAGTCTGCAATGTGCAATTACTGATGCCAGGCATTTCGTGAATACTCTGGGCGCAGTACATAAGCCAAAGGGCAATGCTGAGAATTGATAATGCTCTGATCCTGCAAGAAATCTGAGGTGTCTTCTGCAATCTGGTCGGATAGGGACGTGCAGGTATGCTTCCTTGAGATCTAGAGTCACCAGCCAAGACTCCTTGCCCAGCATGGGAAGAAGTTGCTGTAGGGTCAGCATTTTGAATTTTGGCACAATGAGATAAGTGTTGAGCGCGGACAAGTCGAGAATAGGCCTCCATTGGTTTTCTTTTCTTGGTACCAGGAATAATCTGGAGTAAAATCCTTGGCCTTGTTCTATAGATGGTACCCTTTCTATAGCTTTCATCTGAAGTAAATTGCTGATTTGTCTTAAAGCCTCTGCCTTCTGGTTTGGTGGAAGGTTTGGCATTCCGCCCCTTTTTAGCAAAGTGTGGAAGTAAAACCTGTATCCTTTGTCTATTGTTTGCAATGTCCATGTATCCTTTGTAATGCAGTGCCAGTTTTTCGAGAATAAAGCCAGCTTTCCGCCCAAGGGAGCTTCCAGTTGATCCCTGGTAGGCGGAATTAGAGTCAAGTCATTGGGTCTGTCCTGTGGTAGTGGTTGTAGTTGTAGCTGTGGCACTACTCCTCTGGTTGGCAGGCTGCCACTGACGGCCCCTGAAGGCACCCTTTGATTGACCTCTGCCTCTAGGGCGTCTGTTCCTGCCCCTCTGTGCTCTGGAGGTGTCTGGAAAGGACCAATTCTTTGTAGGCCAGTTTCTGCTGAACCTCAGAGGTTGGACCTGCAGGAATTCCTTTACTGTTTGCACAGATTTTGCCTTTTCTTCCACCTTCTTTAGAATCTCCTGTGCAGGGGAGCCAAATAAATTTTGTTTCTCCATTGGAGCATCGAGGAGTTTAGCCTTGACATGGTCTGGCAAAGATTGCTCCTTCAGCCAGGCATGCCTACGAATTACTGCCCCAGTCATAGCTGATCTAAATGAAGCCTCCAGTGCATCAAAGCCACATTTTAAGAAATGATTACTGACCTGCTGAGAGTTGTGTACCAAATCCTGAAGGGATTTACGGTCTAAAGGTTCAGGAGAAGAAAGTTTCTTATTCAGCTGATCTAACAAAAATTCTTGGTACTGTATCATATGGAATTGACAGTTTAATGCCCTGGCAGAAAGAGTAGCAGATGTATAAACCTTTTTCCCCATCTCTCTAATGCTGTAGACTCTCTTTCAGAGGGTAGGGGATTTTTGGCATTAGCAGCTGCAACCCCTTTAGGGCCCTGAGAAATAGTTTCTGGGTCTGCAGCATGGGCTTTATACAGGTGGAAGTGAGAATCCGGGACCCTGTAATATCGGTCAGGTTTGGTAGGGGCCGGGGGAAGAGAATCAGGTGCAGTACTGACATCATTGTACACATCATCAATTGCAGTTAGAACAGGTGGTATGGCTAAGGGCCTATGCTGGGGAAAATGCAAAAAGGTCCTTAATCTTTTTCTAGAATCAGAGAAATCCTGACCCTGCCATTGAAAGTGCTCCCTCATGGAGTGTAAAGTCTCCCCAAAGGAAAATTCTTCAGGTGGTGAGGCCGAAGGAATAGAATCTTCTGCATCTGAATCCTCATAAGGCGAGTAAGGCCCCTTCCTGATGGTCTGACAAATCAGATCCATCCGTGGAGTAATCTGAGAAGAGAGGTTCAGAGGGATCAGTCCTGGGCCTTTTGTCTGGAGGAGGTTGGGAGGCCCTGTCTGGGTGAGGTTGGGAACCCCTAATTAAGGATATAAGGTCCTCAGCAAGACTGAGAATCTGAGAACTAGAGGAAGGCCTCTGAGAAGTAGATTTGGCAGGCAAAGTTTTTGAAAGTTTGGCAGCTTTAGCCCTGGAGAAGGCCTTAATAGACATAGAAGCTGGGGGCCTAGCTGCCCCACGTGCAGGGGTAGAAATGTCCAAAGGTATGGTGTCGGACAATTCTTGGGCACTAGCTTCGGTACGGAGTTCTGAAGCTGACTCAGCCGGGGCCTCTCTGGCCTCGGTGGTCGGAGGTATGGTTTCGGTAGTAGTAATAACCGTGGACTCAGTTTCAGCCGAAACAGAGACACTCGCGGTAGGCCTAGCCGTGGTTTCAGCCGAAACCGCGGGCCGCGAGTGTCAGTCCTTTTCCTTGCGTTCTTTGACCAAATGTGAAGTCGGAGTCTCCGACGGCATTTTATAAGCAAAAGCGGTTCCAAAAAATTCCTCTGCAAACTCCGACCGACGCCTAAGAGTCCGTCGGTTGAAGGAGGCACAGGCTAAACAAGCTGATACGTCGTGGTCTGGGCCTAAGCAAGGAAGGCAGTAAGAATGGAAATCCTTATGAGGTATTTGTTTCCCACAAGTTAAACAATTATTTACTTTGTCTGACATCGGCTGAGGCAAGAAAGAGTCAACGGGGTACTTAGCTTTTTTCAAAGTCTTCTGCAGCTGAAATCTCTGGATCTGACCGACTGGCACTTGCGAACAGCTTCTGCTTCGGGCACCGCGCGGCAAGAAAGACTGAGGAAAATGGCGTCGGCTGATGCCTTTATACCCCAGAAGCTCTGATGTCGGGGAAAGTGCGACATCAGCCGAGGCCAGACCCAGACTTTGGAATCCGGCCGACCGAAGGGCTGCCGAGGCAGGACAACCCATATGTTATGACTGCAGATGCATCCTTGAAGGACATCCCTATCCTTGTGGAAAACCAAATGGGGGGTAAGGAGGATAAGGCCTGCAACTCTGAAACTCTTTTAGCTGAAGTGATGGCAACCAAGAATGCTGTCTTCCACAACAAAAACTTCATCTGACCTGAGCTGGCTGGCTCGAAAGGGGGAGAGGTCAAAACTTGAAGGACTAAAGTCAGATCCCAGTGGGGGCACTGTTTCTTTAACTGGTCACAATAAAAAAGTGCCCTTCAGGAAAGCTTTACACAATTTGGCAGAAGCCAGAGCAACCTTATTTTCACCTACATGAAAATTAGAGATGGCAGCCAGTTGAACTTTGATGGTGGAAGCACTAGCGCCTGATAGAAAAAGAACAGCCTAAAAAATCCAGTATGACCGGAAGGGGGGCTGTAAACGGGTTCTGATTGTGTTGAGACCCCCAAACGCAAAAACGTCTCCACTCGCTATTGTAGATTTTCCTAGTGGAGGCGTTAAGAGAAGCTACCAGAATGCTCTTAACAGGGGACGAAAGTCCAGGAGTCCTAATGATCATGGGAACTGGAGCAGCCACGCCGTCAGCTTGAGACTGTACAGGTTGGGCAGGGGGCATGCCCGACGAGTGAGAAATTAGATCCGGACAGGGATCTAGAGTCCATGGAGGAGCCAACAGGTGACACCATAGGAAGGGAAACCACACTTGGCGAGGCCAGAAGGGAGCTATGAGAATGACTTTGCACTGCAGCCGGCAAACTCTCTGAAGGAACTTCGGAATAAGAGGTAACGGGGGATAAGCATACAGTAGCCCAGGAGGGCAAGCATGGACTAGAGCGTCCCTCGGGACATCCCCCGGAAGGGGTTCAGAGCGAAGAAGTTGCTGCACTTCATGTTGGAAGGAGATGCGAAGAGATCGCAGCAAGGTTGACCCCAAACAAGGAAGATTTTCTCCGCCACTGATGGTTTCAGAGACCACTCGTAAGGCAGAAGGATTGCCCTGCTGAGACTGTCCGCTAGAATGTTGGAGTGTCCCGGGATATGCGTTGCTATGAGAAACCGGCTGGTAGATATGGCCCACTCCCAAACTCTCATGGCTTCGCGACAAAGGGGGTAGGATCGGGTCCCTCCCTGTTTGTTGATATACCAGACTACGGACATGTTGTCTGATTGAATGGCTAAGGTCCCCGGAGGTAGGACAGGGTGGAAGGCTCTCAAAGCTAACAGCACTGCCCTCATCTCCAGGACAATGATGTGTAGCTTGGTCTCTGGAAGGGACGACGTGCCTTGGACTGTTCTTCGCAGGAAGTGCCCCCCCACCCGAGCTGGGAGGTGTCCGTGGTCACAGTGGCCTGAGGGGCTAGAAAGCTGCGCCCCGCAAAAATGTCCACCGATTGAAGCCACCACTGGAGTGATGGCCAGGACCATTGAACTGCTAGATTCCACTGAAGGACTCTCATGTGAAGACATGCAAGAGGGAGGATAGAGACTGAGGCTGCCATCGAACCCAGGGCCCTGAGAACATCGGCTGTTGTGACTACAGAGTGATCCAAGATCGCTGATACATGGAGTCTGAGATTTTCTATCCTTTCCGGGGTGAGAAAAATCTTTGACTGAATTGAATCCAACCTTGCCCCGATGAAGTCTATGATCTGAACTGGAGTCAGATGGGAGTTGTTCAGATTGATTGTGATGCCTAAACTTGTGAGCCAGACCGAGGAGGTAGTGTAGGGCCTGACAAGAGACGTTTGGTGGATGCAGCGAAGAGCCAGTCATCTAGGTAGGGGAATACCTGAATGCCCTGGCGTCTCAGGTGAGCCGCTATGACCGCCATAACCTTGGTGAACATCCTGGCGGCTATGATGAGACGGAAGGGTAGGGCTCTGAACTGAAAGTGACTGGCACCTAGCCAGAAGTGTAGAAACCTCCTGGAGCTCCTGTGGACCTTGATGTGATAGTAAGCGTCCTGGAGGTCTAACGAGCACATCCAGTTGCATTCTCTCAGAAATAGTAGAATGGACTGTAGAGTGACCATCCGGAATTTTTGTTTCTCTACTGACAGGTTGAGGATAGACAGGTTCAGAATGGGCCTGAGGTCCCCTGTCGTCTTTGGCACTAAAAAGAACCTGGAGTAGATGCCTGATCCAGATGGATCTGGGGGGGGGACCGGCTCGATGTTTCATTTTTGTAGCAGCTTCGAAACCTCTAATGTTGCAGCCTCCCTGTGAGCTCTGGAAGGTGTGCTGGAATAATGGGACATGAAATGAAGGGGATAGAATATCCTCTGGATATGATGTTTAACACCCAGCGGTCTGCAGTAATAGACTCCCATGCCGCTGGATGTAAGGAAAATCTTCCGCTGACTGCCTCCAGAGTAGAGCAGCTGGGCAACCCCACAGGGTTGCTGTGCAGGTCTGTCGGAAAAAGGTTCCCTAGACCCGAAGTTTCTGGGACCCCCCCTGCCTCTGGAACGGCATCAGTCTTGTCCCCTCTGCCTCTGGGGGACGAATATTCCTGAGCGTCACGAAAAGACTGATTTTCAGAACTACATCTTCTTTTGCCCCTTTTGGTTCCTGGAGTAGGACCTCTGGGGGTTAGAGAAGCGGATTTCGACGGCTGATAAAGTCTTTCCGTCCTTCTCACTCTGGGTTAGTGTGTCACGTACAGTCCTCCCAAACAGGATGATCCATCGAAAGGGACGTTGATGAAAGACACCTTAAAGGGGTCCGCAAATTGACACAGCCTGATCCAGGCGTGTTGCCTCAAGACAACGCCTGTACCAGCAGCTCTAGCGGCTCCCTCCATAGCATGAGAGAGACGAGACGCATAGAGGTATTAGTCACTGATTTCAGTGTAGTCATCTTCGTAGTAAAGGACTGCTTGTCCTGCTGCGACAGACTCCGGGGACGACTCAGTTAGTTCCAATATAAGGTCTCACTGCAGTTGGATGACATGTGCCAAGTAATTCAGCGCACGGATAGAAAATGTCGCTGACGCGTACATGTGCTTCCCGAAATGATCCATCGACCTGGACTCCTTGTCTGGTGGATGTACAGAGGAACTCTCCTGTGCCAATTCCTTCTTTGTGGCTGCTGCAACCACCAAAGCGTCTACCAGGGCTCCCTTGGACCATGCTTGCCTGTCTAACGGCGGGGAAAGAATTTTGTCTGGCCTTTTGGGTATAGGCTCTACGGTGTCAGGATCCTTCCATGCCCTAGTGGTGATGAGGTCCACCAAAGGGTCAGCTGGAGGGGAGACCCAGGAAGTAGATGGGCCCGCGCCAAAGGCCTCCAAGAATACGGACTCATCCACAGAGGGTTTGGGGCTGACCAACCTCCTCTTTGGCGGAGGATCTCCATAATGTCTCCGAACGAGACGTCCTCGGTAGGTAATCTGGGAAAACCCTCTCCTTCAAGTCTGTATCAGTGGTAATGGACTCAGGGGAATCCAAGTGCCTCCTCTTACACTTGTGCTTACGAGGTTCCTCCCCAGTGGGACTCTCTGAAAAGGATTCGTAAGCCTCCGGGGGTTCCCTGAGGGGAACAACCTGCGGTTGCTTTGGCACGGGCTGTCCCTGAGACAGGGTAAAAAGAGCAGAATCCAAAATCAGACGGGTCTGGGTAGGATCCGAGTAGGTGAGCTCAACCCCTGGGAGAGAACCCTTTCCACTGCCCCAAATGTTGGAGAGCACACCTCCGCAGCTCGTAAGAATGAGGATCTCCCCAGATCCGAAGCAGGGATCAAAGCCGACGGCAGGGTAGTCTGGGCACCGAGGATGGGATCAGAAAGAGTAAGATATCAACCCTCTGGTCCGACTACGGCTCCAAGAGTCTCCCGAATCAGAGATCGGATCAGAGGAACTCAAGGTGACTGCCGGCATCGAGGAAACGAGAACCATCAGTGCCGACCCAACAGCTCCAAAAGGTCTCGGACCCGAGAACCCCGAAGCATCGGGTCAGATCGGGGAAGGAGAAATAGGGTGGAACATAGTTGTAGAAGGACCTTCTCCCATGGGAGAGGGCCCTGGTAAGACCCCCATCTGAATCTGGTTCTGGATGAACCTCATCAGCCTGTCCATATCAATTTTGGAGACACTCTGAGTTGACCTGAAGGAAACGACCGACTCGGGTCTGGGCCGGATCTGATGGGAGTGCCTCGGCTCCGATGGCTCCCTTGGCTCCAGTAAGAAACGGGGAGAGCGGAGCCAAAGAGAACGAGACCTGGGTGCCTTTGAAGAGGGGCTGGAGAAAGACTCCCTGTCCGGTGATCTTTTTCTGGGCCTGTCCCTCCCTTTGTGGTGCTTCTCCTTCTCTCTTCTGTCCCTACCTCTCTGGGACGAATCCAATGAAGCAGGCCTGGCGGGAGGTTCAGTCCCTGCCTGCACAGCGTGACTGGCTGGGGAGGAAACCAAGGCAGACTCTAGGGCAGAAGCTGGTAGCAGACCCTTAGCCACAAGTTTAGCCCAACGATCCTTCTTTGCCCTAGGGTTAAAGCCTGAACAAATGTCACAGGATGCAGACAGATGGGTGACCCCTAAACATATAACACACAGTGTGGCCATCGGCTGGTGAGAGCTTATAACCACACTCATTGCATTTCTTGAAAAGAACCTTAGGCTGTTCAGCCATAGTGGAGAACAGTAAAAGCCCTAACGGCCAACACACACACACACACACACACACACACACACACTTAACTCATTCACTCCAGAGCAAATCAGGAAAAGCTGCCTGCTTAATTCCACCATAGGAACAACAGTGCAGCCTGAGCTCATTCTCAGAAAATCCATTTGTAATACCATACAGAAAACAAACGTTCATAACTCTAACTATAAGAGGTAGACTAAAAATGTAAACGCGAAAGTTGTTCAGCAGACACTGACCTTTCCAACAGTGTAAATGTTGAGTGTATATCAAAGTCATTATTAAATATTTGGCAAGGAATGCTGATATTGTGCATATTTTTTACCTTTTTGGAAAAACAAAGCATGATATCTTGGTCAATGTACCATGCAGACCCATACAATTTGAATGCAATTTGTTAGTATGAATGTCGGCTTTAAAATGATACCTTAACCATTATTGTGTGATGTTCCTTTCTTGAGATATTTACAGAAATATGATTAATATATTATTTTTCATAATTGATAAATAAACAAAGCATATCATCTCATCACCTGTAACAGACAGAGCCCACATATCAGTATAGAAGTTGTGCATCTGAATGTCAGCTTCAAAATGATGCATCATTTGTGTGATCACCATGCTCCCTTGCAAAGATATGGGCATAATAATGAAAAGTATTGTAAATGTATAATTTTCATAATCATACAAGACTAAACAAACTGTGATATCTGTACATGTGTAGAGTGCACAGACACAGTTCTTTTACCATGTTGTAAGGAGTAACACTGTCTTCAAAATGAGGTATTACTTGGCACAGTGACATGCTCCCTTGCAAAGTTATTTATCAAAATATGAAAAAAATCATAATTTCCATAACCTAATTCCAAACAAACTTTGATACCTGCACATGTGTCTAACATACAGGCACAATTCTTTTACCATGTTGGAACCAGCAATACTGTCTTCAAAATGAGGTATTACTTGGCACATTCAGATGCTCCCTTGCAAAGTTATTTACCAAAATATGAAAAAAAATCATAATTTCCATAACCAAAGTCCGAAACAAACTTCGATATTTGCACATGTGTACAACATACAGGCACAATTCTTTTACCATGTTAGAACTATCAAAACTGTCTTCAAAATGAGGTATTACTTGGCACACTGACATGCTCCCTTGGAAAGTTATTTACCAAAATATGAATATTACTAAGCCCTTCCTGCCATCTAAACTCTACACATGCCTGATAAAAGCAGAATAAAAAAAAGAACTATTGCGGGATGGTTACTGTCATATTAGATTGTACGTGCTAGCACTCTCCTGAAACGGTTGTTCTTTCTCAGCACCTTCACCAGCTCCTTACCACAGTTATTTGCCAAACACAGAAAAATATATTTTACACAACACATTTCATAATAGAGTTTTACTTACTATACTGGTCCTACTTGGTCATGGGTGTTTTACATTCTTCTCACAAGCAGCATATTATCAATCCTGCATAGCTCTCCTCACGCCATTGTGGAGGTCAGTCAAGAACAATACAATGCCTTCAAGGACGCCCACAGGCAGGTGCAAGGGGGTGCACTTGCACCCCCCTGGAATCCGCTGGCAAGTTAATCTTTTGATTTAAAAAAAAAAAGTTTTTTTTTTTTTTTTTTTTTAAAGGCGTTCTTCTTTAAGAAGTCCAGTCGCTGGCGTGCTGACATCATCGCGCAAAGTTTGCTGTGACATCATCGCGCGGGAGCTGAAATGGACAGTTTAGAGGACCTTACTGAAGATGGGACCCTTTCAAACGAACGGGAACTGAAATGGACGGAAGATGGGACCCTTGCGAGCGGGAACGAAGATGGGATGCTTTAGTGGAGCGAGAACTGAAACGGGCAGCTTTAGTAAGGTAGGGGTGTGTGTGTGTGTGTGTGTGTGTGTGTGTGTGTGTGTGTGTGTGTGTGTGTGTGTGTGTGTGTGTGTGTGTGTGTTTGTAAGTATAGATATATAGATATATATACAGTGATTTAAATGAAGAGAATCTTTATCTTTTGACTTACTATTGGTCTTTATTTTCAAAGTGTTATCTAAGTATCCAAGTTGCTGAAATTATTGGCTCTTTGGAAACATTGAGATGATTTTTTTCCAAAATACAATACTGTTACTTGCCAAAATCAAACTCCCTTTAATGTTGTCTAAAACATGTTTAATAAGTTTCTTGAAATTTTTGTCCTTAAACCAGTTTTTCATTTTTGCATTTTGCTATTATACCTTTACTAGAGATAAAATGTAGTTTTATTGCCGAAAATTCTGGTATTCAGCAAAATCACTAATCTTTTTTCTTGTATACATTTCAAGTTTGTTGTGGAATTTGAAAAAGATAATATGGATGGAAAATTTCCTGTTCAGTAATTGTCCTTCCTGGGGTGAAAGCTGATACCTGTTGAGTGAGAAGCACTCTGGATGGTTGCAGCATTCAGTACAGGTGGCAAACAATAACCCCCCTATTTATTATGGCATATTCTTAGCCACTTAATGAATATCAAAAGTTTATAATGCAAGATAATTGGAGGAGTTCATTAAGCAGTTGCATTTTTCTTGTTTTTGCAAGGATGTTTGATAAAACCACTTATATTTTGTATAGCTAGGAGGAAGAAACTTTGCAAATTGTTTGCTTCATGGTGAATAATGATCATGTCATAAATTAGGAAAAATAATTTTTAACCTAGTTGAGATATTACTAATTTTGGATTCAGGCAGTAATGATATTGTCATAAATTCCTTGCAAACTTCAGTGAAGTTTGTGTTTGCTTTGTGCATAAGGGGGTTACCTGTTTCCATAATAGTTTGGGGATAACTAGGTTGGTCCTTTGAGTCTGACTACACCCAGAATTGTGCTTTATTACCTGTCCTCCCAGCAATGTCATGGTGATTGCTTATGTTTCAGTTACTGTAGTCAAATATGGAAATTAGAAGTTATGTACCTACCATAACGTTCCATGTTAGTTGTCTTCTCTCGCCTTCTTTCTTGCTGGATGGGTTCGGAGCCGATCCTCGGCTCCGACTCGGCACTAGCTTTAGCTCGAGAACTCCTTTTACCAGCTCGAGGCAACCCTATATCCCATGATGCAAGGCGGAACTACCTCAGATCTCGTTTGGCAGCTAACTAACCCTGCTAAAGACTTATCCTAATATAATTAGGAACTATGGTTCCTAAAAGAAGTCCTCATAACAATGCTCCAGAGGAAGCAATCTAATAGGAACTCTCCAAGATCTGTCCAGGCCAGGGGGAAGGAGGGAGGGAAGCAAGAAAGAAGGCGAGAGAAGACAACTAACATGGAACGTTATGGTAGGTACATAACTTCTAAATGTTAAGTTGTCAATCTCGCCTTCATTCTTGCTGGATGGGGCCGCGTCCCTAGCACCTGTATCCCGGGTGGCTCAATGGAACAGACTCTTGAGAACAGTGGAACCAAAACTGGCCCTATCTCTGGAGGCCAAATCCAACTTGTAATGAGACACAAAGGTATGAGGCGTGGCCCAAGTAGCTGCTGCACAAATAGTGTCAATGGGAAGTCTATCCTGAAAGGCTACAGAAGTGGATAGACTCCTGGTCGAATGTGCTTTTGGCTTAGAATATAGTTGTTTGCCCCTTAGAGAGTACACATAGGAAATGGTGGAAGTCAACCATCTAGATAAGGTCACTTTAGATACTGGAAGACCCAACCTGTTTCCTGCATAGGAGACAAACAATTGGTCTGATTTTCTAACTTGTTTAGTCCTATGTAAGTAGTACCTGAGCTGACGATGAACATCCAAAAATGCAGCTTCTGTTCAGCTCTGTCAGAATAGTTAGGAAAGAAAACTGGTAGATCAATAGATTGGTTAATATTGGCTTGAGATACAACCTTGGGAAGAAAGGAAGGGTTAGTTCTGAGCGAAACCCTATCCTTATGAAACACCAGATAAGGTGAACGAATACAGAGGGCCTGAATCTCAGAAACTCTTCTTGCAGAAGTAACAGCCAGCAAAAATATAGTTTTCCATGTCAACAACTTTAAAGAACACGTAGCAGACGGTTCGAAAGGAGGTAGAATTAGGGATGCCAACATTAAGTTCAGATCCCATTGCGGAGGAGGATGTTTCACAGGTGGTTTTAGGAGAAAAACTCCTCTCAAAAAGGCTTTGCATAACCTATGAGACATGATGTTATTGTCCTGCAAGCCAACATGAAATTTGGAAATAGCAGCCAGTTGTACCTTGACTGTAGATGATGACGATCCCGAATGAAAAACCTCCGCCAGGAAATCCAAAACAGAATGTATAGGAGCGGTGAAAGGATCAATATTTCTGGCGTTTGCCCAAAGAGTAAACGCCGCCACTTGCTAGCATAAACAGTTCTAGTGGACGACTTTAAAGAAGACACTAAAATGTCTCTGACTGAGTCAGAAATCATTGGTAGCCTGGCTAGGGAAGGAAGTGGAGCAACCAAGCAGTGAGGTTCAGAGAATGAATGGCCCGGTGCTGCTGACCCGACTGGTGGATCAAAAGATCCGGAACTGGGTCCAGATGCCAGGGCTGCACCAGAAGGTGATGATGTAGAGACGGAAACCAAATTTGTCGAGGCCAATATGGAGCAATGAGGATCAATTTGGCTCTCAAAACGGTGGCTTTCTGAATGACTTGTGGAATCAATGGAAAGGGAGGAAAAGCATAAAGAAGTCCCCGAGGCCAATCCTGGGTTAGAGAGTCTCTCAAGGGTTGGCCTGGAAGAGGAAATAGTGTGAAGTAATCTGGGCACTTGCTGTTTTGAGGGGTAGCGAAAAGATCGCAACAAGGGGTGTCCCACTTCAGAAAAATCTGATCCACTACAGACTGATTGAGAGACCACTCGTGAGGCATCAGAATAGATCTGCTTAGCCTGTCCGCCAATAGGTTGGACCTGCCGGGGATGTGCATTGCTATCAGAAACCGCTGAGAAGAGATCGCCCATTGCCAAAGTCTGAGAGCTTCTCGACATAAGGGATAGGACCTGGTTCCGCCCTGTTTGTTGATGTACCAGACCACGGACATGTTGTCCGTCTGTACTGCAATAGTCCCTGTGGGAAGAAAGTCGTCGAGGGCTTGCAACGTTAAAAGCACTGCTCTCATCTCCAGGACATTTATGTGCAGGTGGTATTCTATGGGTTGCCACGTCCTGTGGACCATCCTGCCCTGATAATGCCCCCACCCGATCAGAGAGGCATCCGTGGTGACTGTGGCAACTGGAGGAGGGGGAACAAAGGGTCGGCCCTGATGAAGAAGAGGGGAAGATATCCACCATCGTAGATGAGCCCTGCAAGACTGTGTCACTAAGATCTCATGTCTCATGGGCAGATGGTAATGCGACCACTGCGTGAACAACATCCACTGCAGGAGACGCATGTGGAAGCGAGCCAGTGGAAGAAGAACAATGGCTGCAGCCATTAGGCCTAGAACTTTCAAGACAAACCTGGCTTTGACCTTGTTGCTTTGTAACAGAAGCTGAACAAATTTCTGGATGTCCAGAATCCTTTGATTTGTTAGCCTGGCTAACATTTTGACGGTATCTAACTCTGCGCCTATAAAGGTGATAGATTGGCAAGGCAGCAGAGAGGATTTTTCAAATTCACGAAATTCCTAGACTCTTGCAAAGCTGTAAGGTGTAGTCTCTGGACCGAAGAAGCTGATCCTTGGAGGTGGCGGAGAGGAGCCAGTCGTCCAAATAAGGAAACACTTGGAATCCTCGCCGTCTCAGGTGAGCTGTGACCACTGCCATGCATTTGGTGAACACTCTGGGGGCTGAAGTGAGGCCAAAGGGCAGTGCTCTGAATTGGTAATGACTGGCTCCCAGCCGAAAGCGGAGAAACCTTCTGGAGCGTCTGTGAATCTTTATATGATAGTACGCATCCTGAAGGTCTATCGAGCACATCCAGTTGTCCTTGCCCAGAAAGGGCAGAATGGATTGCAGCGTGACCATCCGAATCTTGCCTTTCTGACAGACTTGTTTAGTCTGCTTAGGTCTAGTATTGGTCTCCAATCTCCCGTCCTTTTGGGGACCAAAAGAATCTTGAGTAGAAGCCGGATCCTACTTGGTCTGCCGGTACTGTTTGGATGGCTCTTTTCCCAGGAGTTTTGAAACTTCCTGTTTTGCCAAATCCCTTTGACCGGGTGAGATGTCTGGAAGGGATTGTAGAGGTACGGGAAACCTTTGAAGGGATTTTGTAACCCTCGGATATAATCGACTGTACCCACTTCTCTTGTGATAGGGATTGCCAGGCTACTGGGTACAGCGAAATTCTTCCCGACTGCCTCCAAGGGTGGACAGTCGGGCAACACCTCAGGGATGCTGAAAGGGCTTCTCAGGAAGAGGCTCCCTGTTGCCCTGGTTCTGAGGACCCCCCTGCCTCTAGGGCGTCTATTATTGTTACCCCTCTGCCTCTGGGGGTAAACTGACCACGTGTGTCCGGTGTAGCTCCTTGGGCTTTACGGAACCACATCTTCCCCCCCCTCTGACCCTTGGGATATGGTCTAGAAGGAGTGGAAAACTGGACTCCAACGGCAGAAAGAGTTTTACCGTCCTGTTCACATCTGGTCAAAGTATCCTTCACCTGAGGTCCGAACAAAGCCGAACCGTCAAAGGGGTGTTGGTGAAGGACGCCTTAAAGGGTCTGCAAAATTACACAGCCGCATCCAGGCTTGGCGTCTAAGAGCAACACCTGCGCCTGCGACCCTGCTCGTTCCATCGGCTGCATAAGATATGAGCCGCATGGAGCAGTTAGATATCCAATTCAGGATAGCTAGCTGAGAGGCAATCTTTTCCTGAGCCCCAGCAGCTGAAGGATCCTGGACTACTTCTCCCAGTTCCTTGAGAATATCTCGTTGAAGCCTGGTGAAGTGACAAAGGTAATTCAGCGAACGCATAGCAAAGGTCGCTGAAGAAAACATCCGCTTTCCATACCTGTCCATGGTCCTAGAATCCTTATTAGGAGGATGGACAGGTACTGAAGGATCCGCCAGTTCCTTCTTAGTGGCCGCCACCACCATAGCATCCACAGAGACACCTTTGGACAGGAACTGTTTGTTCGAAGGGGCCGTGATGAACTTGGATGGTCTCCTGGGGACAGGTTCCACAGAATCTGGAGCCACGCCTTCGAGCCACTACCTGCATGAGTGGGTCGAAGGCGGAGACACCCAGGAGGTGGAGGGTCGGGATCCAAAGCCTCCAGGTATACCGACTCATCCTCGGAAGGGTCAATGGAGGCCAATTCCCCTCTGTTTGAGGAGCTCAAGGATGTCTGAAAATGAGACATCCTCAGAGGGGGACCGTGGGGAACCCTCCGACTCATCTAAGTCGGTATCAGATGTAGTAGACTCAGGTGAGTCTGTGTGTTTCCTCTTACACGTCCTCTTCCGAGGGGGTTCCCCTGCAGGGTCAGGAGAAACCTCGGAAGAGGAGGAAATTCCCAGTGGGGAAACCTGGGGCGATGGATCCCTGGGCCTGAGAGCAAGAGGCTGACAAGAGGCATCTGCAGGCACTGATGAGGGAGGAGCTAGAGGGATAGACCGTTGACCAGGCTCAGAGGCCAGGACACTCCTCATCACCTCAAAGGCTCCTCTACCGGAGAGACCTGAACACACCCGCTCGAAGAAACAGGAATGGTCGGCACCAAGGAGAGAGAAGGCTCGGAGGCCGATGTCGGCGCCGAGCTTACCAAAGCCGAAGCTCCGAGAGGGAGAGCGGGGTCGGACAAGGGTCCGATGCCACTAGCCCCCTCGGAGCCGACAGTGGAAACCCGACGACCGGATCCCTCCAAGGAAAGTCTCAAGGAGGAGATCGGAGCAGAGGATGACGGAGCCGAAGGATGTAT
Organism: Protopterus annectens; assembly: GCF_019279795.1. Lineage (NCBI taxonomy): Eukaryota > Metazoa > Chordata > Ceratodontiformes > Protopteridae > Protopterus > Protopterus annectens. The sequence continues at coordinate 853,345,005 of NC_056743.1, read as the reverse complement.
CGGCTCCGGCATCGAAACAGTCGCTGTCCCAAGAAGCTCCGGCTCCGAACTCTGGTGTGGAGTCGGGAGGAGGAATCTCAAGAATTGGGGCTGTAGCCGAAGTCTGTTGAGACGGGCTATGGAGCATTTGGGCCAGTGCCTGAGATTTCAACAGCCTGCTTACCACCCTCTCCAAATCGTGGTCAGACAGCCTGGAAGACCTCGAAGATCGGCTCCAATGGCTCCGCTCCGACAAAAGAGGAGACCCCGGAGCCGAGTGAATACTTAGTATCGAAGGGGACCGGGATCTCTTACGGGCGGAGCCATCGGAGCCGAAGTCCCTTGAACCCCAGATGGAGCCGAGGATCTCTCGGCTCCGATGCTGGATAAAGTGTCGGCTCCAGCCGGAGCCGACAAGGCAACAGTAGTCAGGGTATCGGAGCCAGCCGGCACCGAACCCACTACTCTAGCAGAAGAAGTATCGGCTCCAGCCGGAGCCGATATCGGCTCCGACGGAGCCGGAGCCACCGGAGGAGGCTTGGACACTGTAGCCTGTGCCTTCGGTGGCTTAAGAGGTTTTCCTGCCCCTTGCTTAGGAGGAGAACCTTCAGGTTTTAACAAACCTCGGAGGATCAATTTGTTCCTCCTTTCCTGCAGGACTCTCTGGCTAAAGGCATGACACAACGCACAGGAGTCCTGCAGGTGCAAAGGTCCCAGGCAATACACACAAGTGTGACCGTCTGTCAGGGACATTTTCTGACAGCACTGGTCACACTTCTTGAAGCCTGAGACCTTGCCTTCCCTAGACATCCTAAAAGGATATACACAAACAGTCCCCACAAACACACAACTTAATCCCTACACAGACACACAGGAAGGGAATAACTTGGGGAACTAGGCCTGACTAAAACTTTAACTGAAAAAACTGTTTTAAAAGTTTAAAAAGGAAGGGAATAGGGTGGGCTGTACTAAGTACAGGCTAACCTAACACTGAAGGGAAATTAAACCCCTAACTAAACTTTTTTCTTCTTTAACAAGAAAAAACTTACCTCAGCTGGCAAAGGAGACCTCTTTCGCTAAGCGGCAAACGAGATCTGAGGTAGTTCCGCCTTGCATCATGGGATATAGGGTTGCCTCGAGCTGGTAAAAGGAGTTCTCGAGCTAAAGCTAGTGCCGAGTCGGAGCCGAGGATCGGCTCCGAACCCATCCAGCAAGAATGAAGGCGAGATTGACAACTTAACATTAAATATTCCTAGTAAGCAAATTGTGTATATTTTATTTTATCTGTTTACAGCTACTTTATAGAACAATATTAGATAAAAGTACAAAGCAGAAATTTTCAAAAATAAGCATGTAAAATTGTTAAATTAGTGAGTATTGGACTACATAAGTGCCACTACATGAGAAAAGAGAGGGTAACTGACGTGTAATTAGTTTAAGTAGTGAACCTTTGCAACATAAACTTAAAGTGACAGGTAGTAGGAGCAGATAGAATAGGACAGGAATGGGAGGAGTTACTAAGTTAAAGTATGAAAAGGACAGACATCTCAAGAATCATCGGTCTTTACAATACAACAGAAACAAAGAGGGTGAAGATGGGAAATCAAATATAATTATACAACAGCTTATTTTTACAGCTATTTCAAGAAAGCTTTAAACTTTGTAGGAAGCCAATTGGAAATACCAAATCGGCATTCTAGCTGAAGTCCTTTTAAAGTGGATAGAGGGTAATGGACCATTCTTCAACTGGCTAAAGGGATGGGGTGGTACTTCAGGAATCAGTACTAGTCTCTGAGCCAGCTATAGCTTACCTGTAATCATCTGAAATGTCTGGATTTGCTTCAGTGAGTCCGGTAATATGGGGACTGAATGGCAAAAAAATGGACTTGTATATACTAAGACCGAGATGGCCATTTCCTGAAATATTCCCCTTTTCTTTGAGGTATAGCAATCTTGTATTCGGTATTTATAAGTTTGGGGAGGACTTGATCCCCACATCATGGGTATGGGGAGCTTGCCCCCCTGAAAAAAAGAAGTTTAATGGAGAAGAGCAATGTTCAATATTCATTCTTCTCCTATATTTTCAAGCTTTTTTACCAGTGTGTCATCACTCAGCATTACAACTGCTGGCATTTCAATAGGGAGCCATTAATCCCCCTAGGCCATATGCACAAAGGAACACAGTATTTGCTTTCTGTCCTAACCTAGAATGTTTAAAACTCCAAGAAAATAAAAATAAAACTGCAATAAAACAAGAGTAAAAACAGAAGAAAACAATGTTAGTTTGCAAATCAAAAGTCTGATATGCTCATACACTAGTCTGATCTGGCAGCAGTCTCTGAAATGTTGAGAAACTGGATGCATTAAGGCTTGACAACAGAATGCTAAGAATGAGAGTCCACAAGGAGGAAGAAGAAACATTTTTGGAAGAGTCAACTAGTTTGAATTAAAGAGGAAATGATAAGTAGCAGCAACTATCTAAAGGAGGACAGAAGCAGCTTACAAAATGGTGAGTGATGGGAATCAGATGAAGAAAATACCTATGAGAACTGGTAAAAAGGCAGTGGATCATATGGAAAGGCAAGGTACATATAAAAAAGGAGCTATTTCATGGCGGAAGTGGCAAATGGGACAGGCTGGGGATCCAGTGTGGGACTGCACTGAATGAAATGGCCAACAGTTCTTCCTGCTTTGCTAAAGATGGTCTGCAATTCTCATCCCATCTCCTTCACATACTGGTTAAACTTTTCTCTGCCCCCATAGTGTTTTTAGTTAAGGTTCAACTTAGTAACATACCCATACAACAAATTATATTTCAAGTATCAGGGTAGAATTGCTTATTCCTAGAAGTTTAAACAACATAATCTTAGAACTTAAGCTTTTCCTGATCCTCAAACACATCCACACTGAAACTTGGTTCTTGTATAGTGAATACATTCCATTTACTAGGGGTCAGCACCTGTTATGAATTCAGGAAAACTGGAAAATGTGAGATAGCATCTATATTTGTACCCTTCATCTTATATCACATCCTGCATAATACTTGAGTGGACCTTAATGAAGTTTTAGTGACACAAAATTAATCAAACTATTACTTTATTGTCAATTACAGATCCCCATATATGTCCCTGCAGATCATGGAGAATGTGTAAATCAAATTGAAATGTGAGCAATGAAACAAAATACATCTCTTTTTGGAGATTTTAATTATCCCTCCGTAAACTTATGAAAGAGATTTTTAGATTTTGCAAATGTTAGCACCTTAGACCAAACAGTCCACTTTCCACCTCAGATTTAAACATTCAAGATGTTGCCTTTACAAACATATCCTCAGCTTCTACTACCCCTCTTGTAACTTCCTTCCTGGTTAAATCTGACAGTCTAGTTATTGACAAATATCAGCTCCTGTTGGAGTTCAGAAATCATATTTGCACTACATGGTTTGTTTTATTTTGCTCACTGCAGGAACTTTCTTGTTTCTTATTGATATAGTCAAGCTAATTTTACTCTTGTCAGTTTTGTGTTTTCACTAGAAATACATCATCTGAATTATTTTGCTCTGAAGATGCTCACTGTGTTACCTGACTACTCATGTAATACTGTCCACAGTATGCAGGCTTAACATGTTATATGTGGGCAGAGCAAGGCACACTGAGTACAAGGTGACACTGTGATGTTTGTTGTACAGAAACAAACAAAACAGTTGTAGATTATACTCAAACATTAGAAAAGCCTCAAAGGCATGCATGCAATAATCTAGAAATTAACCAATGAGAAAAAAAGACTATAAGACCAGTTATATTCTGACCACAGTAGTCCAGGTAAAGTGTAAATCATCACAGATACACTAATGACACAGAAAGGAACAGAGAAATGACAATGACAGCCCAGGTCTGTGAGCTAATGTGTTGCTGCAAGAGTGTTAGACAAGTTAGCAAGTATCATGGATTGTTCTTCATAAGGTATAGACAAGTGTGTGAAACTGGTACCTGAGAACTCAATTGCAGAGGTCAGAAAGGAGGACATTCCCTAGTTCTAGAAGTACAACGGAGAACATGGGGTTGTTGCAGAGGTCGTGTTGACAACTTGACGTGTAGTAGAATCTGTATGATGTTATGAACTGACTGCCTGAATTCATTTAAGATAAAGTCAGACTTGAAGATGCAAACAAAGTGATGAGTATGCCCTGATGACAGACCACTATTTTCCTGGATTCTCCCAAAGAATCCTGTGATATATTTGAAATGCTGTGTTGCCTCCTTCCGTCCCTTTTCCTACCAAGATGAAAACTGAGGCAGGATAGTGTCTACCACCTAGGCTTCACACCAGGTTTTACTGAAAATATATTCAGAGCTGTCCATATGAATATCTGTGGAGCTTAGAGGTCAGAAATCTTGAAAACAAAAGCAATACAGGGAAAAAGGTAAGAGATGGTTAATGACTTAAATATACAAAACCGCTTGTTTAAGGAACAGAAATATTTAAAGTAGCAGAAAATAGTTAAAAACTAGTGGATGGTTGTTTAAAATTGGCAAACAAGTACGACATTATGTTCAACAGCAAAGAGTATTGGAATACTGGAGATGGGGGATGGTGAAGGTCTAATTTTAAGAAAGACATGGTAGTTGCTTTCACCTCCATTTCAGGGTACACTCTGAATGGCTGTGATAAAATAGGCATTCTAGCAACCTTCACCATAAAGTTCGACTACATTCTTTACATAAGGCAGGATAACACAAGGAAAAGAGCAGAGAGTTGCTAAAGATAGCAACAGATGACCAGTGGGAGGAATGAGGGATTGTGTAAAACTGTAACCAGAACTAAAGGAGGCACACTGCCTGTGGCCATAGGAGAGAAACCCAGCCAGCTGGACCCAAATCAACAAGTGTGAACTTAAGTGACATGTAATTGCACTGTAGTACATGACACTTTGTGTAGATAATGTTGCTATGAACTGAATTTCATATCTGTTTCTTTTTACAGTTTTAAGTTGAAATCATTCATCTTTAAACAATAGTTATTTTGGATTATATTCTGAATATGTAACAAGGGGCTGTTACATGCAATTAACCTGTTTTGTCATGAACCAAGTTTTGCAGACAATGCAAAAAAATGTTTATTGTGCTTAACTGTAAAACTGGTGGCATATGTATGCCTCCTGTCATTGTAAACTTTCATACTGTGTGACCCTGAGTAAATCAGTTTACTTATTTGTGTCAACAGGGCATATCCTGTTACCAAAACCGAACAGAAACAAAGAGCAAGTTGACTTTAATGAACCCACCAATCTTATCAATAATATTATGAAGCAAGTTATGATGTATTCTGAACTTCTGTTTTCTTTCTAATTTCCTGAGTTTTAGAAATAACCACAGTACTTTTTATGCTTGCTGTTACACTCCACATGACGCTACATACCTTTGTTTTCAACTCTAATTATTTCAGTGCTGATACATTTTGATGTAACAAACAAAATTATGTCAGGAGCAGACAGCAAGCATGAGCTAATAAGACAAGAACACTGCAAAGATATAAATAGCATGAGCAAGAGAATTATGTTTTGGAAAACAAAACGCAAAGCCAAAGCTGCATTTATGAGTGGATATTAAATTCTGTCTAAAGTTATCTCAGCTGCATCAGGAGCTCTTTAAAGCTAGCAGAGAGCTCTGACACCATGTGTATCCCATCCTCGCTATGGCTTATCCTTGGTGAGGTGATTCTCTCTCTCTCTCTGCTGATTGAATATCTCACCCAGAATGCCTCGTGGGGTGCTAAGCACAGAGATTGTCGTTTCTATACCTCCTCCTTTCCCCCTACATCATTAAACCCTGCAGGCCTGACTGCTTAGTGAATGTCATATTGAGTGATGTGACTCTTCAGAAGACTCTCCATGTAAATGAGGATTTTTGTCACTAGGGAAATAAAACTACGATTTCACTGCTTGCTATTAAACATCCTCTGTTTAAGTTCTGAGTCACAGCTTGAATTGCAAACGGCTGACATGCAGAGCAATAGAAGGTGACGATTTTAAGAAATTACAGGTCATATAGCCCTGATCAAGAGGGAGAGTCGTACATTTTGAACAGCCTCCTGATTTAGACAACTAACACTTGTTAGAAACTGTATAAATCTGAAGCATTTTATTGCTGTATCTTGTACATATAGGCTATTCAGAACCTTAAGGGATTTGCCAGAAACACTACCTACAGCAAACACTGCAGCTCATTAGTGATTTAATAGAGTAATCAAGGAACAAAGTATGCCACATTGTGATCATTAACAGCATCTATTAAATGTATTTTTCTAATGACTAATATCTGCAAAATAGTCCTTGTGTAGGTGAGATATTAGTAGAAAGCCATTATCTAGATTACAGTATATGGTCATCTGCTAACAAAAAATTACTTGGGCTACTGCATGAAGTAAGCTAAAGCAACTGCATTGTGTACTACAGTATTATCTGAACATGTTAGACTTATCCCAGGTCCTACAACATATGGTTAGGTGCAGCTTCTCCTTTAAAAACATAAAGGCCCAGTAGAAAAGAAAATGGAGTAATGAATTGACTATATCTTAGTTTCTGTAGAATGTCAAGCCCGGGCATCCTCTGTGCGTCTGCATGCAATAACCATATCAGTGATGTGGCTAAAGCCACCTGTAATTATTAGTGAATACAGTACCTCGGGATACTTGATTTATAGAAAGGACAGAAGTCATACACAGAAGTAGGTCAAGTTGTCATTTTCATGAAAGATAACCTTACACCCAGCCAAGACAATAGCCAGTCTCTTGAGGTGGATGGTAGAGAATTTGTATTCATCATCCATGTAGGCTACAGCAAAAATCAGGAAAGATGCTTTTATCTACTGAAAATGTAACAAGGATCACAGAGTCATAAGGCTTTCATGGCAAGAATGCATAAAACCAGTTTTATTAAGGGACTTTGATATTTCATAGACCTATCATCCTACAATAGAAGGAATCAGTGAGTGCATTATACATGCTTTCCACTAGATCATCATCATCATCAGCCCCACTTTTTCCCATTTTTGTCTACATGGGGTCGGGGTATCATGTTAACTGTTGCCAACTCTCTCAATTCAGTGCTACACTCTTGCCTTCTTCAGCACTCATGCCTGCCTATCGCAGATCTTTCACACAGTCCATCCACCTCGTTGTAAGACTATTGCTTTGTTTAGGTTTAGTAAATGTCTCAGTGTTTGGGTTATAATGTTTGAAATAAAAGTTGTAAATGAAATCCAACTGCCTGTAATCATTGTAGAACTAAAGCATAAAACAGTATGCACACAGATTTGAACAGTGTCTATGGCAAATGGGGAGAAATAGCCAAGTAATGGGACACTGGAATGGCTGTGTGGGCGGGGCTTGGGGTGGGTGGACTCGGGTGGGGCTGTGTTGGCAGGGGGCGGGGAGAGCTATGTGGGTGGGGCTGTGGGTTTGCACCCCCCCCCCCTGCAAAAAATCCTGCTGGCTCCCTTGAATGCCTTCCTCAGTTAGGTGAACGCCATCCCTTCTGAACAGGTGAACATCTTTCGCAGTGATGCTGTCATGATAGATTGTAGATCCACCAACACTGTGCATCAAGCCATGCATGAACCCATTCTGTAAATGTGGCCACCAAGACTGCAGATGTTCAAAAATTGCTGTGATTTGAAACCGTAGTGAATAGATACTTGCAGCTATATGCCATATACGCACACACATATGATCACATATACATATATATATATATATATATATATATATATATATATATATATATATATATATATATATATAAAATAGCATTTAACTTTCAGACGCACACAAACTTCAGCCTCATAGAGCAAGACATCTGGACAAAGCATAAAATAAATAGGACCACACTATAAATAATGCTGTCATGCACTTATAAAATTGGTAGAACAGGATTTCTGTTACTATGCATTTCAGGAATATGAAATGTAAAACAGAAATGTCTGTTACTTAGCAACTTCGGTCCGTTTTATGAGGAATACCCAAACATATGGAAAATGAGTCCCCATACGACCCTTTAGTACTGTAACAGCTGAAAGGTTTAAATGTAAAATAAGAACAAGACTATAATTGGTAACTCAACAAAATGACTTCACAGTTCAAAATGCACTGGAAATAATTTACCACAATATTGCAGGATAGTCTCAAATAAATAAAGACCACATTTGACGTAGGGTATAGTCATTGCCTTACAAGTAAAAAAGAAAAATAACTACTAAACTATAATCAGTAACTCGACAAAAAGTAAACAATGTAAAATATATTCTTCCACACACACCCACATTTGTTACATTTCTTGACATTGTACAAATGACAGAAAGAAAGTGGTGGTGGTGGGGGGTGGCTTGCAAGGACTCCAAGTGGATAAACAGCCAAATCTGACTTGTCCATTCACCAATGTGCTAATGACTTGTACTTATGTGAATAACTCTGACAGCTGCTGACATGTTTGCCTGAAAAGTGGTAATGAGTCAGTGATATTTTGTAGCTGCAGTTATTGGTAATGTGCTAATGACCTGCATTTCATTACTGCAAAGTTATGCATGCTCAGAGACAGGTGCTAATTGCTCCACAGAACCTGTTGAATAGGCATTCATTATATTACCTTGTGCAGCTGCTGTGTAACAGAGTCATTATCATCAGTAAGTACAAGACCTGAGTAAGTCCAAACACCTGCAGCAATTGGAGAGACCACAAAATGTCCCTTACAGATAAAATTCAGGGTTTTCAAGATCTGTCTTATGCTGACAGGCTGAAGTAATTGTCACTTTACTCTCTGTCATACCGACTGCTCAGAGCAACAAGAAAACCTGATATATATTCCAGGTCCATAGAATTTATATTTTTAGTTTGCTGATAGCTCCCCCATCCCCATGCTATGTTATACCACCCCTTCTCTCCTTATTTAACTCTGCCACTACTATATGGAGACTATGTCAGACCTGGTAAAATGTATTTTCAATGTTTTGGGCCAGATCTAACATCTGCTGACTGCAGAAGTAATGCAAACCAGGGCTAGTAATGTCCTACTATAACAGAGTATGGCCTTCCAATCATTTCTTTGCTGTCATCACATAACTCAATGCCAAAAAAAGGAGAGCAGAAATCTAATCCCCCCACACCAAGCCATTCCATAGTCTGATTACTTGGCTAGTTCTCCATTTCTCCACAGTGCCATAAACAAAAACTCTCAGTGTGCATACTTTCTGCTTTACCTCTACAATGATTACAGATACTTGTATTTAATTAAAAACTTTTACTTCAAATTTTGTAACACAAACACTAACAGACATTTGCTAAACAAAGTAATACAGTCTCACAATGAGAACAGATTTGGCATTACAACTTCTATGCTTTTGAAACTTACATTCACTGAAACGGCACAAATTCACATTGAAAGAAAATGCATCTGGCCATTGGCATATTATGTTTGCCCTTGAGCTGTTTTCAAACCATCAGCCTCTTGCACACATTTTAGGACCATGCAAAAGTTCTTTAATTCACCTTCCTCATTGCAATAAATTTCAATGTATAATAACTAAATCATATCCCTTGTATAATACGTCATCAATTGTTAGAGCATGTTTTAAATGTATAGTTTGAACATCAGCATATAAAGAACATTTATTCTGATAAGCAAAGATCAACATATGTTACAATTCATCCCTCTGTAAGTATATGTAATGCACACACACGTGTGTGTGTGTGTGTGTGTGTGTGTGTGTGTGTGTGTGTGTGTGTGTGTGTGTGTGTGTGTGTGTGTGTGTGTATACATACACAAATAAACAAGACAGGGAGTGAAACAGAACCCTGTCCTATATGCAGAGAAAAAGGATTAGACATACCTGCATTCACTGACATTAGCTGAGGTCCCTACGCACATGTTTTGTAATAGAATGGCAAACTAATCAGTGCTTGAAGATGTAAAATACATAATCCCTTTAAATGTAATCAAATGCTGTCTTATCATCCAGGTGGACTACTAGTAAGGGAGAATTTGTCTGCAGCTTGAATCAAAGACACACTGTTAATAATTCTATCAAAACTCTATATCCCACAAGCTTTGATCCAAATGGATCAAACCTAAAAGCAGCAGGACCAGCCTGGACAACAGAGCAGCCATAAAGATTGTATCATTCTGGTATGGCAATCAGATTGACCTATAAGCTTCTGCCCTTCCTTGGGGATCACCATCACTGTTGCTTCTTTCAAAGAGGGTTGCGTCTCTAGTGGTCTTAACATTACAGTTATCAAAACAAACATCTCTGTCAACATCCACTCTTTTCCCCTTTCATACGTACATTTCATAAATCCACCTATTTTTCAAAGAAAATTGCTCTCTCTGATTGGGTACATCTGTCTGAGTTCTTACACCATTATTTCAAGTCACTAAGGTTATTTTATCTGCGTTCCTGTCCATAGTTTGGCCTCCTTGTTTCAGGCATGCTAGTGCATTTGGTTTCAGGCATGCTAGTGCGTTTGCTCCAATTTACCATCTGCCCTGACTGTCATCATCACTTTCCTGATCTACTACCTTTCTTCTGTTGTACCACTCTTGGTCTCTCTGTTGTACTTGTTCCAGGCATGTTGACAGGCATTTCTTCAGATATGCCATTTAACGCATTTCCAGGAGAATCTCCTTTTTCCTCTAGCCAATAGATTTTTTTACCCAAGTACGACATCTTTGTATCTCTAAACTGACTGCTTCATTTTTAACCACAACAAAACACAACTGCTTATTCAGTAAGCGGTTTCCTGTCTGTAGCAACACTGAAAAGACTACAATTTTGTACAAAAGGCCAAAATTGCTTATGGGATAGTGCACATTCCCAAAACGCAGGTGTGCAGTGGAAAAAAAACACCATAATACTGAGCTGAAAACAATGACAGTATGCAGCACAAACATTTCAAATGTCCCTCCTCAACAAATGTTTCTGATCCTGAAACGGAAAGTGAACGGCACAATCAAGTAAATCACAATCTAAGTAAATAGAACAAAACTCAAAGCCGTTTAATCGCTTCTGATGTAACAATGAAGACGCCAGCATGAAGCCAAACAAAAAGAAATAACACACAAAGCTTACTGCAGTTACAGAGATATCAGCCACAACACGATCTATGTGCACACAAGACTTCATAAGGCAGGATTTGCAAAGCGATACACTGGCGAAATTCAAAAAGTCACCAACAAACACACGTGCTGAATTGCGATGAAAGAGAACCAAATATTACAGTTTCAATTAATGAAGTGGGTTTCAAAACAAACCTTTTCCTCTACCTATTAACTTCCAGCCCCTGCCAGGGCGTGCTGTCTCTGATATGAAACACCATCAATTGGAATAGCCATCACCACCACAGCATTACAAATAAGAAAGAAACGCTACTGAAGAATAAAAAGATTAAGTTCTCACAAACAGTGCATTTAACATTTACCGGTGACTAACTGAATGCCAGCCCGATGGTTTAGCATCGCAATGATTTGTGAAAAAACTGGAAGCCTTCAGTGAGTACATTTAAAAGCGAAATTAACTCCCCAAAGCATATTACTCAATCGGCATACTAGGTCAAGATACAACACAGGAAAGCAACTTAATTTTGCTTTGGGAGAGGGCTTATAAGAAACATACAACGCTCAGTTCTGTATGCATGTGCATTATGGTTCATACTTCTAACATGAAAAACAGCATACAACCCGAAAAAAACTAAACTGTAAAATAATAGTTGTAAACGGAAAAAGTAATGTGGAATCTTAGGCTTGTCCCAACTTTCGAGTAGCGATACAATAGCTGGCCACTTACAATCTACAAGCAGTACAAACCCAAAAGAAACAGCAAAGGCACAAAATCAACAGAAGTTCAAAGTGACAAACACCAACAAAAGAAGCACTGCTTACAAGTTACCTGCTAATAGTTTCTTGAGCAAGTTGAATTCAAGAGCTACTTTACCAGGCAATAAAAGGTTTATAGATATAAATAAAAAAAAAAAAAAAAAAGCATCCTGCTGCACATCTAAAAGTGGGTGAAGATGAGTGCTGAAGAACTGAAAGAAAGCACTGGGGGTGGAGGTGTGATGCAAGTGGTGGCTTGGATTGCAAGAATCCGATTGGCTGCCACCACTTGCTTCATCAACAATTTTGGAAACAGATTTTCTAGTAAATGTTTAATGCGAACTTAATATTAAAATATGCTGAATTGTAACTGCATAAGATAAACTACATGTTCAGTTACAACTTCAGTGTGTTTTACATTAAGCTCAGCTACAAATCTGCAGTACAGTTCCTCACGCTTGTGGAAGGCACTCGGGGGTAACAGCTTGCAATTAGTTTCTTCTCATGGCGTGCTCGGTGTTAAGCACAGAGGCGCCATGAAAAGGTACTCGAGGGGGGGGGGGTTAATGAGTTAACAAGGGATTGGGCCTAGGTGGCAAACCAGACTACAAAACAATACTACACAAACAATATATATATATATATATATATATATATATATATATTTTTTTAAACTAACACCACGACCAAACGCAAAGGAGGGAGGAAAAAAAGGGAAAGGTATTCACACCCAACTACACTAATAAGACCAAAAAACCTTACCACCTTGCTTAGCGCTCAGAGACCACGATGTTGACTCAGAGCGGCAAATGAGATCTGAGGCTAGATAGGAGAAAGTGATGTAATATAGGTAGGGGAGGAGCTTGGAGCTCGAAGCTGATGCTTGAAATGTTTTACCAGCTCGGATCCGAATACCCTTATGTGCAGAAAGAATGAAGTTAAGTACTTCAGATCTATACCTCCAGCAATCTTGTTTGCTGGTGTAAATTTAGTTCCACTGTATAACAGTTTTTTTTTAGAACTACTGGTTTTGTATAAAAAAAAAAAAAAAAAAGGTTAAATAGCATTGGTCTTTCATGTTTTGAAATGCAAAATATTGGCCACCTTGGAGCCACTGGTAGGCTACCAAGTACAAGAAGAGTCATGCTTAATTTATTGCTATAGTTGAAAGATTTAAGGCCTTTTATTTTCTAGGTTAGAAATCTCTGCAGCCCTTCCACAATGATTTTTTTTCCTCCTCCTCCCATTCTACAGTTTTTAATACAAACATTCCACCAGAGTGTATATTCCTGAATTGACCACTATACTTGGGGAATGTGGACAGGTACTAACTTTTGCAGGCAGCTGTTTAGGAGTTAGTAAAAGGTGGGGAGGAATGTAGCAGCCCTCTCAGAGTCGATTTCTGGGGCAGTGGTAGAAAAAAAGTACAGTTTTGTACCTACCATAAATGTAGATGTCCGATAGATGTGCAACTGCAGTCCTTACATAGTACATAACAGCTCCGTGCATACATTTTCCAAGCACTACAACCTGCCTTTATATTCCAGATCCCGAGCAGGCTTTGCTTCGGCAGTCCTGCAGGGCATTTTAGCTACACCATCCTTATCTTAGAGCATACCACCCCCAGCTTGGCTATGGTATTCAACCCATATGTAAGGACTGCAGTTCCATTCATAGGTTCATACTAGGCTATCTGCCCGAGGGCATTTACAAGCCTAGCCCATAGTTTTGTGGCTTACGCCACCCCTTTAGTATGGGGAACTATACCCATTATTTTGCTGTGCCTCTGTTGAGCAGTGACACTGAGGTAATCCCTGGGGTATATCTGCGATCTCCCATCCATTGGTCAAGATTTCTCTTGAACAAGGCCAGCGAGGTGCTCTGCCTCACATATACCGGGATTTTATTCCACAGCATAGGGAGTCTTTGGGTGATGAATCTATCCCTCCAGCACGTCCTATTAATAACCGTGTCGAGGTTTAAGTCTCCGCCCTTGTGGCTCTGACGGATCTAGATTTTTGAGGTGAAGCATATTCATCAAATCTGGGTTTGACATGGCCTTGTATGTTAGGCAAAGGTCACCTCTGAGCAAGCGTGGCGACTGAATAGAGCTGGAGTTCTTTCAGTCGGGCAGCATAGGACAGATGTTTGAGACCCTTTATCCTTTTGGTGAGGAACTTTTGTGGCCTCTCCAGCTGCTGCAAGTGTCGGGTCAGATACATTCCGAATGGGGCATTGTACTCAATCATTGGTCTGATGAGTGATGAGTATAGGGAGACTATGACCTCCCTTGATCTAGATGAGAATCCCTTCATGATAAGGTGGGCAATGTAGAAGGTCTTCCTAACTACTTTAGCTACATGGGTGTCGAATGACAGACTACTATCAACCTGGGTCCCCAGGTCCCTGATAACTTCTTCTGTGCTCAGTGGATTGCCACCTATTTGGTAGAGAGGGGTAACCTTATTTTTCCCGAAGGGTATGACTAGGCATTTTTTGGCATTTAACTTTAGGCCATGGCTCTGGCACCAGTTATCCATTTCTGTGAGACCCTTCTGAAGGATATCTGTGTCAGATGTGTTTTCTACTATGGCGCCCAGTTTGCAGTCATCTGCAAACTTTGTCAGCCATAACCCTCCTGTGTTTGCTTGTACTTCGGAAAAGTAGACGCCAAACAAGAGTGGGCCCAGGACTGAGCCCTGTGGTACACCACTTGTGACAGGCTTTGAGTCTGACATGGCGCCAGCAACTCTGACCCTGTGGGTTCTGTCACTCAGCCAGTTTGCAACCCATCTTGTGATGTATGGGTTAACATTTAAGCTGATAAGTTTTTCAATGATACCTGAGTGGGGTATTGTATCGAAGGCCTTCGCCAGATCGAGGTAGGCTGTATGGACTGCCTTTCCCTCATCAATGGCTTTGGTGACTGTTTCGAAAAAGTCAACCAAGTTTAGAAGGCATGATCTGCCTTTGACAAAGCCAAACTGGGATGGATCCAAAGTCTGCAAATTCCCTATGTCTTTATTTATGAGGTCCATTATGATCCTCTCCATGGCTTTGCATTCTTGAAGGACATAGTACAGTTTTGTACCTACCATAAATGTAGATGTCCGATAGATATGCAACTGCAATCAGGTTTTCCCTCCCTCCTACCCCTCTGCGTATTGGGTCCACTTCCCTTCTTTTATACTTGGCTGGGGATATCTGTTATGGTGCATCTGTTTATTGCTATTGTGTGTGTCTGGAAATTTTATCCTGTTCTAAATTTAGCCTTCCTTGGAGGGCACCTGGCATCTGGGGCAAGAAAGACGGAGGAAGATTGTGTCGGCTGATGCTTTTATACCCCAGCCGGTCTGACGTCGAGGTGGAGGCGACATCAGCCGACGCCGGACCCAGACTTTGGAATCCGGCCGACCGAGGGCTGCCTGAGGCAGGACAACCCATATGTAAGGACTGCAGTTGCATTCTTGAAGGACATCTGCATCAGACTTTTACCGACTAAAGTAGGTTTGCCCTGGAGAAATCCCAAAGACAGAGGTCTCACTTGATGGTGGAGTGGTACCTGGGCATGGTAAAGACAATGACTTAATAAAACAGGGATAAAGAGATACAGGGTAGGATAGATTTGGTAGTTAAGTTGTTAAAGACCAGGGCAAGGGTATTAGAGTACCTAATGGGCAATTTTACAATTTGCTCCAGTACATTGGTATTAATAATACTAGAAAATGCTGTGCATATTTATTACTGGAGATTAAATGCATCAGTGCTTGGGCAACTGAAGTCGCTTCCTAAGGTATCTGGTTTGTCATTTTACCATCAGATGCAAGTTAATGCACTTTTCATGATCTGCAGGGGGTATCAAAAAGCTCTGTATTTATCAAAGTGACATTTGGGCCTTAACAGCTTAATTTCAGCTCTCAGTGTGAAAAACTGAAAAAAATAAAGTACCACTGAAACTTACTTGAGTAAAATTCACTCACTGTCTAGTAATTACTCTGCCTGGATCCCAGCAAAAAACGAAATTTGGAGAGCATGAAAGAAAATATTACAAAATGTGAGAACATTCTGGCTGGGCAGAAACTACAGTTATGCAAGATCTTCTATAACAGCAGATTCAATACTTCTCACTGCTGCAGTAGTTTTTACACCAAGGGATATCCTGCAGAGGATAGCCACACATCTGGCCAGCGTACCAAAGCCTTTACATTTTCCAGGCACCATACATTAGACTTATGTCTTCAAGGCTTAAGGTACATACGTGACCATAGGAGCACAACTCCCCAGAACTGAAGTGCTCCAGAACTACAGTAATCCCAGAGGAAAGTAACAACATGCACATTGAGGAAGAGGAGAAAGACCTCTCAGCTGAAGGTCAATTGAAAGTAACAAGGTGGGGTAAGGAAGGAGGGACAGAATACTGCAACCGTGAGAAATATGACATGTATAGTTATGTTAAGGTCTTACATAACAGTACTATAGCCTTCATTATCATTGTTGCAGTATTTGCTCCTGCTAGAGTACAAAATAAGGTTGCCAACTGTACAGAATTTTTCCGGATTGTCCGGAAATAAAGGCTGTCCGGATTTCACAGTGTAAATCCGGAAATTATTTTTCGCAGGCTCGTCGCTCGCAGCAATTGAAAAAAAAAAAAAAAACTTGACTGGTGCCTGCCGAGTCCGACTGCTGATGAAACATCAGCAAGTTACACACTAGTCACAAGTCACCTAACCTTATTGCATGTTGAGGTTGCTAAGCAACCATAAATGCATGCATAGAGCCATAGACAAATGTGGTGTGTAAACTAACTCCACTCGAGTCCGATTTCAGAACGAACTCATGTTAAAAACATCAAGCAACACTCAAATGCATTGCCTAACCATTTTCCATGATATTTAATTTTTGAGGAAGGCTGTCCTGTCCAAAGAAAGTGTCCATAATACATGTTCAGAGAGTGGTGGATGATTCTGCTTTTTCTGTGCATGCCATGGTCGTAGCCTACAAAACCTAAAAACTGGCAGTTGTTCCTGCGTTGTGTGATCTACCTTCCTAACCTCAGTAGCTAAAGCAGTAAATGCACGGAGGAGATTCCGACCGTGCTTTCCAAAATTTTGGTACCGTACCGTACACTAGGCTAGCAGAAGGGTGAAGTCCACAAAAGCAACTCTCGAGTCGAGCTCCATACAACAACAAAGTACACTTGTTTTCTCTTTGCTTCCTTTGACTCACTCTGCACTGTACACTCTTTAGATGGGGACGTGTGTGGGGTTTGCTGGGTTTATACAGCTCACACGGACACACAATTCATGCAAATCTAGTAGTCAATCAGCCTGCAGCCCTGCACAGTAACCAAACTGAAGCATTTCCCCTGAAGCTGATTGGTTAATCTCAGTTTGCAAGTGAAAGCGGAGATAACCAATTACCACTGATTCAGCACCGAGCCAGAATTGAAGAAAGCAAACTGAAATCCATGTTTGACAGCTCCTGTGATGGTGAGACCTCATGAGAGTGAGGCATGTATAAAAACACCATGCGGCCAACATCCACCATTATGCAAAGAAAAAGTGAAGGTGACTGTGTGGAAAACAACAAAAGGGAATTATCTTTTAGGCGGGAAGAAGAAGGGGAAGGAAGAAGTCAAGTCTGGACTGTAGAATAAGTCAATTATTAGGTAAGTAAGTACAGTGGATACATTACAGACAGAGAAGAAATAACTTTCATTGCATATTTACACAGAAGGTTTAATAAAAAAGAATAAAGAATAAATAATAAACAACTGCACAGTGCATTATTAATGGAATGGTGATCATTTTCGTAGTACTTTCCTTTGAATTGTACAGTCAATATCAGTAGTAGTAGTAAATGTGTGACTATACAGAGACAGATTCTAAATTTATAGAATGGTAGCAGTGTCGAAGAGTGGAACACTGTGGAAAGTATAGTAAAATTGTAAACCAGTGGGAAAAAGGGAGAAGATATGGTAATGGCAGTCCAGAGTTTAGCTGAAATGTAAAAGAAAGCATAACATTGGTGGTATATGTTTGTAGTTGTAGAGTTTTATCCTGGGAAAGTGCAAGAGCAAAGTAAGGAATCCAAATTTAGGCATTGTGTGTTAGTTGTGATTTGAAGGAGTTTCAACTGTCAAGTTTGAGGGAGAGAGAGTGTTGGTGGTGGTGTTTTTTTTTCTGAGACCATTTAGTATAGTGAGTTCCCGGCTGCATTGACTGGATTACAAATAGCCGATTCTTTCTTTTGTGGAGCATAGAATTCTGCTTGTTGAGTTGTGTTCGATAATGCCATTTACAGTCTCAGAAGGCATGGGTAGTTTTCTACAGTAGTTTTCTGGTTTGTTAATGGGATTATGCATTGTTTGTCGCTTACTTAGCTAGCTCAATCCAGTCTGTTGTTGTAAGACTGCACAATGGTGTAGTTGTCAGTGAGATGACAGCAGTACAGAAGGAAGATAAGATTAAACTTTTAGTTATGTACTCACCATAACTTCAGATGTTTGGGATCCATCTCGCCTACATTCTGACTGATGGGTTCGGAGCCGATCCCTCGGCTCCGACTCGGCACGCTTATGCCAAAGAGCGAAGTCTCTTATTGGCTGAGCTTACTATATCCCAGGATGCACCACTACCAGTCCCCCAGATCTAGTTTGTCCGCATACATGCACACATGCACGCCCTGCTTATATAACATCGTCAGATGAAACAAGATAAAACAGTAGAACTCAAAACCGTTCAATCTCTTCTGATCTCCAAGGCAGGGGAAGGAGGGTGGGTATTAGGAATGTAGGCGAGATGGATCCCAAACATCTGAAGTTATGGTGAGTACATAACTAAAAGATGTTATGTGATCCTATCTCGCCTACATTCTGACTGATGGGACAGCGTCCCTAGCACCTGAATCCTGGGTGGCTCACTGGAAAACACTCCTGAGTACCGTGGAACCAAATGAAGCTCGTCCTCTAGATGCCACATCCAATTTGTAGTGGGAAATGAAAGTGTGCGGATTGGACCAAGTAGCCGCAGCACAAATTTCCGATATAGCGAGCTTGGAATGAAAGGCTATAGAAGTAGCCATAGCCCTGGTAGAATGAGCTTTGATGGATGTTGTAAGTTGCTTATTCGAAGAATAAGCCTGAGTTATGCAATCTCTGATCCATTTGGAGATAGTAGCTTTTGTGATGGTTTGGCCCAATTTATTATCTGAGAAGGATACAAACAACTGGTCTGACTTACGAAGTTGCTGAGTCCTGTCTAAATAGAAGCGTAATTGCCTGTGAACATCCAATTTATGGAGAGTGTATTCTGCTTCATTGGAGAATTTTGGGAAGAAAACTGGTAGCTCTAGAGATTGTTGGAAACAGAAACTAGAACAGACCTTTGGGACAAAGGATGGATTAGGCCTAAGTGATACTCTATCCTTGTGGAAAATCAAGTACGGTGGCTTAATAGACAGGGCTTGAAGCTCTGAAACTCTCCTTGCAGAAGAAATTTCCACTAAGAAGGCAGTTTTCCAAGACAGATATTTTAACTCACATGTAGCAGCCGGTTCGAAAGGGGAAGATGTTAATGCGCGAAGCACCAAATCAAGATCCCACGGAGGTGCAGGATGAAAAATTGGGGGTCTTAATAGGCTCGCACCTTTAATGAAAGTTTTGCATAGTCTGCTGCTCATCAAAGGAGGATCCATGGATTCGTGGAATTTTGAGATAGCCGCTAGTTGGACTTTAATAGTTGAGACAGAAGATCCTTGATTAAACAGGGATGTTAAGAATTTCAAAACCTCTGGGACAGGAGCAGAAATAGGGTCTAAGCCCTTGAGTTGAGCCCAGATAGCAAACCTCTTCCACTTACTGAGGTACAATTTGTTAGTGGTGGGTTTGTGGGCCGAAGATAAAATGTGAACAACTTCCGGGTCTAGTGTGTGCCTTCTAACTAAAGTCGGAAGTGGAGGAGCCAAGCTGTCAATTTCAAAGATTGAAGGGACTGATGCCGATGTCCCGACTGATGGATTAGCAAGTCCGGAATTAGGTCTAAAGTCCACGGATCATCCACCGCATGCTTCTTCAGGTAAGGAAACCATACCTGACGAGGCCAGAATGGGGCAATCAGTATCATTGAGGACCCCAATTGAGAAGCTTTTTGAATAACTTTGGGGAGAAGTGGAATTGGAGGAAAGGCATAAAGAAGCCCTGTTGGCCAAGGTTGTGCTAGAGCATCCATAGCTGGTACTCCCTGATGTGGGATCAAGGAGAAGAACCTTTGGCACTTGGTGTTTAGTGGAGTTGCAAATAGGTCGCAACACAGCGTCCCCCATCTCCTGAAAACCTGAGCTGCTACTGTGTGGTTTAGAGACCATTCGTGAGGAGAGAGAATTATCCTGCTCAATTTGTCTGCCAATATGTTTGACCTTCCCGGGATGTGGGTCGCTACCAAGAAGCGGTTGGTAGCTACAGCCCATTCCCACACTCTCATGGCCTCTCTGCAAAGGGGGTACGATCTGGTCCCTCCTTGTTTGTTCAGATACCAGACCACCGACATGTTGTCTGTGTGGATGGCAATGATGCCCTGAGGAAGAAACTTGTGTAAGGCCTGTAGGGATAGAAGTACAGCCCTCATCTCCAACACGTTGATGTGGAGGAGAGCTTGCCTGGAAGCCAGGAGCCCTGAACTAGCCTGCCCAGACAATGCCCCCCCCACCCTATCTGGGAGGCATCTGTCGTCAGGGTAACCACTGGAGAGGGAAGAACAAAGGGTTTTCCTTGATCCAAATTGGACGTCTGAAGCCACCAGCGAAGATCCCTTTGCATATTTCCGTGATCATGATGTGATGATTGAGAGGAAGATCCTGAAAGGACCATTGAGTTGACAATAGCCACTGAAGAATTCTCATGTGCAATCTCGCCAGAGGAACTAGAAGAACCGTGGCAGACATTGAGCCTAAAACTTGTAGAACCATCCTGGCTGGGGCTTTGGATCTCGAGATCAGGGCTTGAACTTGGCCCTGTAAAGTTTGGATCCTTTCGGCAGGAAGAAAGACGCATCAATCTTGAGTCTATCTCTGCTCCTATGAACTTTATGCTGAGAGGGCAGCAAGACAGACTTTGACCAACTGAATGTAATCCCCAGGGTAATACCCAGGAGATGGTGGCTTTGAGGTTGTCCATTAGTAGATGCCTGGTGGTGGCAGTCAGGAGCCAGTCGTCCAGATAGGGAAACACTTGGAATCCAAGACTTCTCAGGTGAGCCGTCACTACTGCCAAACACTTGGTGAACACCCTGGGGGCTGTGGTGAGACCAAAGGGCAGAGCGCAAAATTGGTAATGACTGACTCCCAGGCTGAAGCGCAGATACCTCCTGGACGCCTGATGTATCGGTATGTGATAATAGGCGTCCTTGAGGTCTATGGAGCACATCCAAACATCCTTCTCCAACAATGGGAGAATGGATTGTAACGTGACCATTCGGAACTTGGATTTCGTGACGGATTGGTTCCGTCTGCTGAGATCCAATATTGGTCTCAGGTCCCCTGTCTTTTTTGGCACTAAAAAGAACCTGGAGTAATTTCCTGATCCGATCTGGTCTGTGGGGACCGGTTGGATGACTCCTTTTTCTAGCAGCTTTAAAGCTTCTGCGGCTGCTATTTCCCTTTGACTGGGTGGTGGGTCCGGGATTCTTTTGGACGGTGGGGGCGAGTATGTGAATGGGATGATGTAACCTCCGGCAATGATCCGAAGCACCCATCTGTCCTGAGTGATTGACTCCCAGGCTTTTAGGTGCTTGGCAAAACGACACCCGACTGGCTCCGGAGCAGCACAGCCGGGCAATCCCTCATGACGTGTGGGAGGCTGAAGAGCCACGAAAGGACTCGCGGTCTCCAGAATTGCGGGGCCCTCTGCCGCCTCTGGGACGGCGTCTCCCTGAAAAATTTCCCCGTCCTCTGCCTCTGGAAGGGGAATCTTCCTGCTGTTGGGAGAAAAACTTACGAGATTTGGAACCACATTTTCCCCCTCCTTTAGCCTTGGGGTAAGGCCGAAGGGGTGGAATAACGGCTCCTACGGCAGATAAAGTTTTTCCCTCTTGCTCACAGCGGTAAGGGTGTCTTTAACCTTGGGTCCAAACAAGGAGGACCCATCAAAGGGAGCGTCGTGAAGGAAGACTTGAAGGCCTCCAAGAACTGACACAAGCGGAGCCAGGCTTGTCTCCGAGAGCCACGCCTGTGCCTGCCGCTCTACCCGCCCCTTCGGCCGCATAGGAAATGAGCCTCATGGACGAGTCAGAAATTGACATAAGGATAGCCAACTGAGAGCTAACCGACTGGGCTAGCTGCTCAGGTAGGTTACCGAGAGGAATCTGACAACTCCTTGACCAGATCCCTCTGAAGCCTGGTAAAATGTGCCAAATAATTCAGAGACCTTAAAGTAAAGGCCGCTGAAGTCAGGGTGCGCTTCCGCACCTGTCCATACTCCTAGACTCCTTATTAGGAGGATGGATGGACGTTGAAGCCTCTGCCACGTCCTGTTGTGTAGCAGATGCCACCACCATGGCATCTACAGCCACGCCTTTAGTGAGGAACTCCTTCTCGGGGTAGCAGAGAAAAATTTATTTGGACGAGAAGGGACTGGTTCCACGGTATCTGGATGTTCCCACGCCCTTGACAAACTAAATCCAGAAGCTCGTCGAAGGGCGGAGACACCCAGGAGGCGGAGGGCTGAGCCCCAAAGGCCTTGAGGAGCACTGACTCATCAGCAGAGGGGGGTTTGGATATCCAGCCACCTCGTTGTTTCAGGATCTCTAAGATGTCTGCAAAGGAGACATCATCCGAGGACGACTTCGGGGACCCCTCTGCATCATCAAGATCAGTGTCTGATGTAATAGACTCGGGGGAGTCCACGTGCTTCCTCTTGCACGATCTCTTCCTTGGGGGTTCCTCCGAAGAGAACTCCGAAGAACCCTCAGGAGGAGGGGAACCCCCACTGGGGGTAACCTCAGGCCCCGGGGCTCCGCTGACTACGGACAGGGGAACTGCCAAAGACCCAGTCTCCACGCCCAGGGAAGGTGCCGGTAAAGCCGGAGAGATGGCCGAAGAGGACTTGGCCAAGGCACTCCTCATGGCTCTGAAAGCCGGACCCCCAGAATCCTGGGAGTGTCCGGTCCCAGGAGCCGTGATAGCAGACGGAAGTCCTGCAGCCGAAGCACCGAGGGGGAGGCTCGGAACCGAAAGCATAGGTCCCGAAACATCACCCCCGGGTCCAGCTGAAGAAGTCCGCGTACCAAACTCGGACCCGAAGGCCCGGGTTGGAGTAAGGGTCGGAGCCGACCCTGAGATCTCCACCGGCTCCAACAGCACCTGCTCCGACGGAGCCGAAGCAGTCGGAGGAGGAATGGCAATGGGGTGGGCCAAGGTCATCGGCTCCGAAGCCAACTGGGTCGGAACCGAAACAAATTTTGGAAGACTGGGGACTGGAACAGTCTTTGGAGCACCCTGTCTATATCAGAATCCGACATCCTCGAAGACCGAGAGGAAACAGAACGGGTTCAAGACGGCCTCTCCAACGGCCCCAAAGGGCTAGGGGACCGGCTCCGAGGTGACTCGATGAGTATCGGCGCCGAGGGAATACACACACCAGATTCCATCGGTGCCGAGGTGGACTTCGGCGCCGAGGAGGAAGTGTCTGAGCGGGCGACCCTTGTCGGCTCCGAGACCAGTGGAGCCGACGAAGGTGACCCGCCTCTCGATGCCCCAGCCATCGGCTCCGAAGCCAGAGGAGTCGATACTGGTGGCATCGAGGCAGACCGTTCCGACCTCGGCTCCGAAGACCTTGGAGCCGAAGGAGAGGCCTGCCGATGTCTCTTAGCGGTCGGATCCGACGGACTGGTCAGAACCGACGCCCTTTTCTTTTTGGCCGGAGAAGGAGAGGATGCCAAGGCTTCTTCAAAAGAAGGTTTAATTAACCCCTTAAGAATTAATTTATTTTTCCTCTCCTGGAGGACCCTTGAGGAAAAAGCGTGACATACGCTACATGATTCCTGTAAATGTTTTGCACCTAAGCAATACACACAGAGCGAGTGATCGTCCGTGATGGACATTTTAAAACTACATTTTATACATTTTTTAAAGCCCGAAGGCCTAGGGTTCTGAGACATTATGGGGAGAATTTCAGTAATCTGACAGAAAAAATACAAATACTGGTGACACCCCTAAGTATAGGCTTACAGTTATCGCTCGCAAATGACAGGGGACTTTGAAAACCCTGTAAGAACAAACAGCTACAAAAAATTTAAAGCCTTTTCACTATATGTATAGTAGGGTTGATTGACCGGGAAGGCCTTAGATGAAGGGGGCCTGCCAAACTCAACCCAAGCACACAACAAAAATCTTCAACAAATCCACCAATCACAACAACAATGAGAAGAATAGCTGTTAAAACAGCTTTTTTGAGAGAAAAACAGCAAAAACTGACAGAAAAAGTTAGTTAAAATAACTACTCAGCTCAGCCAGCTCGAGACCACGTCTTCGCAGGTTAGCGGCAAACGAGATCTGGGGGACTGGTAGTGGTGCATCCTGGGATATAGTAAGCTCAGCCAATAAGAGACTTCGCTCTTTGGCATAAGCGTGCCGAGTCGGAGCCGAGGGATCGGCTCCGAACCCATCAGTCAGAATGTAGGCGAGATAGGATCACATAACATTTAATAATTTAAAATACTAAAATACATTACATTAATAATTTAAAATACTAAAATAGAAATTAAAATAAGATACTAAAAATAAAGTAAGAAAAAAATTGAAAGTTTTTTCTACAGCAGAAACAAAACAAATACAACACAGTAGAAATATAAAAATATATAACAAGCAGTACTATAAATAGATAAAAAGGCACACATGTAAAAAAATTTACCACCAGCCATCACCAATATATCTATGTATGCCATACACTTGACGTTTATAGTTTTATAGGGCAGATAGAGAAGTATATAGTGGTGAGCTATGTAGACAGTTATGTAAATAGCAATGACATATTGTTGCACATAATGTTTTATCCATTTAGTGGGTTAGGCTATGGGTTTGTTGTTCAGCAGTCTGATTTAGCATGTGCATTGGAACTTGGAAGAAGCTGTTATGGAATCTGGATGCCCAGGCTGCATCTAATGCTTTTGTAGCGCTCCCTTGTTGGCAGGAGTTTGGTTTCATGCATCTATTATATATTTATATACAAGTTATATTATAATTCACACTGTTCAGTCATGCAGAGAGACTGTATATAAATGCATTCTGAATTAATAACAGTACAACTTTGTTGATCTGTCCCCTTCAACTTGTTTGCTAATTATGTAGTTCGTCACCAGTATGAACAGTAGTGGGTGGGTGCAAAACTACATCCGAATGCACATCCACACACCCACTGGAAATCTCCGAGTCCACACTGTTTGTACTTCAACAGTACTTGTGTCATTGGGCTCTTGCACTGTACATAGCCTGTATGAAGTCTACTGTTTCTGGAGCCTTTGAACTATCTTAGCACTGCCAACATCAATTTTCTTGGAACCTTGTATGCTTTCTCCAAATCTAGAAATGCCCATTTGGACTCTTTCCACATCTCTAGCCTTTTCTCCACAGTCCACTATCTGTCGCATTGCAACAGGTTTGTTTATTTGGTTAGTGTATCCTCCTGATGATCTGAATCCAAACTGCTCCTGTCTCCCCCACCCTTCCTTTCTTCTAGCACCATTCTACTTATTTGTTGATGAGGGGCAAGTAAATTATATTGTTTTCCTTTTCTACTAGGAAATTTAATAGACAAACAGTATTTGCTGCATCACACATCTTGAAATGGATACTGGACTCACTTCCTACATGTGCGACTACTAAGGAATACACTTCACCTAAAAAGAAATGACAAATATGCATGTTTCGACAGGAGTGGTTGAAGGATTCAGAGTTCAAATCATGGTTATACCGGGATGATAAAAACGTCGACTTTGCCAGGTGTAAAGTTTACTGCCGTTCATTTTCTGTCAGAACAGATGGACTTACAGCCGTCCGGAAACATGCAGCTGGTGACAAGCACAAACGAAACTTTGAAAGCCAAAAAATGTCAAGTACAGTGAAGCATTTCTTTCCTACTCCCAACTGTTTGGACGAAGAACAAGTTACTACTTCCGAATTAGCAATGACGTTTCATGGAATACATCATCATCATAGCTACTCTTCACAGGCTTGTGGTAATAAACTCTTTTGCCAAATATTTTCCGATTCCAAATTGAGCAAAAAAAATTCCTGTGGAAAAACCAAAGCAGAGTCATTCACTGAAAACATTTTATCACCTCATTCTGTGGAGCTGGCTATAAGGGGAACTGCAACAAAATAAGCCATTCTCATTAGCAACGGATGCTTCAAACAAAGGCAATTTGAAAATGTATCCGGTGTCAGTCAGGTTCTTTTCATCCAGCAGAGGTGTCACTGATCGTTTGATTTCTATGTGGACCGTGATGAAACGGCAGATGGAGTAACAACCAAGATTTCAGAAGTGCTAGAAGGCAATGGTCTGCAAGTTGAAAAGTCTGCTACTGTGCTGATAATGCATCTGTCATCTATGGCAAGCACCATTACATTTTTTACTAATTTAAAGACCAAACAGCCACATCTTATCAAAGCAAACTGCAACTGCCATGTTCTGCACAACACTGCCAAACACGCATGCAAACAGATGAGCTGTGATGCTGAGCAGTTGATTGTCAAGGTGTACAACGAATTTTCATCAGCTAAACGGTTTGATGAGCTGAAATTTTGATATGACTTTGCAGGGTAATAATACGTTGCTTTATTGTGTCATATTCCTGTACGTTGGTTGTCTCTTGAACCTGCAGTTGAAAGGCTGATAAAATGCTGGACAGCTGTAAAGATTTACTTCATCAGTGAAGGAAAACAGGAAACAAATTGATTTGGAGTTTTATTTCAGATCACAAAGATGGGTTGTTGAAGAATGGTGAACTTTCTGTTCCAGAATGCTACATTCATTTTGTGTACAGCTTCATGAGAGTGTTCACACAGGCCATTAAGCAGCTGGAGTCAAACACAACTTATATCACACAGCTTTTTGCTGTGATGGAGAAAGTACACAATGAGTTGGTGGAGAGAAAAATGATCAATTTTTTGGCTTTGCTGTTAACAACAATTCCAGATTTATGACCAACAGCCAGGTGTCATAGTTTAAAACAGAAGCATTGAAAGTGTACGATCGAGCGATTGCTTACCTGGATAAGTGGTTTGACTTTGAAACAAGTCTGCTGAAGAAACTGCGTGTTCTAAACCTTGATGAGCCTTGCTGTTTTTCTGACATTTTAGAGATATAGTATCAGCCTGTGGTTCATAGGTTCATACTAGGCTATCTGCCCGAGGGCAGTTACAAGCCTAGCCCATCGTTTTGTGGCTTACGCCACCCCTTTAGTATGGGGAACTATACCCATTATTTTGCTGTGCCTCTGTCAAGCAGTGACACTGAGGTAATCCCTGGGGTATATCTGCGATCTCCCATCCATTGGTCAAGATTTCTCTTGAACAAGGCCAGCGAGGTGCTCTGCCTCACATGTACCGGGATTTTGTTCCACAGCATAGGGAGTCTTTGGGTGATGAATCTATCCCTCCAGCACGTCCTATTAATAGCCGTGTCGAGGTTTAAGTCTCCCACCCTTGTGGCTCTGATGGATCTAGATTTTTGAGGTGAAGCATATTCATCAAATCTGGGTATGACATGGCCTTGTATGTTAGGCAAAGGTCACCTCTGAGCAAGCGGTGCGACTGAATAGAGCTGGAGTTCTTTCAGTCGGGCAGCATAGGACAGATTTTTGAGACCCTTTATCCTTTTGGTGAGGAACTTTTGTGGCCTCTCCAGCTGCTGCAAGTGTCGGGTCAGATACATTCGAATGGGGCATTGTACTCAATCATTGGTCTGATGAGTGATGAGTAAAGGGAGACTATGACCTCCCTTGATCTAGATGAGAATCCCTTCATGATAAGGTGGGCAATGTAGAAGGTCTTCCTAACTACTTTAGTTACATGGGTGTCGAATGACAGACTACTATCAACCTGGGTCCCCAGGTCCCTGATAACTTCTTCTGTGCTCAGTGGATTGCCACCTATTTGGTAGCTAGGGGTAACCTTGTTTTTCCCAAAGGGTATGACTATGTATTTTTTGGCATTTAACTTTAGGCCGTGGCTCTGGCACCAGTTATCCGTTTCTGTGAGACCCTCCTGAAGGATATCTGTGTCAGATGTGTTTTCTACTATGGCGCCCAGTTTGCAGTCATCTGCAAACTTTGTCAGCCATAACCCTCCTGTGTTTGCTTGTACTTCGGAAAAGTAGATGCCAAACAAGAGTGGGCCCAGGACTGAGCCCTGTGGGACACCACTTGTGACAGGCTTGGAGTCTGACATGGCGCCAGCAACTCTGACCCTCTGGGTTCTGTCACACAGCCAGTTTGCAACCCATCTTGTGATGTATGGGTTGACATTTAAGCTGATGAGTTTTTCAATGATACCCGAGTGGGGTATTGTATCGAAGGCCTTAGCCAGATCGAGGTAGGCTGTATGGACTGCCTTTCCCTCATCAATGGCTTTGGTGACTGTTTCGAAAAAGTCAACCAAGTTTAAAAGGCATGATCTGCCTTTGACAAAGCCAAACTGGGTTGGATCCAAAGTCTGCAAATTCCCTATGTCTTTATTTATGAGGTCCATTATGATCCTCTCCATGGCTTTGCAGATAACGCTTGTCAAGCTAATGGGCCGGTAATTTCCAGGGTCGGTGGAGGCATCGCCTTTGTGTAGTGGGACCACAGTTGCAGTGCGCCACTCCCTGGGTACGTATCCAGAGGTAAAACTTTGATTAAACAGCTGTCCTAGCTGTGGGTTTAATTCCTCATTGAGTTCGTGGAGCACACAGCCGGGGACACCATCAGGTCCCATGGATGCTGTGTTTTTTGCTTTGGAGAGAGCAGTTCTCACTTGGGCTGGAGATGTTTGGGGGCTGCAATCGTTTGGTATAGATATCTCTCCTTTTGGGGGGGGAGAAGTTTGCACTGAACCTGTCAGCCAGTATGTTGGCAATGTCTGTAGGATCAGTAATCTTCACATCATTTTGAACTAGCTCTGAGCATATCTGTGAGTTTCCTCCCAGGTTTCTAACATAGCTAAAAAAGGCCTTATGATTGTCTTTTGAGTCTTTAGCTATTTTTCTCTCGAAATTTGCTTTGGATGATTTTATGAGAGCTCTTAGCTTTTTACTTATAGTGATCAAGGGTGTCTTACCTTTTAAGGATTTTGCTATCTTGTAGTAGCTTCCTCCTTTTGTTGTAGAGTTTGTTTATGGCTGGGGTCCACCAGACTGGACGCTTGCCTTTGGTACAAAGAGTCTTTGTTTTGCTTGGGATTGCCTTATCCATGCAGTCCTGCAGGTGCTGGTAGAAGGCATTTGTAAGTGATTCAGCGGCTTGAGTACTGTTTTCCGCCGGCTCGGGGGCCTTAAAGGAGACCACACTAGTCTTTAGAAGTGTGAAGTCGGCTTTTGAGAAGTTCTTTACTGTGGTCTTTTTTATTTCAGGTGGGGGTGGGATGAGGACCTCCAGCGAGATTAGTTTGTGATCTGATATCACCAGTGAGGGGTATACTTCCGGTGTTGAACATTGTGCTCCCATGTTCGTGATGATGAGATCAAGTATGTTATCTCCTCTTGTGGGGATGGTGACTAGTTGTTCCATGGCATTTGAGTTTATGAATTCCAGGAACTTTTGGGCTAGGGTGTTTGGGCTTGAGTAGTGTTCCCAGTCTATATTAGGGTAATTGAAGTCACCTAGAATGATGGTGTTTGGTGATACATTTATCCCCTCTAGTGTTTTCAGGAAGGCCATGTGAGGTTCCTGAGTTTGTGAGGATGGCCTGTAACATGCTACAATTTGCAGAGCAGTCTTGCCTATGGTTAATTGCACCTGGATGGTCTCCGATGCATCGTGCGTTGCCACCAGTCTTGAGGTGTGGGTGTCCTTGATGAATATGGATACCCCCCCTCCTTTCTTGGTATTGTCCGGATTTTGGGGCCGGAACGCATGATATGAGGTAAAACCTGATGGCGCTGGTGTGACTGTTGATGGAGATGAACTGTATGCGGAGTATCTGTGCTTGAAACAAGTCATGCCAAAGCTGAAGTTGACAAACGATGGGTTGAATTCTTTAGTGGTTGTGATGCACCTAACTTGAAACGAATCATCGAATTTGTTTTTGCTATTCCTACTAGCAATGCCCATGCTGAATGTATATTTTCAATGATGAAAAACTTGTGGACTGATGAAAGAAACCACATGAGGCCTGAACTTGTGAAAGCTGAACTGTGTGTAAAAGTCAACTTTGATATTTCGTGTTCTCAGTTTTTTCACTATGTATCCAAAGAAAAGTCATTGCTGAGAGCTCCAAAAAGTGAGCAGAAATATTCATTTAAGAAGAACAGGGATTAGAGCAGTAGACAGTAGTCATGGAACAATAACAGTTTATGGACCTGGTATATATTTGTTTGAAGTGTTGGGGACAGTAGGAGGAGAAACTTGTGGGATTCAAGTGGGACTGGGAGACGTCCTTAAATCTGGACGGCTTTAGAACTGTTCTCAGTCAGAGGAGACTTCTATTCTATAACAAAAGAACAGCAAGCCCCAGAAACCTCTAGGAGTAGGAGAGCACTGATCGAGTCATTGTGCATCCTAATGTAACTGCAAATATTACATTCCAACTCAAAAGAGTGGGAGATTTGATGGCCATCCAGCAGCAGGACTAACTGAAGCCAAAGCAAGCCCACCAAAGCAGTGAGTGCAGCTGCTGCTGTAACCAGTGCTGTGGATGTGTAGCAGGTCATTTAACATTCGCAGTGCTAGTCTAGACTGTAAAAAGGATCCAGGCTGATCCCATTGTGCCATGTTTACTTCAAGCAGTCACAAAAAGAAGTTATGTACCTACCATAACATTCCATGTTAGTTGTCTTCATCTCACCTTCTTTCTTGCTGGTTGGGATCGGAGCCGATCCTTGGCTCCGACTCGGCCATCTTCAATAGCTCAAGAGCTGTTTACTGGCTCGAGGCTACCCCTTATCCCATGATGCCTAGCACTAGCTACCCAGATCTCATTTGAAATAGCTAACCCAGACATAGCTATAGGAAGAAACCCCTCCAAACAAAAGGTTAAACATACCTGTTCTACTGTCTAAGTCAGTAAAGGAAACAAACTAGCAAACACTCAGCTAGTGAAAACTGAACTCCTCCCAGTTCAACAGGATAGGGGGGTGGAGGGGGGGACGCAAGAAAGAAGGCAAGATGAAGACAACTAACATGGAACGTTATGGTAGGTACATAACTTCTTTATGTTAAGTTGTCAATCTTGCCTTTGTTCTTGCTGGTTGGGACAGCATCCCTAGCACCTACAATCCTGGGTGGCTCATTGGAACAGACTTTTCAGAACAGTGGAACCAAAGCTAGCTCTACTTCTGGAGACCACATCCAACTTGTAATGAGAAATAAAGATATGAAGATTTGCCCACGTAGCGGCGGCACAGATAGAGTCCATGGGCAACCTAGACTGGAAGGCTACAGAGGTGGCTAAGGCCCTGGTAGAATGACCCTTCGGTTTGATTGGCAAGTCTTTGTTCCTTAGTTGGTAAATAAAGGTAATGATACGAGACAACCACCTGGATAAGGTCACTTTGGAAACTGGGAGACCCTGTGCATAGGAAAGGAAAAGTTGGTCAGACTTTCTTATATCCTTCGTCCTATGCAGGTAGAAACGCAACTGTCTATGAACATCCAATTGATGTAACTTGTATTCTGCCTTGTTGGTGTGGTTAGGGGAAAAACACAGGTAGGTCTATAGACTGATTCAAATTGTTTTCTGAGCAGACCTTTGGAAGAAAAGAAGGATTAGTCCTCAGAGCAACCCTGTCCTTATGAAATACTAAGTATGGAGGACTGACAGATAGTGCCTGAAGTTCAGATACACGTCTGGCTGAAGTAATAGCTACCAGAAAGAGAGTCTTCCAAGATAGAAACTTAATGGAGCAGGAAGCTGCCGGTTCAAAAGGGGGCATAATTAATGAGGTTAGTACCAAATTAAGGTCCCAAGGAGGAGGGGGATCTCTCACTGGGGGTCTAAGGAGAGTAGCCCCTCTTAGAAAAGCTTTACATAGCTTATGAGACATAATGTTGGCATTAGAAAAACAGACATGGAAATTTGAAATGGCCGCTAATTGAACTCTGATTGTAGCAGAAGTGGACTCCGAATGAAAGAGTTCTGTTAGGAACTCTAAGATCTCGTGGATAGGAGCTGTGAAGGGATCTATATTTCTATCCTCTTCCCAGCCAGAAAAACGTTTCCATTTACTAGCGCAAGTCCTTCTAGTGGCAGACTTATGGGAGGAAACAATGTCGCGAACGGCCGGGGAAATACTGGGAAGCCTGGCTAAGGTTGGAAGTGGAGCAACCAAGCTGTGAGCTGGAGTGTTTGAAGGGATTGATGCAGCCTGCCTGATTGATGAATCAGTAGGTCTGGAATCGTATCCATTGTCTAAGGCCATTCGAGAAGGTAATGGTGCAGAAAAGGGAACCATATCTGTCGAGGCCAGTAAGGGACAATGAGGATTATTTTGCAACCCAACGACATAGCTTTCTGAATGAGTTTCGGTATCAGGGGAAACGGAGGGAAGGCATAAAGAAGTCCCTGAGGCCAATCGTAGACTAGAGCGTCTCTGGGAGGGTGACCAGGAAGCGGAAGGAGGAAGAAGTAGCTGCTGCATTTGCTGTTGAAAAGGATAGCAAAAAGGTCGCAGCAAGGCTGACCCCATTTGCCGAAGATTAAATCCGCAACTACCTGATTCAGAGAGCACTCGTGAGGCATGAGAATAGCTCTGCTGAGCCTGTCCACTATGATGTTGGACGTCCCAGGGATGTGCATTGCGATCAGAAATCGTTGGGAGGAAATCGCCCACTGCCAGAGTCTGAGGGCTTCTCGACATAGGGGGTAGGACCTGATTCACCCCTGCTTGTTGATGTACCACACCACTGACATGTTGTCCGTTTGAATTGCAATGGTCCCAGAAGGAAGAGAGTCCTGAAGAGCTTGCAACGCTAGGAGCACGGCTCTCATCTCTAGGACATTTATATGCAGATGGTACTCGTGAGTCTGCCAAGTGCCCTGGACTGTCCTTCCCTGATAATGCCTCCCCCCACCCTATCAGGGCATCCGTGGTCACTGTAGCAACCGGAGGAGGCTGAATGAAGGGTCTGCCCTGAATCACTAGTGGGAGACCATCCACCAGGAAAGGTGCCTTTTGCATGCTTCTGTGATGATGATCATTGTCTGACATGGGGAGCTGTTGAAAGGACCACTGCGTGAACAGAAGCCACTGCAGGATTCTCATGTGGAAGCGGGCCAGGGGTATCAGAAGAATTGTCGCCACCATAGAACCTAGAGTTTGAAGGACGTACCTGACTTTGACACTCTTGCATTGCATGAGGACATGAACTTGCTGGCGAATAGTGGGCACCCTGCCCAAGGGTAGCTTTGCTGACATGCTCCTTGTATCCAAGTCTACTCCTATATAAGTAATAGATTGACAGGGCAACAAGGCAGATTTTTTGAAATTTATGGTAATGCCTAGCTGAGAGCAAATTGAGATTGTATAGTCCCTAGCAGGAGTTGATGCCTGGTAGTAGCAGTAAGGAGCCAGTCGTCTAGATATGGAAACACATGGAATCCTTGACGCCTCAGATGAGCCGTGACCACTGCCATACATTTGGTGAAAACCCTGGGGGCTGTGATGAGACCAAAGGGCAGAGCTCTGAACTGGTAATGACTGGCTCCCAGCTGGAAGCAAAGGAACCTCCTGGAGAGTCTGTCCATTTTGATGCGATAGTATGTATCCTGGAGATCTATAGAGCACATCCAATTGTCCTGACCCAGAAAGGATAGAATGGACTGTAGCATGACCATTCGAAACTTTGTTCTTTGAACAGACTTGTTCTGTCTGCTGAGATCCAAAATAGGTCTCCAGTCCCATCTTTTTTGGTACCAAAAAGAACCTTGAGTAAGTTCCAGATCCGTGTTGGTCTGCCGGGACTTCCTGGATGACACTTTTTTCTAGCAGTTTTGAAATTTCTATAACTGCTTGGTCCCTCAGATTGGGTGGAACATCTGGAAGGGACTTGCATGACGGTAAAGGGGGCTGAACGAAAGGAATTCTGTAACCTCCGGATATTACTGAATGTACCCCATTTGTCTTGTGTTATGCTTAGCCAGGCTTTTGGGTACAATGAAAGTCTTCCCCAGACTGCCTCCAGAGATGGACAGTTGGGCAACCCCTGAGGGATGTTGGAAGGACTTGTCAGAAAATGATTCTCTACTGCCCTGGTTCTGCGGACCCCCTCTGCCACGAGGGCGGCGTCTGTTATTATTATTTCCTCCTCTGCCCCTGGAGGAAAAATCACTACGTGTGTCAGGCGAAGATCCCTGGGATTTCCGAAACCACATCTTTCCACTCTTCTGACCCTTGGATATGGTCTAGAGGGAGTGGAAAAATGGACTCCCACGGCAGAGAGAGTCTTGCTTTCCTGTTCACACCTAGTAAGAGTGTTGTTCACCTGTGGTCCAAAAAGAAAGTAACCGTCAAAGGGAGTGTTGGTGAATGACACTCTGAAGGGTTCCACAAAATTACACAGCCGCATCCATGTATGTCTCCGAAGTGCCACGCCTGTGCCTGCGGCTCTGCTCGCCCCATCAGCTGCATAGGAAATGAGCCTCATGGAGGAGTTGACTACTGAGATAAGGGTTGCCAGCTGAAAGGCCACTTTAGCCTGAGCCCCTTCAGCTGAAGGATCCTGCAGGGTATCTCAGAGCTCTTTCAGGAGATCCCTCTGAAGCCTGGTAAAATGGCATAAGTAATTCAGTGACCTCATGGAAAAGGTCGCTGAAGCAAACATTCGCTTCCCACATCAGTCCATGTGTTAACTTTGCTATAACATGCATGCAACAAAAATGGTGCATCTAGCACTAGCAATTAAAATAAAGTTTCATATTACATATGTATGTGTCACTGTGCAGCTGTGTATATGCATGTTCATGTTTTTTGTGTGTGTGTGTGTGTGTGTGTGTGTGTGTGTGTGTGTGTGTGTGTGTGTGTGTGTGTGTGTGTATAAAGTGAGACAGAATTCTGTGAACTACTTACAGTTTAAGCATCAGGATAATTATTCTCTTTGGCTAGGAGCCTATGAATGGAGAGGTTTGCTGTCATGTATGAACGACAAATGTACATTTAATTGAAGTAAAAACCCTGCAAGTCTTTAGCACCTAGGCCTCCTTCAGACCTTCACAATCACATATTTGGTTGAAGTCACCTAACATCAGCTGACTCGGCATATTTTTTTCCCATAATTTTGCATCATTTAAGTACTGTCAGTTTCCTTTTCAGCATTAGTGAATTGAGCAAAATGGTTTGTTATTTTTCTATATAATATTTCTTTTCAATTTTACTGTCTCCTCACATTGTCCACTTTTTTGGGTAATTGTATATATGCCAATTTTAATTCAGGCTCCTTCTATTGTGTCCACCCCAGCCTATGTTTTCCAGGGATCCTTTTCAAATACATTTATTATTTATTTTGTCAGTTAGCTTTGTTTAGTCTGTCTGTACATCTTCATGAAGATTATCTGCAATTTTTGTTACCCCATCCTACAGCAAGATGATTCAAGCATCACCAAGTTCTTGGACAGGCAGTGTCAGCTGACAGCAGACAATACATTTTCAGTATTAAGCAGAATAAAGTATTAAGTACTTTCAGCTCAACTAAGCATAAAGAAAGATTATATGACATGTCCAATGTAATGGGAAGCAGAGGGTTGCCACTTGCCACCTTTTCAAATGCCCAAGGTTGGACATTTTTTGTAGAAACGTGAGATTTTGCAGGAAAGAAACATACCCATGGGTATGTTTTATTGTTCCATGGCTGTGTAAATACAAAATCTTACAGTTTACAGCCAGAAAAAAGTAAGAAATCAAGTTGCAGTTAATAAAAATAATGCGAGAGAGAGACTAATGATTCCAAACATTAAGCAAAATTTTGTATTTTGAGTACCAAAATTACATGCCTTTTTTGCTTTCACGTACATGTCCAGAATTTTTGACATGAAAAGTTGACAACCCTAGTACAAAAGCTACTGTAAAAGTATGGGAGGAGGAAGCCACAGAAAAAAACAACAACCCTTCAAGGATGGTCCTGGCCAAACCCACCCTAGCCTCAGAAATGACATCCAACTTGTAAGGTTTGGTGAAATTGTGAACAGAAGACCATAGTTGTAGCTTCCAAGAAGTAGGATCTAATACCCGGACCCTTGAAAAAAGCACTGGAAGAAGCCATTGCCCTGGTAGAATAAGCGGGAACAGAACAGGAAAGTTGCTTGACATGAAAATAGCCAAAAAATAGCCTTAGAATTCCATGAGGAAATGATTTGCTTACATACTGTCAAACCCATTTTTTTCTGGCATGAAATGAAACAAAAAGCTGCTCAGATTTCCTGATATATTTTTGTCTTGTCCAAGTAATATCTGAGCTATGTTAATCCAAGGGATGACATTTCCTCTCACTAGGATTAAGATGAATGGACTGGTTCAAGGACAAATCATTAACCACCATGAGCATATAAGGATTGGTATGAAGAGAGAGACTTGTCCCTGTGAAAAAATCAAAACAGTGGAACCTCCATGAGTGTTTGAAATTCAAAGTCTCTTGGTAGAAGAGCCACCAAAAATGAAGTCTTACATGTACGTTATAGGGAAGAAACTGCAAGTTCAAAAGGGTACTGGGCCAATTTTACAAGAACAAAATTAAGCCCCAAGGAGAAGGGATAGACTTTCTCAGAGGCTGAATATGAAGGGCATCTTTTAAAAACAGACTTCAAAACTAGAAGCCAAATGTGGATTCAGTGGCACACAACTGGAAATGATGAATGAATTTTAATAGAAGAATATGCCAAATCGGAACTGAACAACTCTCACAAATAAGGATGGACCATATAACTCTCCACCCTAAAGAAAAAAAAAAGTCCAGGTCATGCTTGAGACATCAAATAGAAAATCTTGCACATAATTTTCTAGTAGTGGGTTTTCTGACCTCCTGCAAAACCCAAAGTAAGCCCTTAGAAAATTGGTACCTAAAAGAAATCAAAATCCTATCGCCCAAAGTGTCAATTGAAGGGTGGATAAGTGAGGGTGAATGAGAGATCCCATCTTATGTTTGGAAGATCATCCTGTTGGGTAATCTGCGATGATGGAGCCTGTCCAAATGAAGTAATAGGGGAAACCAGTGCCATCTGGGCTAAAAGGAAGTCACAAGCAAGATTTTTGGGCCTGTCCCACATGATCTTTTACAGGGCCTTTGATAGTAGAGGAAGAGGGGTATAGGCATCCAAAAACATCATCTTCCAAGAAAAAAGACGTGGTGTCCACTTTCAACACTGGTGGACAATGTCCCGAAACACATCTCTGTGAAGAATCCATTTGAGAGTCTGATACGAAACTGCTCAGAGTCTGCCACAATGTTGTGCTCTGAAGAAATATAAACAGCCAAAAGAGTCACCCGAAACTGTACAGCCAGATCCCAAATCTGAACAGCTAGTCTGCACAAGAGATAAAACCATGTCACCCCCCTTGCTTTGTTGATATACTGCATCACTGAAGTATTGTCTGTAAAAAATTTGAGGGCCCCTGGAAGGAAGAGAGAATGGAAAGACTGAAGACCCAGAAGACATATCTCTTGAATGTTGATATGGTTCTTCTGGATGTCCTGAACTTTTAGAGGGCCGAAAGAAGCTCCCCCACCTCATGTCTGAGGCACTAAAAAGTTCCTGAGAAGGGACTGGGGGGGGGGGACTGAAAAGGAGGCCCTGAGTTGAGAGATAGCTGATGAATCCACCACTGAAGCACAAAGTGGAAAGTACAAAGAATGAGAATGTTGGACCTAGACTGACTAAGAACCACTGTAACTTTCTCGTATGAAGCCTGACAAGAGGAAGTGTAGGAATGCTGGAAACCATGTACTCCAAAAGCCCTTTGGGAAGCGTCAGGGATGCCAGCATAGAAATAGTCTGGAGCCTGCATCTAAGAAAAACAAGATCCTGAAAAGGAGTCAGGAAGGATTTTTTTTTTTTTTGCTGTAAACCCTAGGCTCTGCAAAAGGCAAACAGCATAGTGAGGGTGCTAAAGCAAGGTCTCTGGAGAGGAAGCTTGAATAAGCAGGTCATCCAGATAAGGAAATATTTGTATTCCCCTCATCCTGCAAAAAGCAAACAAATGAGCAAGGCATTTAGTGTAGACCCTTGGGGCATGGGGATGAATAGGAATATGGAGATAAGCATCCTTGGCAATCCAGAGAGACTAGGGAAGACTACGGTAGAAGAGGAGGAAACAAGGTTTGAAGGGACAGATTGAAAACGAAGGAACCTTTAAAAAGGTGTTGAGCTGACAAAGGTCCAGAATGGGTCTAAAAGTGCATTCTTTCCTAGGAACCATAAACGTTCTGGAATAAAAAAACCCTTACCCCTTTTGAGGAGCAGAAGTTGCTTGGATGGTGCCTTGAGACAAAACTCTCTGAAGGATATCCGAAAAAAGGGCAGCTGTTCTTGAGGAGGTTGAGGATGTTTGGGCATTCCCAAAAGAGGAGGAAGGGATTTCCATACCATTAAATACCTCTGACAAATGTACAAAACCCAAAAATCTGAAAGAAGATGGTCACACAGAACCTGGCTTGTCTGGAAAAGGAGGCTTTTGAGCTGTAGGAGCCTAAGTAGACATAGCAGGAGAAGCCCTTCTAGAACCCTTTTTACCTCTAGGAGAAAATGAGAAGGTATGTACAAAGGTTGGCTTGGTAGGATAATTCCTCTGAAATATGGGAACAAAGAAAGCAAAAAATAAGTTTCAATCCCTGTAAGGTCTTACCCTTCTCTTGCAAAGATTTGAAAAGCTCAGCAGTAGCAGATACAAAGAGATTGTGGTCAAGAGGAACATCCACCAATTTACCCTTAATATCATCAGGCAAAGGTTGGAGGCGAAGCAAAGAGTAGCATCTTAACACAGAACCAAAGGAAACCGCTCTAGACAAAGCATCAGTTACATCACATATATTTAATAGAATGATGGGCTACTTGAGAAAAGAAACCCAGTAAAGACAGAGCCGAAGCCTTCCCCTCAGAGTCAGGGAGGTCAGAAAACCTGAAAAGCCTGGGACAGAAAAGAACTAAAAAAAAGAAATAATGTTCTTACCATAACATTCCATCTGTGTTGTCCATTTTCATTTTTCCTCGACTTGTGGGTCTCGGATCCAACTTTGCTACTTTCCAAGCTCAAGGCCCGAAGCTCAAGCTCCTCCTCTCCATTCCAAAATGCCTCCTTCCCCCAGAACACCTCCAATCAAGTTTGTTAAAAATATACAGCTAAAAGGTACCTAGTCAAAAAAGAGAAAGGTTCAGGGGCTCAGTATAGGAACTGCAGTAACTACAGTTCCTAATACAGACCAACTCCGTCAGGTCTACATAGAAAAAAGGCCAGGGGGAAGAAGAGTGGGGAGGTCAAGGAAGAATGAAAATGGACAACACAAATGAAATGTTATGGTAAGAACATAACTTCCTTATTTGATGTTGTCATTGTAATTCGTTCCTTAACCTGTGGGACAGAATCCCCAGCAACACAAACCTAGGGTGGCCCTCATGGAAGAATATACCATAGCACCATAGAGCCAAAAGCCACTCTATTCCTAGAAATGATGTCTGGTTTGTAATGAGAAATAAAGGGGTGAGACCTTGACCAAGAGGCAGCTGAACAATCATTATCAATTGACATTTGAGGAAAAGGCTTGAAAAGTCACCATAGATCTTGTAGAATGAGCTTTGACACATCCCAACAAAGACATACCTTCTGATGAATAAACAAAAGAGATGCAATCGCACAAGCATCTGGCTAGAGTAGGTTTAGTAACTGCTGTACCTTTCCTAACCTCTGAAAAGGATATAAACAGCTGGTCAGATTTTCTGAAGGATTTTGTCCTGTCCAGATAAAAACGTAATTGCCTATGAACATCCAAGATGATGCACAGCATGTATTCTCACTTGTTCTGGAAACTGGGGAAGAAAACTAGAAAAATGAATGGACTGATTGGTATTGGTTTCTGTGACCACTTCGGGGAAAAAGGATGGACTGATCTGTAAGGATACTCTATCTTTATGAAAGATCGAGTAAGGAGGTTTTTAGCAGAGAGGGCTTGGAGCTTAGAAATTCTTTGCTGACATAATAGTAACTAAAAAATGTTGTTTTCCAAGTGAGAAACTTCAAGATCTACCATAGTTTCTGGTTCAAAGGGAGGAAGAACCAAAGCTTGTAAAACCAAATTAAGATCTCAAGGGGGAGTTGGATCCTTACCTGGAGGGCAAAGTAAAGAGGTGTCTCTGAGAAAAACCTTACATAGCTTAGAAGAAGCTAGAGAAGAGGAGTTTTCCCCAGTGAGGGACTACGAAATGGCTGTCAACTGAACCTTCACCATAGAATAGCTGGTTGCATTCTGGAAGAGGGAAGCCAGGAAATCTAAAATCACAGGAACAGGAGTCGTAAGCTTCTGCTGAGCCCAAATACAGAATCTTTTCCATTTGCTCTTGTATATCTTTCTAGTAGATTCTTTGTGAGCTAATATCAGAATCTCTCAGACCAGGGATGAAAGCCTGAAATGTCTAGCCATCAGTGAAACTGGAGAAACCATGCAGTTAATTTAAACCTTGAAGATTTGGATGAGTATGCCCCGAGGGATGGAACAAGTCTGAAGTGGTACCAGTGTCCATGGTGGACAAAGTAGATGAGGCCAGAGGAAGGTGAACCAAACCTGGCACGGCAGAAAGCAACCAGGCTATAGATAGGCCAGTGCCGAAGGCCTCCAACAGCATCAACTCCTCTGGGTTAAGGCTTTGTGGAAGGGGGGGGGGATTATCCATCCTTTTTGACAGAGGATCTCTAAAATAACCCAAAGGAGTGATCGCTGGGTGGATATCTAGGGGACTCTTCCCCTTCCAGAAAGTCAGTGTCCGTAGCGAAAGATTCCTGCTGGGAAGCCAGGTGTCTCCTTTTACACCACTTCTTCCGCGGAAACTCTTCAGTAGGATACTTTAGGGAGGTATCGGATGAAAAATGGGGCTTCACAGTGGGAAGAGGTTGGGGATGTTGCAGCACCAACTGTCCTGGTGGAAGATGAGAGGCCTCAATGACAGATTCCATGAGGGTGGGGATCAGATCAGATGGTGGAAGACCCAGGAATCCTCTAGGGTGGGCAAGAGCCCTCTTCACCACCTCGAAGGCAGAGGGACTATGAGGATCTGAAAGTTGTCCTCCAGAGCTGAAGCTGGTGCAGCAGACTTCTAGTGAACCCCCACAATCCTCCACTTCGAGAGGAGAGGTGGAGCTAAGCTACTGAAAGCAGAGGTTCTGAGGGGGGGAAGCAATAGGTCCAAAAACCTCAGAGACGAACACCCCAGACCAGATATTTAAGCTTCCGCTCCAAGATGCACTGGGCCCTGAAGCTGTTGGAGCTGAAAACATTAGGGTAACCACCAGACTCGAACTGGTAACCACTATCGGATTCGAAGTCTCAATCTTCAGGGTCATAGGTTCAGACAACTGTGAAGCAGAAGTCGGATCATAGGAGGAGTCACAGGACAAAAATAATGTCTTCTCATGGATTCGGAAGAGGATGGAGCCGGTAGAACTCCCATCTGAATCTATGCCATGAGAAATTGTCTCATCAATCTATCCACCTCACTCTCCAACAACCTATGGGTAGACCTGAGAGAGGACATAGAAGGTGGTCTTGGACACTGGTTTTGAGAGGTTTCCTGGGGAGGAGAGCTCTGCATTGAAACACATGGCTCAGAGAAGACAGGAATAGCACAGAGAGCAGAGGAGAAGGAAACCACAATTATCAGATCTGACTATCTCAGAGCCAAAGGTTTTGGCACCTTTTTAGGTGGCTCCAAGGAGCAACACTCAGGGGAATGCTTCCTGTGTTCCTTGGCCTCCTTGGGTTTTCTAACAGGGGTTTGAGCCCCTGAAGTGGAAGGTGTTGAAGGAGTGGAAGGAAGCCCTTCCATACCAGTTTGTTGCGATGGTCCACTAGTGCACAAGGATTAAACTCCTCACATATTTCACAGCAGCTGTCTAGTTGCGCTGGGCCTTGACAGTAAACACGCTCTCTATGGGCATCAGACAAGGGGATATTGCGCCCACAGGAAGTGCATTTTTTAAACCCCAAAGATTTAAAAAATGACCGGATGTCAGGCTACCCTTGGCAGGGAATCCTTAGTGTAAGGAATACTACAAGAATGATATGGAAGGACATCTAGCGGTACAGCCCTGATCTCTTTGATGTTGATATAGTCTGCCAGATAATGGGAACAAAAACCTCTGGGCTTTTAGGTTGCTGGAAGAGGTTCCCCAACTGTGATCAGAAGAATCCATGTACAGTTCCTGATTAGGGAGAGGAACCTTAAAGGCAGACCTGGATTCCGAGAAATCTAATGAAGCCGCCACCAACAGAGCTCAAGCTTGAGACAAAGCAAAAGAGGAACCAGATACTCCAAAGGATGGCAGTGCTGGAGCCAAACAATCTTGGAATAACACTGAAATTTCCAAACATGAGGTTTGGCAAAGGGA
The DNA here is from genome assembly GCF_019279795.1 of Protopterus annectens. NCBI lineage: Eukaryota > Metazoa > Chordata > Ceratodontiformes > Protopteridae > Protopterus > Protopterus annectens. Next base: position 853,302,394 of record NC_056743.1, on the reverse strand, counting down.
TCCATATAAGTGGTGGATGCCATGTATCCAAGAGCTCAGAGAAATTCCCTTGCAGAAAAGACTGGAAATAAGCAGTCAAAGAGAGGACCCTGGGCAGCAGGACACCAGCAAAAACCGGAATTGTCTGAATACCAAACATGCACTATCCCGAGTGGAAGTTAATGCAGACCAAGATGAAGTGCGAATCTCACACTGCACAGAAGCATACTGAACTGGGGACATGGCCGGCCTTAGGCATAGGCCAACTAGGCGGCCGCCTAGGGCACCACTCTAGCAGGGGCGCTTTTCCCGTATTTATTTAATGTAGGTAGACCAGGATGGGGGCACTGCGTGGGGGGTGCCATGGAGCCCTTTGGCTAGGGCACCAGTTGACCTAAGGCCGCTCCTGACTGGGGATACTGATGCACAAGTCGAGAGGGGGCTTGAATCAAAATAAAGTAATATTTGAATTCCCTGAAGTCTACAGAAGACTACCACAGGGGTCAAACATTTGTTGAAGATCCTCAGAGCTGAAGACAGACCAAAAAGAAGGCAGAGAACAGAGAGGAAACAACAGAGAAACAAACATTTTCTGAAGAGAGGGTGAAATAGGAACGTGGAGGTATCTGTCCTTCAAATCCAGGGATTCCAGAAAGACTTCAAGAAGCAACAAAGGAAAGTGTCTGAAGAGACCACATGCTCAAAATAACCTCGAGAAAGGTGTTTAGAAAAGACAGGTCTAGAATGGGCTTCCACGACCCCTTCTTCCTGGGAACCAGAAACATTCTGGAATAAAAGCCTGTTTACTGCTTAAGCAAGGGGACAGGTTGGACGGCTCCTGCAAAACCAAAGGAAAATGTGGGAGCTAACAAGCAAGAGGCTGAGGAAGGCCAGAGAATGGAGAAATAGATTTCAAAGCTATAAAATAATCATTTTGGATAATAGAAAGTACCCAAGCATCTGTGGTTATCTTTTGCCAGACAGGAAAAGAGTCAACCTGAGGGACAGAGAAATCTGGCCAATGGACAGGAGCAGCTGAAGGTCAAATAGAAGCAGATTCATCAGGAAACAGGCTCTTGACTCAGCACCCTGAGAAGGTTTGACTAGATAAATTCTCCTAGAGGCCGATTACGCCTAGAAGGCTGTTTAAGCTGCCTATGAACAAAAGAAGGTTTAGAAGGCTAAATGTCTCAGAAACTTAGGAACAGGGGAGAAAGATATGTTTCAAATTCTGCACAATTGAAATTAGGATTGACACAAAAATGTGCGGGGTTTGAGTCACACACGGGATAACTGGCTAGGCTTAAAATGGCCCACAAGAACAGTTAGTCTAGTACTAATCCATGAACCCTTGTCAGAGTCATAAGAGCATTGAAAATCTCAAGTAAATTCCTGCCATTCTTTGTAAGGATCCTTAGCCACAGAGGTCACCCGTTTAGTTTTTTTTTGTTTTTAAGGTTTAACAGATCTAGGAGGTTTACATCCCTGCCTAAGTGCAATAAGGGTAACAAGCACCTCTTCCCTAACAGGTATTTGGGGAATTCACCTAGGCCCTTTCAAAATAATTAGCTGTGGTTCCTCCTCCACATCTGCATCAGACAGGCACAGGCTCGGCGAACGTGCGGGCAGGCAGATCCATGTCTGCCTCCAACTAGCTCATGGCATAAGGAGTTGACTCCAGCACTAGACAGTCCACGGGTTCTTCATCCAACCAGATAGAGACTTCTGGTGGGGCTTGGTCAGCAGCAGGATCAGTCTCTGTATCATTTTGGCTTTCTTTAAGCAAAGTCTGAACATCAGGGTGGGATAATCAGGCCAAGGCAACCTGAGCCATAAGTTTCAATCACAGATTGTCCAAGTAAACTGAAAGTAGACAGACTGCAGAGTATCTTGGGGACAAACACCTGACAAATCTCAAAATACATATGGTCAGGGGTAGCAACCAAACAAAAAAGGCACTGTTCACAGAGAAGTACTAGGCTATCTGCCCGAGGGCATCTATAAGCCTAGACAGAATGTGTTGGCTTTTCCCGCCGCCTTACATTAGTTCCCTGTCCCCCAGTCCAGCAGAGCCATTAGTTCCCTGTGCCTCTGTCCAGCAGAGCCACGGCAGTGATTCCCGTGGTAAATTTTCTGTTTCCGATCCACTTGCCAAGGTTTCTCTTGAAGTGCGTTATTGAGGGGCTCTGCTTAATGTAGATTGGAATCCTGTTCCAAAGCATGGGGAGTCTCTGGGACAGGAATCTATCCCTCCAGCACGTCCTATTTATCATTGTGGTGAGGTTTAGATCCCTAAAGCGTGTGGCTCTTAGGGATTTGTTTTTTTGTTTTTTTTTTAGGTGGAGCATGTCCATCAATCCTGGGTTGGACATGGCCTTGTATGTCAGGCAGAGATCACCTCTGAGTAAGCAGTATACAACCGAGTGCAGCTGGAGTTTCTTCAGTTGGGCTGCATAGGGCATATGTGAGGCCAGTAATCCTCTTGGTGAGGTACTTCTGTGGTCTTTCCAGCTGTTGCAGGTGTCTTGTAAGGTACATCCCAAATGGGGCGTTGTACTCTATGATGGGTCTGATGAGTGATGAGTAGAGGGGCACAATAACCTCTCTTGATCTAGATGCGAACCCTTTTGTGATTAGGTGGGCCACAGACGGATTTTCTAACCACCTGGCAATATGATTATCAAAGGAGATTACTATCTACTTGGGTCCCCAGATCCCTTACTACATTTTCTGTATTTAGGGGACTACCACCTATGTGGCAGTTCGCAGGTACTTTGTTTTTTCCAAAGGGGATGACTATACACTTTTTGGAATTTAGCTTGAGGCCATGATTTTGACACCAAGTATCCGTCTCAGTGAGACCCTTCTGGAGGAGGTCTGAATCAGCTGGAGAGTCAATTATGGCCCCCAGTTTGCAGTCGTCTGCGAACTTGGTCAGCCATAGTCTTCCTGTGCTTGCCTGTACCTCAGAGAAGTATATACCGAACAGGAGGGGTCCAAGGACTAAGCCCTGGGGGACGCCACTTGTAACTGGTTTAGAGTCGGACCTAGAGCTTGCAACTCTCACCGTGTGGGTTCTATCCGTGGAGCCAGTTGGCAACCCATCTCATGACGTAGGGGTTTATGCTCAGGCTGGTGAGCATGTCTATAATACCAGAATGGGGAATGGTATCAAAAACCTTTGCAAGGTCTAGGTAGGCTGTGTGGACCTCCCTTCCCTCGTCTAAAGCCTTGGTAACGGTCTCAAAGAAGTCCACCAGGTTTAGGAGGCATGATCTGCCCTTAAAGCCAAACTGGGTAGGGTCTAATGTTTGAATGTTCCCAATGTCTCTGTTAATGAATTCCATGATGATGGCTCCATAGCCTTCCAGACCAGGCTAGTCAGGCTTATAGGGCAATAGTTCCCAAGGTCCGTTGTGGCTCCACCTTTGTGGAGCAAAATAACTGTTGCTGTGTGCCACTCTATGGGTATGTAGCCTGTAGAGAGGCTGAGTTTGAGCAGTGTGTTTAGGTGAGAGGTTAGTTCATTTTGGAGCTCATGTAAGACACAGCCTGGGACACCGTCTGGTCCCATTGAAGCTGTATTTTTGGCTTTGGATAGGGCTGTTTTAACCTGTGTATCAGTGTTTGCCAGGGCACTACATTCGTCTGGTAATGGTTATGGGCCCTTTAGGGGGTGAGGGGGGTGAAGTTTGCACTAAACCTATCTGCCAGAATGTTGGCAATATCAGTCGGTTTAGTGTATTTTGTGCCATTCTGCAATAACTCGGAGCAGATGTGAGAGTTTCCACTTAGGTTCTTGACATAGCTAAAGAATGCTTTGTGGTTATCTATGGAGTTCTTGGCAATTTTTCTTTCAAAGCTAGCATTGGATGATTTTATGAGGGATTGCAGTTTCTTGCTGATACTGATCAGGGATGTCTTATCTTCTTGGGATTTTACTCTTTTTCTACACTAGTTTCCTCCTTCTATTGGATAGCTTGTTTATGGCAGGAGTCCACTAGACTGGTTTCCTTTTCTTGGAGGAGTGAGTCTTGGTTTTGCTTGGGATAGCACGATCCATGCATTCTTGCAGGTGCTCATAGAGTGCCTTTGTAAGGGATTCAGCAGCTTGGACAGCGTTGTCCTTTAACATTGGGGCTGTGAACCTTTCCACCTCGTTCTCAAGTAACGTGAAGTTTGCTTCTGAAAAGTTTTTCACTGTGGTTTCCTTGATTGGGGGTGGGGCAGAATGTGGATATCCAGAGTGATTAGTCTATTCTCTGATCTAACCAGCGAGGGTTTGACCTCCGGTGTAAAACACCAGTCGCCCATGTTGGTGATGATCAGGTCCAATATGTTGTCACCTCTGGTGAGGGTGTTGACCAGTTGATCCAGGGCATTCGAGTTTATAAATTCTAGGAAGTGTTGGGCAAGGGAGTTAGTACTTGAGTAGTTCTCCCAGTTAATGTTTGGGTAATTGAAATCACCTGTTTCGTAGGACCTTCATATTTTCCAATGAGTCCAGAAACGCAGAATGGGGATCCTGGGTCATGGTGGGTGATCTGTAGCAAGCTACAATTTGAATTGCAGTTTTGCCCGTTGTTAGTTGCACATGGATGATGTCTGAGGCATTTGTGCTGTGCCACAAACCTGGAGGTGTGGGTATCCTTGATGAATATGGATACACCCCCACCTTTTCTGTTTCAGTCCGGGTTCTGTGGCCGAAAAGTATGGTATGAGTTATAGCTTGGTAGTGCTGAGGTGCTCTCTGGAGCCTTAAACCAGGTTTCTGTTACTGCATAGATATCGATGTTTTCCATACTGAGGAGTGGCTCGAGTGCATGCATTTTGAGGTTTAGACGTCTGGCATTGAGTACATTACCCTCAGTTTTTGCTTATTATTGCTATTTTTGTCTCTATAGGAAATCTTATTCTCACGCTCACATTTTCCCTTTCAGGATAACATGTACAGCAAATAAAGAAATAGTTAGAAAAAAAGGAAGGAAGAGATCTCATCTGGACACTTCTCTGTAGAAGGCTCAGTAATGGAACTGGTTCTGTGAGCAGCTTATAGACCAAATTCAAATGTAACACTTGGTCTGGTGGCAAAGTTGTTCCATTAATTATGTACGTGTATGTAACATATGTACATTACACCTTGCATATGGGACATACTTCTGATGTGTGGCATCCAGAAGGAAAAGTATTAAAATTGGAAACACTTCTTTTGGCCTTTCCCGGTTAGGGGTCGCCACAGCAGTAGAGTTTTACAGTGTAGAGTTGCAAGCCCGGTGCCCATCCTTCCACGGAAGGCGCACACATGCCCGCACTCACACCTAGGGCCAATTTAGAGTGTCCAATCCACCTACAGCATGTCTTTGGGATATGGAAGGAAACCGGAGCACCCGGAGGAAACCCACGCGACCACAGAGAGGACATGCAGACTACGCCCAGAAGGCATTCCAGTCAAGAAATGAATTGGGGAACTTCTTGCTGTGAGGCGACAGCACTATCTACTGCATCATTTGTTAAGTTTGTATGTGGACTGTAAAAGTATATACGACCATAGGTCTTTACTGCTTAGAAGAGCACAAAAGGGAAAACTTAAGTATTCTGCACTTTTGTTTTAATTATAAGATATGTGGCAAACCCTTAAAGCCAAAAGATAAACAACAACAACAAAATAAGATATTCAGATTTTATACTGTATCACAATAATGAAGGCTGGACAAAAGCAAGTTTAAGTTAATATAATGTGATCTTCAATTGATAGACTATAAAAGTGTATTGATTTTATTATATGTAGAGTTGAGACAATTTTTCTTGTATTCACTAGAGTAGAGGTCTGGATGGTTATTGACATTTAAAAAAAAATGGCTTGAAAGATAAGACGATGCTGAAAACCATGGAAAATGCTGAGATTCTTGAATCTGCAGAGTTATTGGCAAATGCTTTCAGTGGAAGACTAAATCTATAGCTGAAGGCTGCTGGCATGGAGAACATTATACAATGAGTTCTAAATAAAATATACAAAGATTCCTGCAAAGCTACGAGCTCTATCTCTCCCTGCCCCCCGCCACCCCATTGTTGACAAGTTGTCTGCAGATGCAAGCAATTAATCTTGAGAGCTCTGAGCACTGTTTGCTAAGAGAAATGCGATATTTAAAGGTACAGTGAAAAATAAAGTCTGAAATAAGAGAAGTGAATCAGAAATAACATTAACAGTTTAAGGCATTTCTGAAACCAGAATACGATGGAGACCGTAAAATGCCAGTAACCACAAGTAGAAAAAAAATGGTCTAACCACACTGAGAACGGCTGTAAATTAATTTATTGTAATAAAACTTAACACACAAGAGCTTTCACCCTGCCAAAATGCAAGGCTTTTTCAAGTGAATAAAACAAACTAAAAATAATCTATTTAAATACCTTTGGCCCCCTAAAAGGCGCCAAACATTTTTAAAGGTACATACCCTCCCCCCTTTGGTTGAAACATCAGCAGAAGCAATTTAATGCATTTTATTATATGTAATACATATTTTATAAATCACATAGTTTAAAATACAACATCCCAGTTTAAGGTAAAATGCAGTACTTGTAAACCAGAACAGTCAAAATGAAGTAAAAGTGAAAGTAATGATCATACACGGGTATTTAAATAGATGATTTTTAGTTAGTTTTATTCACTTTTAAAAGCCTTGCATTTTGGCAGGGAGAAAGCGCTTGTGTATTAAGTTTTATTACAATAAATTAATTTACAGCTGTTCTCAGTGTGCCTGGACTGTGTTTTTCTACATGAGTTTAAGGCATTTAACAGAACAGTGCACAATTTGCTTTTATTTAAAGATAGCCAGTGTGCTTTTTCCTAATAGAACAGTGCACAATTTGCTTTTATTTAAAGATAGCCAGTGTGCTTTTTCCTAATAGAACAGTGCACAATTTGCTTTTATTTAAAGATAGCCAGTGTGCTTTTTCCTAGTGCTAAGTGTTAATGAACCTATGAAAGCATGCAAGCGGTTTTCACATCTGAGAGGGGAATAAAGTATAGATAGAAAGGGAGACCAGCTTCAACAAGTGCTTTAGCATGAGTAACCTTAATTTTAAGATAGGTTATTACCTGTGGGTACAGCCATCGATTTGGGGTATTGCCCATCTCCATAGGGTTAAACTTCATATGTTAAAAAATGTACACAGATCTGTGTTGGTCCTAAATTAAGAGGGGATGGGGGTTGTGAGAATGAATTCAGGTTTTTTGTTTTAGAGTTTTCATTAAAGCAAAGTCTCAAAATGTGGCACTGGTTTGAATGGGGATAAGAAATACCTGTATTAAAAAAAAAAAAAATCAGCCTGCCAAACAATGTGTACACGTAAGAAACGTTGGAAATGCACATTCAAAAGAATGGTCATGTACAATATGGGGGGGGGGGGGGTGTAGCATCATCTTTTTACCATAACTCTCTCCATTTTACCTTGGAATGTGAACGGCCTTGCAGATGCCTACAAAAAGGAAAGCGTATTGAATTATATTACTAAATGAAATGTACAAATAGCAATGCTGCATGAAACATTTGGCTAGGAATCAGCAAGTAAATTTGACACAGATTTCAGGATAGATATTCAGATCAATATCAGGGAGAAAAGAAAAACAGGAATACTAATTGCTACAAGGGCTCCTATAGTGATAGAAAAGGGAAAAAGATACCAATAGGTTTGTGGCAGTAATGGGATTGCTGACAAGAGAGAAGGATTAAGATGGTGTGCATTTATATACCACTAAAACTGCTAACTAAGGCGATTAAGAAAATTTTGGGACAAGTAGTCAGCTTTCAGCAGGGATTTAAAAGTGGGGACTGGAACCCCTTAGCTTGCAACAGAAGATGATCACGGGGACCTAGAAGAAAAACTAACAAAAGTGGGTAGATGTCTGGGGAAAAAGTAAGAAAATATTTGGTATGAAGATGCGACTCCAGTAGTAGGGACTCAGAGAATTTACATATTCCCCAGGGTACAATAATTTGACTAGACTGGATAGAAAAAAAAGTTATGTCTTGCCATAACGTTCCATCTATGTTGTTGATCTTCGTTCATTCATTACTGATGGGTTACCGGTTCCATCCTCAGAACCGAGCCGGCCTTAAACCAAGCCCGCATCAGCCTAAAACTCGTGAGCCAAGATCCTACCCACGATGCTCTTCTCCCTGTTACCTCAGATCGAGTTTGCAAGTTGATAGACAAATGTAGTGGCTACCCCTGGTCATAACAGACCTACAATAATAAAAAGGAGCATATGAAATCCACCAGGAACCTCCAGAGGGGGACAGAGGGTGGGGAGTAATGAATGAATGAAGAACAACAACATAGATGGAAAGTTATGGTAAGACATAACTTCTTTATCTGATACTGTTAATCTTCGTTCATTCCTTACTGATGGGACAGAGTCCCCAGCTACCTGTTATCCCTGGGCGGCCCTCATGGAAGGACACTCCTGAACACCATGGAACCAAAAGAAGCTCATCCTCTGGAGGCCAAACCCAATTTGTAATGAATGATAAAAGTGTGGGGTTTGGCCCAAGTCACAACTGAACAAATGTCATTGAGGGAAGCCCTAGCATGGAAAGCTGATGAAGATGCCATTGACCTTGTAGAATGAGCTTTTAGTTTGTGAGGCAAGGCGATGATGTTCTTGTAGATGAAGTGAATGCAATTTCTCAACTATGATGCCAATGTAACTTTAGAGACTGGACAACCTAGTCTTGTTCCAGGAAAGGCCAGAAATAGTTGGCCTGATTTACGGATAGATTTTGTACTGTTCAAATAAAAACGAATTTGTCTGTGAACATCTAGGGAGTGCAGGCAATACTCGCCCTTGTTAGAATGATTAGGAAAAAATACTGGGAGGTCAATAGACTGGTTGATAGACCGCTCTGACACCACTTTCGATAAAAAGGAATAATTAGTTCTCAGTGAGATCCTATCCTTATGGAAAATAAGGTAGGGACGTTTGATGCATAAGGCCTGAAGTTCCGACAGATGTTTGGCCGATGTGATTGCAACCAGAAACAGTTTTCTAATAGATGTACTTTAAATCACATAAAAATGCAGGTTCAAAGGGGGGGCTGTTAGGACTTTTAAGAACCAAGGCCAAATCCCAAGGTTGTACTGGTTGTCAAAAGGGAGGTTTTAGGTGAAAAACGCCCTTCAAGAAAGTCTTACAGAGTTTGTGTGACATGAGTGAAGAGTCCTGGAAGCCAAAGTGGAAATTAGAAATGGCAGCTAAATGAACACAAATACTAGAGGCTGATACCCCAGATTGAAAAAGATCTGATAAGTAATCTAATACCATCGAAAAGTACAGTTGTGTACACTTACTATAAATGTAGATGTGGAGTGTATTCACCGTTGTAGTCATTACATTTGGGTTATCTGCTTGCAGTAGCCCTCAGTCGGCCTGATTAACAAAGTATTGGGTCCTGCGTTAGTTGCTGTCCTTTCTTCCATGACGTCAGGTCGTCAGGGGTATAACACGTGCAGCCGAAGCCATTACATCAGTTTTTCTTACCCCAGATGTCAGGTGCCTCCCTTATGGGAAGCAATTAACTCTATAAATACAAGGATATACCTCCAACAAAAAAGCAAATACATCAAAAAGTTTTTTGAGCATAGTGAGAGTAGAGGTATAGCCAAAAGAAGAAAAGGGGGCAGGAGGGAGGGTAACCAGGACTGCAACAGTAAATACACTCGAACATCTATATTTATGGTAAGTGTACACAACTGTACTATGTTCTTCACGTTTCACTGTTGCAGTCATTACAATTGGGCAGATTCTCAAAGCTAAGGTTGGGAGGAGGAATATAAATAGAATTAGTACCAGCTATAAGGCACTGCCAGCTCTGGATTTAGAGAAAATTGGCAAATGATAATGCTTGGTGAAAGTATGTACAGAACTCTAGGTAGCAGCTTCTAGGATGTCCCTTGTAGGGACGGCCCTGAAAAAGGCTGTAAAGGTAGACACAGCCCTGGTTGAATGGGGTCTGATGCCCTGTGGGATAGGATTTCCATGGTGCTTATAGCAGAAATGAATGCAGTGGCCTATCCATTTTGAAATGGTTTGCTTTAAAATGGCTTTCCCCTCTGTCCCTGCAGCAAATGCCATCAGCAGTTGTTCAGATTTCCTTTGAGGTTTAGTCCTGTCCAAGAAGAATCTAAGCTGTCTGTGCACATCTAAGAAGTGCAGTATCCATTCCCCTTTGTTCTGTGGGTTAGGAAAGAATGTAGGCAAATGAATGGACTGATTAAGAGCCACACTGGATACCACCTTAGGCTGAAGGAGAGATTGGTTCTGAGGGACACCCTGTCCGCATGAAAGATTATGAAAGGTCCCACTGCCATAAGAGCTTGTAATTCAGATACCCTTCTTGCAGAAGTGATTGCTAAAAGGAAAGCTGTTTTCCAGGAAAGAAATCTTAAATCTGCAGTAGCAGCTGGCTCGAAAGGAAGAAGAGTGAGTTTCTCCAAGACAAAGTTATGGTCCCAGGCTGGAGTTGGAGCTCTCCTGGGTGGCCTTAAAATTTTGGAGCCTCTGAGGAACTGCTTGAGCAGTGGGTGAGAGAAGAGGGGAGGGCTCTGTGCTATAATGAGGTGAAATGGCTGAGGCATGAATTTTGATGGAGGAAAAGAACAAGCCCTTATGAAGCATCGCAGTCAAGTATTGTAGAATCTGAGGTAAATTGGGAACTGCTGCGCTCATCCCTTGAGACTGGTTCCAGGCACAAAATCTTTTCCATTTTGCAGCATAAGATTTTCTAGTACTAGGCCTCCTTGCCTCTAAAATGATATCCATCACTGATTTACTGAGGGATGGTAAAGGAGAGACTAGGTAATTAGCCAGGCTGCTAGGTTCAGGGATTGCAGCTGAGGGTGCAGAATTTGGTTCTCCTGCTGAGACAACAGGGAAGGAATCTGAGGCAGGTACCATGGGGTCAAGTGTGACACACTGTGCAAGAGCGGGTACACCAGTGTTGGCGAGGCCAGTCGGATGCAATTAAAATCATCCTTGACTTGTCCTGTTTGATCTTTAGTAGTACCTCGGAAAGCAGAGGTAGAGGAGGAAAGGCATAAACTGATAGGTTTTTCCAGCTGAAGGATGGAGCATCCACTTTCCAAGCTATGTTCTGGGGAATCCTTGTGCAAAATTTGTCCAACTGATGGTTCTGGGGAAGGCAAACAGATCTATATCTGGGCTCCACCCATTTGCATGTCAACATGTTGAAAATCCTTGGTTCCAGTTTCCACTCGTGTGGGTCCATGGGGTTTCTGCTTAGTCCATCTGCCAGTGTATTTAGTTTTCCTGGCATGAATTGAGCTTGTAGATTCACTGGACAGCTCAAGGCTGTGTTCCACAATGCCATGTCTAGTCGGCAGAGGGGGTAAGAATGTGTACCCCCCTGCTTGTTTATGTACCACAAGACAGTGGTGTTGTCCGTCTTTACCATTAATTGTCCTGGAAGAATGTGGTCCTTGAAAGCTGTTAGAGCATTCTGTACAGCTAACATTTCCTTTTGATTTATGTGCAGGCGCATTTGACTTGGGTTACATTTGGCATGAATGCACTTCCCTGCAGGGTGAGCCCCCATGCATAGTCTGGTGAGTCTCTTGTTAAGGTTTGGATGGCAGGGGGCAGTGTGAATGGTAGTCCTTTGTTTTCGTGGCAGGCCTCTGCCCACCAAAGGAACTCTAAGCGTAGGCAAGGTATGATAGGAATCCTTGCTTCTAGATCCTGTGAATGTTGACATCATAGGCTTTTGAGATACCATTGTAGTTTCCTCATATGCAACCTTGCATATGGAATTAGAAGAATGCAGGAGGCCATGAACCCCAAGACTTGCAGTATTTGCCTTGCAGATAATTGGGTTTTTGCGAACACTTTGAAGTAGGTTGTCAAATGAATCTGTTTCTCTAGCGTGAGGAAAGCCATCTGGGAAGTTGTATTCAAGCTTGCTCCCAGGAATATAATTTGTTGACAGGGTACCAGTTGTGATTCCTTTTTGCTTATTGTGTACCCCCAGACAACTCAGTACCCTTTGAGCAAAGGCCAGATGATTCAAAAGTATGTCCTGGCTTTCTGCCTGAATTAGACAATCGTCCAGGTGTGGGTATATTTGAATATTTCTTTGTCTGCAAAATGCAATGGCTGGAGCTAGGCACTTTGTCTTACCTACTGCGCCCAGGGTATTCACAAAGGGCAATGAAGAGAAATGATAGTGCATGTAGCCTGCTTTGAAGTGTAGGTATCTTCTGCAAGACTCCCCGATAGGGATGTGCAGGTATGCTTCTTTTAAGTCTAGTGTTGCCAACCATGCATCTTTGCCTAGCATAAGAAGCAGCTGGTGAAGAGTCCGCATTTTGAATTTTGGAATCACCAGAAAGGTGTTTAGAGTAGAAAGGTCCAGGATAGGAAGCCATGTATTGCCTTTTCTGGGTACCAGGAAAAGTCTTGAATAGAAACCTTCTCCCTTTTGCTCTTCTATTACAAACTGAATAGCCCCCATGCTTGAGAGAAAGAGTACTTGTTTTTGGGCCTCTGCCCACTGATTTGGGGGTAGATCTGGCCACCCGCTTGGTGTTAGTAACGTGTGGAAGTGAAATCTGCATCCTTGGGACACTATATTTAAAACCCATTTGTTCATAGGTAGGTACTAGGCTATTGGCCCTAGGGCCTATACAAGCCTAGCCAAAAAGGTACCTGTCCTGGGTAATGAGTTATCAGTTTTTGGCCTGCAGACCAATCTTTCCGCCTAAAGGAGCATTCAGTTGGGAAGTGCTTGGACGTTTCAAAAACAAGTCATTGAGACAGTTTTCCATAGGGAGAAGTCTTACTACTCCCAGAAATGGGTGCGGAAACCCCCCATTGCTTAGTCTTGTGTGTCCCTTGGGACTGAAAACTGGGGTTTCTGCTGTGTCTGTGTTTGGCTTGAAAAGACCTGGAAGGGGCTGGAAAGGATCAATTCTTAGAGAGCCAGTGCCTACAAAATCTAGGAGGCTGAACTTGTAAGAAATCTTTAACAGTTTGCATAGATTTAGCTTTGTCTTCCATCTTTTTTAAGAACTTCCTGAGCCTTGTTGCCAAACAGGCGGTCCTGATTTAAGGGAGCATCCAACAAATTTAGCTTTAACATGAACAGGCAAAGATTGCTCCTTAAGCCAAGCATGCCTTCTGAGCACAGACCCAGTAACAGCAGCCCTGCAAGAGGCCTCTAATGAATCAAATCCACATTGCAAAGTATGTTTTCCAACCTCTTCAGCAGAAGGCATTAAATCCTGTAATTCTTGACTTTTAGCACAGTCAGGCATCAACATCATTTTCTGTTTAAGCAATCCAATACCATGTTGTTGATACTTGCAGAAGTGAAAACCTTCTTACCTCATCTATCCAGTGCCCTGGAGTCTCTATCAGAAGGGGTAGGACTTTTAGCAGTAGGAGCCTTAATGCCCTTGAGTCCCTGTGAAATAGTCTCTGGATCCGCATAGGATTTTTAAAAAGGAACTTGTGTGAATCAGGAACCCTGTAATATCTGTCATGTTTTCTGGGAGCAGGAGAGAAAGAATCAGGGGCCAAACTAGATTCCTAAAAGGCATCATCAACAATGTCTAATACAGGAGGTATAGCTAAAGGCCTATGCTGAGGCAGGAGTAAGAAATCCCTAAGCCTCTTTTTTGAATCAGAAAAATCCTGGCTTTCCCAGTGGAAATGCTCCCTTAGAGTATGTAAGGTTTCATCAAAAGAAAAATCCTCTGGAGAGGAAGCAGAGGGAATAGAGGCCTCTGCATCATAATCCTCATAAGTAGTAAGGGCAAATCCAGATCATCAGAAGAATCAGAAAAATCAGAAGAATCAGAAAAATCAGAATCCTGGTCAGAAGATTCATAAACAACTTCAGTCCTAGGTCTCTTAGAAAGGGGAGATTAGCTTCCCCAGATTAGAGTTATAAGATCTTTAGCCATTCTAATCATTTGTTTTTTAGGCATAGAGGCCTGAGCATGCGGCCTGGATGTCGGTTTCTTAGACATCGTTCGAGATTTAGGCCTAAATGAAGGAGGAGGCATTGGTTTAATATGCACGTCCGTAGGCCTGAATATACCCTCAGAAGCCGGTGCCTGCACAGCGGCTCCGGACCCATCCAAGGTAGAGACATCCGCAGGTTCCACAGTTGAAGCATCTCACGGCATACCAGACTCCGAATGGGTCCCAGTAGAGGCCTGTGAATCAGAAGTAGCGGGTATCAGGGGCTGTGAAAGCACCTCACCGAGTACCAGTTGGTGACTGCCTTAGGAGAAGTGTCATTGGCAGCTTTGGACCTCGGCGGCCTGTCTCTGTCTTTATCTTTGCATTTTTTCGGAATCCCGGTAGTCGGATGGCTAACCGATGAGATTTCTGGATAATTAAACCGGGAACCAAAATATTTAGAGGCGAAAATATACCGTCGACGGATAGTGTGCTGATTAAAAAAAGCACAAAACTGACAGCAAGGTACGTTGTGGTAAGGGCCTAGGCAAGGAATACAGTACGAATGAAAATCTTTGAGAGGTGTTTGCTTTCCACAAGTAATGCAATTATTAACTTTTACTGACATCGGTAAGGAGCAAGAAAAAGTTTCCCCAACGGGGTACTTAGCTTTAGTTGAAGACTTCGGTTCTGAAACTCTAAAACAAAAATCTCAGGAGTCAGCCGACCAGCACTTGCAAACTGCTTCTGCTTCGGGCACTGCACTGCAAGAAAGACTGATGTAATGGCATCGGCTGCATGTTTTATACCCCATGACTATCTGAAGTCATGGAAGAAGGGACAGCAACCGATGCAGGACTCATGACTTTTTTAATCAGGACTGAGGGCTACTGCAAGCAGATAACCAAAATGTAATGACTGCAACAGTGAAACACTAAGAACATCTCGGGATGACGAGGGGTCCAACTGTTTGTTCACTGCCCATAACGTAAGCCTTTCAATTTGCTGAGATAGATTAGCCTGGTGAATGATTTATGAGATGGAATAAGAATATTGCGCACCGGGGAAGAGAGATTATCCTGCCTGGCAAAAATTGGAAGTGGAGAAACCAAGCTGTAGCTTCAGGTTTGTTAGATTCGGGTGAGTCAGACCCTGCGGATAGGAGATCAACGTTGGAGTTGGATTGAGAATCCATGGTCGATCTAGCAGGTGAGGCCAGAGGAAGGGGAACCAAACTTGTTGAGGCCAATATGGAGCAATGAGGATCACTTTGCTCTTTAACGGCCGTGCTTTCTTCAAAAACTGGGACAGGAGGAGTAGAGGAGGATATGCATAAAGCAGACCAGAGGGCCAAGCGTGGACTAGAGCGTCACTTGGTGACTGTCCCCGAAGAGAATCAAAGCAAAGTAGTTGCTGCACTTGTAGTTGATTTGGGGAGGCGAATAGAGATTGGGGGAGGCAAATAGATCACAGCAAGGCTAGCCTCAGCGGTTGAAAATTTTTGCTACTATCACAGGATTGGGGGACCACTCGTGAGGTTGTAGAATGGACCTGCTCAATTTATCCACTATCACTTTGGAGCTCCCGGGAATGTGCATTGCAATTAGAAAGCAGTTGGAAGCTATGGCCCATTGCCATATTCTCAAGGCTTCTTGGCAAACAAGTAAGATCTGGTGCCCCCTTGCTTGATGATGTACCAGACTACTGACATGCTGTCTGATTCGACTGCAATAGTCCCTGACGGAAGGATCAAGTGGAATGCTTGCAACCCTAATAGCACCGCCATCAGTTCCAGGACATTGATAGTGAAATGAGCCTCTGTCTCCGATCAGGTGCCTTGGACAGAGTTTCCCTGACGTAGCCCCCCACCACCCCATCAGGGAAGCGTCCATGGTCACCATGGCTTTTGGCTGATAGGGGCTAAAGGGGCGAGACCATTGTTGGGGATTTTGAGATGTCCACCAAAGCAAATCTTGCTTGTATTTCTGAGTTGCACTTCTCTGAAAAGACACAGAATGTTGTAGAGGGTACCGCTGAGTGAGAAGTAGCCACTGAACAAGCCTCACGTGGAACCTGGCCAGACGAACGTACAGCTGTGTACACTTACCATAAATGTAGATGTTCGAGTGTATTCACCATTGCAGTCATCACACTTGGGTTATATGCCTGCAGGTAGCCCTCAGTCGGCCCGAATACCAGAGACTTAGTATTACTACACCGGTTGCTATCGCTCCAGGTCTGACGCCATTACATATGTTTTTCTTGCCCCAAATGTCACGGTGCTCCCCAACAGGGAGCAAAGCTATGGTGGAAAAATCTCCACCATTTAAAAGTAAATACCAATACCCCTGAAAGGGGTGAGTGGTATACACATAGAGGAGAGAAAGAGGGCTAGAGGGAGGGAAACCAGGACTGCAACAGTGAATACACTCAAACAGCTACATTTATGGTAAGTATACACAACTATATTATGTTCTTCGTGTTTCACTGTTGCAGTCATCACACTTGGGTTGATTCTCAAAGCTATAGAAAGGGTGGAGGCAGTGAAGAAGTGTTTGGGCTGGCTAGTATGCCCTGCAGGACTGCAGTTGCAAAACCAGCCCTGGATTTCGAAAATATAGGCAGGTGGTAATGCTTAGTGAATGTGTGTACAGAACTCCAGGTAGCAGCCTCCAGAAGATCTCTGGTAGGGACTCCCCTGAGGAACACTGTAAAGGTAGAAGTTGCCCTAGTGGAATATGTTCGGACCCCGAGGGGTTGGTTTCCCATGGGGTTTGTAGCAGAAATGGATACAGTGTGCTATCCATTTGGAAATTGTCTGTTTTGAAATGGCCTTGCCCTCTGCCCCTGGTGCAAAGCTGAGTAGTAACTGTTCAGATTTCCTGAAAGGCTTAGTCCTATCCAGGTAGAATCTGAGATGTCTGTGCAAGTCCAAGGAGTTCAGGACCCTTTCCCCTTTATTTTGAGGATTAGGAAAGAAGGTTGGTAACCGGATAGATTGGTTGAGAGCCACACTGGACACCACTTTGGGCATAAAGGAAGGATTAGTC
Source organism: Protopterus annectens (assembly GCF_019279795.1). NCBI lineage: Eukaryota > Metazoa > Chordata > Ceratodontiformes > Protopteridae > Protopterus > Protopterus annectens. Next base: position 853,285,381 of record NC_056743.1, on the reverse strand, counting down.
CTGAGGGAGACCCTGTCAGAATGAAAAATGATAAAGGGTTCCACGGCCATAAGTGCTTGTAGTTCAGACACTCTTCTTGCTGAAGTGATGGCTAGGAGCAGTGTTGTTTTCCATGAGAGGAATTTTAAGTCCGCTGATACTGCAGGCTCAAAAGGGGGCAGTGGGAGCTTTTCCAGTACAAAGTTAAGGTCCCAAACAGGGGTGGGTGCTCTCCTTGGTGGCCTTAAGTTGTTTGCCCCTTTCAGGAACTGTTTGATGAGGGGGTGAGGGAATAGGGGTGGCTCAGAGTTGCAATGAGCCGAGATGGCAGAGGCTGGATCTTAATGGAGGAAAAGGATAGGCCTCTGTGGAATAGGTCTGCTAAGTAAATCCAGGATTAGAGGTAGGGAGGGACGAGTTGTGTCCTCTCCTTTAGATTGAATCCAGGAGCAATACCTTTACCAATTATCAGCATAGGATTTCCTTCTACTGGGTCTTCTGGCTTCAGGAATGACATCCAGTACCTGCTTGCTTAGGCTAGTCACTGCGGGAGAATTCAAGAAATAAGCCAGGCTGCAAGATTTAAGGTTTGCAATTGCAGATGCAAGATCTGTCCCCCCCCTGAGTGAGCAAGATGGGGCTCTTGGGGTAGGTGCCAGGGTGGCACCAGTGACAGGCTGCACAGGAGTGGGTACCAGTACTGGCATGGCCAGTCCAAGGCAATCATAATTGTCCTTGGTCTGTCCTGTCTTATCTTGAGTAATATTCTTGAGAGAAGGGGTAGAGGGGGAAATGCATAGCTTGAGAGGTTTCCCCACTGGAAGGATAGGATATCCACTTTCCAGGCCCTGCTGTAAGGTGTCCTGGTGCAGAATTTGCTGAGCTGGTGATTGCAGGGGGAGGCTAAGAGATCCAACTCTGGGGTCCTCCATTTCTGAATCGGACGGCTGAAGGTTCTGGGCTCTAGTTGCCACTTGTGTGGGTCTAGGAGATTTCTGCTCAAGTCATCTGCCAGTGTGTTTTGTTTGCCTGGCAAGAACTGAGCTTGCAGATGGACCTGCATGTCCAAGGCAGTGTTCCACAGGGCAATGGCTAGCCTGCAAAGTGGGTAAGAGTGGGCTCTCCCCCGCTTGTTGATGTACCACATAACTGTGGTGTTGTCCGTTTTTATTAGCAGGGGTCCTGGAGAGAGTAGGGATCTGAAAGCGGTTAGAGCGTGCTGAATAGCTAGCATCTCTTTTTGGTTTATGTGCAGATGAATTTGACATGGGCTCCAGTGGCCCTGAATGTACTTGTCGTCCAGGTGTGCCTCCCAGGCATAATCTGATGCATCTGTGGTTAGGGTCTAGGTGGTGTGGGGTTGAGTAATGGGTAGTCCCTTGTTATGGTTGCATGCTGCTGCGCAAAGAAACTCTGTCCTTAGACAAGGTATGATAGCAATGACTATTTCCAGGTCCTGAGAATGTTGGCACCAAAGTTTTTTTTAAGTACCATTGAAGTTTCCTCAAATGCAGTCTGGCATATGGAATTAGTAAGATGCATGAGGCCATGAACCCTAGGGCCTGCAGGATTTTCCTTGTGGATAACTGGGTTCTGGTGGCTATTTGACTGAAGTAGTCTATCAGACTTGTTTTTCTGGTATAAGGAATTCCATCTGGAATGCTGTGTCCACGCTTGCTCCCAGGAATACAATTTTTTGACTGGGGAGTAGTTTTGATTTCTTTTCTTTGATGGTGTACCCTAGGGAGGTTAGAAAATTTTTTACAAATGTCAGGTGCTGCAACAGCATTTCCTGACCGTCTGCCTGGATCAAGCAGTGGTCCAAGTATGGGTAAATTTGAATTTTTCTCTGTCTGCAGTAGGCAATTGCTGGTGCCAAGCATTTTGTGAATACTCTGGGAGCAGTGGATAAGCCAAAGGGAAGTGCAGAGAAAGTACAGTTGTATACACTTACCATAAATGTAGATGCAAGTGTATTCACTGTTGCAGTCATCACACTTTGGTTGTCTGCCTGCAGGTAGCCCTCAGTTGGCCCGAATACCAGAGTCTTGGGATTTGTGCGTCGGATGCTGTCGCCTCTTCCATGATGTCAGGTCGTCAGGGGTATAAAACATGCAGCCGATGCCATTACATCAGTTTTTCTTGCCCCAGATGTCGAGCCCCCAAAATAGGAAGCAATTACATGGTGTGGAACACCTCCAGTAAAAAGTAAATACTAATGGGCAAATAAAGAGGATAGCTAGAAAGTATAGATAAGTCAGGGGGGGCTGGAGGGAGGGTAACCAGGACTGAAACAGTGAATACACTCGAACATCTACATTTATGGTAAGTGCACACAACTGTATTATGTTCTTCGTGTTTCACTATTGCAGTCATCACACACGGGTTGATTCCCAAAGCTGAGGAAGGGTGGAGGCAGTCAAGAAATATTAGGGCTGGCTAGCAGGCCTTGTACGACTGCGGTAGCAAATCGAGCTCTAGATTTAGAAAAGATAGGTAAGTGGTAATGTTTCGTGAAGGTGTGTACAGAACTCCAGGTTGCAGCTTCCTGTATGTCCCTGGTAGGGACTCCCCCGAGAAATGCTGTAAAGGTGGAGGTAGCCCTAGTGGAATGGGTTCTGATCCCCTGTGGGGTAAGTTTTCCATGGTGTTTGTAGCAGAAATGGATGCAGTGTGCTATCCATTTGGAGATGGTTTGCTTTGAAATGGCCTTGCCCTCTGCCCCTGTAACAAAGCTGACCAGCAGCTGGTCAGATTTTCTGAAAGGTTTAGTCCTGTCAAGGTAGAACACCTAAGCTGTCTGTGCACGTCCAAGGAGTGCAGGATCCTTCCACTTTATTCGGAGGATTAGGAAAAAAGGTGAGTAAATGGATGGATTGGTTTAAAGCCACACTGGATACCACCTTGGGCATAAATGATGAGTTAGTCTGAAGAAAACCCGGTCTGCATGGAAGATAATGAAGGGTTCCACAGCCATAAGGGCCTGGAACTCAGACACTCTTCTTGCTGAAGTGATGGCTACAAGTAAGGCGGTTTTCCAAGAGAGGAATTTTAACTCTGTTGTAGCAGCAGGCTCAAAAGGGGGAAGCGTGAGCTTCTCTACTACAAAGTTAAGGTCCCAAGCAGGAGCTCTCCTCGGGGGTCTTAAATTGTTAGCTCCTCTGAGGAAATGTTTGACCAGAGGGTGAGAAAAGAGGGGAAGGCTCAGTATTGTAATGAGCTGAGATGGCAGAGGCATGAATCTGAATTGAAAATGATAGGCCTTTGTGGAGCAGCTCTGCCAGGTAATCTAGGATTTGAGGTAAGGTAGGCACCGTTGTCTCCTTACCCGGAGACTAGCAACAACAGCAGTATCTTTTCCAGTTTTTGAATAGGATTTCCTAGTACTGGGCCTCCTGGCCTCAAGGATGACATCCAGCACCTGTTTACTGAAGGTTGGTGGGGATGCATTAAGGGAATTAGCCAAGCTACTAGGTTCAGAGTTTGCAGCTGAGGATACAAAATCTGGTCCTCCTAGTTTGGATAGCATAGGGGGGCGGGGCGGGGGGTCTGATGCAGGTGCCAGGGTGGCACTGCTGTCAGACTGTAAAAGTGGGTACCAGTGCTGGTGTGGCCAGTCTGGTGTAATCAGGATTGTCCTTGGCCTGTCCTGTTTGATCTTGAGTAGCACTTTTGGGAGGAGGGGAAGGGGGGGGGGCATAGATTGAGAGGTTTTCCCATGTAAAGGAAAGGGCATCCACTTCTTTCCGTGCTTGGCTGTGGGAATTCTGGTGCAAAATTTGCTCAACTGATGGTTTTGGGAGGAAGCAAAGAAGTCCACCTCTGGTGTTCCCCACCTGTGGATTAGAAGTTTGAATGTGCTCGATTCCAGTTTCCACTCATGTGGGTCCATTAGACTTCTGCTTAATTCATCTGCCAGTGAATTTTCTTTTCCTGGCGGGAATTGAGCTTGCAGGTGCACTTGATCGCTCAAGGCTATGTTCCACTGGGCCATGGCTACCCTGCAAAGTGGGTAGGAATGAGTTCCCCCCTGCTTGTTGATGTACCACATAACTGTGGTGTTGTCTGTCTTTATCAAGAGTTGTCCTGGAGGGATAAGGTATTTGAAGGCTGTCAGCACATTCTGTACAGATAAAATTTCTTTTTGATGGATATGCAGGTGCATTTGTCTCGGGCTCCATTTGCCTTGAATGCATTTCCCTGCCATGTGAGTCCCCCATGCATAGTCTGATGCGTCTGTTGTCAGGGTTTGGGCGGCACGCGGTAGAGTGAAAGGGAGTCCCTTGTGGTTGCATGCCTCTGCCCACCAAAGGAACTCTGCCCTTGGACAAAGTATGATAGGAATCACTGTTCCCAGGTCCTGAGAATGTTGACACCACAGACTTTTTAAGTACCACTGAAGTTTCCTCATATGCAGTCTTGCATATGGAATTAGTAGAATGTAAGAGGCAATGAACCCTAGGGTTTGCAGTATTTTTCTTGCAGATAGCTGGGTATGGGTGGCCAGTAGATTGAAGTAGTTTGTCAAATAAACCTGTTTGTCTGGAGTGAGGAATGCCATCTGGGAAGTTCTGTTCAAGCTTGCTCCCAGGAATACAATTTTTTGGCTGGGTACCAGATGTGACTTCTTTTCGTTGGTGGTATACCCCAGAAAAGTTAGAAGTCTCTTTACAAATGTCAGGTGCTGAAAAAATAATTCTTTTTGGCCTGAATCAGGCAATCGTCCAAATATGGGTAAATTTGAAATTATCTCTGCATGCAGTATGCAATGGCTGGAGCAGGGCATTTTTTGAATACCCTGGACGCAGTAGACAATCCAAAGGCAAGTGCAGAGTAAGCACAGTGGTGTACAACTTAACATAAATGTAGATGTTAGAGTGTATTCACCGTTGCAGTCATCACATTTGGGTTATCTGCCTGCAGGTAGCCCTCAGCCAGCCTGAATACCAGAGTCTTCGGATTTCTGCATCTGATGCTGTCGCTTCGTCCATGATGTCAAGTTGTCAGGGGTATAAAACATGCAGTTGATGCCATTACATCAGTTTTTCTTGCCCCAGATGTCAGGTGCCCCACAATAGGAAGCAATTATATGGCATGGAACACCCCCAGCAAAAAGCAAATACACAAGATATAATATATATACCAAACAAGAAGGAAAGGTAGAGCCAAGAGAAGTCAGGGGGCTGGAGAGAGGGTAACCAGGACTGCAACAGTGAATACACTCGAACATCTACATTTATGGTAAGTGTACACAACTGTACTGTGTTCTTCGTGTTTCACTGTTGCAGTCATTACATTTGGGTTGATTCCCAAAGCTAAGGAAGGGAGGAGGAAGCTAAAGAGCATTAGGAACAGCTAATAAGCCCTGCAAGACTGTAGTGGCAAATCCAGCTCTGGATTTAGAAAAGATAGGCATGTGGTAATGCTTGGTGAAGGTATGTACAGAGCTCCAGGTAGCAGTAGTCACCACCTTGGGCATAAAGGAAGGATTAGTCCTGAGGGAAACCCTGTCCGCATGGAAGATAATGAAGGGTTCCACTGACATGAAGGCCTGTAATTCAGACACTCTTCTCGCTGAAGTGATGGCTAGAAGGAAGGTTTTTTTCCAAGAAAGGAATTTCAACTCTGCTGTAGCAGCTCCCTCAAAGGGGGGGGGGGGTGAGCTTTTCCAATACAAAGTTAAGGTCCCAGGCTGGAGTGGCAGCTCTCCTGAGGGGGGGGGGGGTCTTAAATTTTTGGCCCCTCTAAGGAATTGGTTGAGCAAGGGGTGAGAGAAGAGGGGTGGGCTCAGTATTCTGCGCTGAAATGGCAGAGGCATGAATTTCAATTGACGAGAAGGATAGGCCCTTGTGGAACATTTCTGTCAGGTACTGTAGAATATGAGGTAAGCTGGGCACCATTGTGCCCATCCTCTGAGCCTGGCCCCAGGAACAGTATCTTTTCCACTTTTCAGCATAGGATTTTCTAGTACTAGGCTTCCTTGCCTCCAGAATGGCATCCAGTACCTGCTTACTGAGGGATGCCAGAAGAGAGCTCAAGGAATTAGCCAGGCTGCAAGGTTCAGGGTTTGAAGACGGTGCAGAATCTGGCCCACCTGCTGGGACAGCAGGGAAGGGGTCTGAGGCAGGTGCCATGGTTGTAGCAGTGTCATGCTGCGCAAGAGGGGGTACCCACTGCTGGCGTGCCCAGTCTGGTGCAATCAGTATTGTCCTTGGCTTGTCCTGTTTTTCTACTTTAGTAGAACCTTCGAGAGGAGAGGCAGATGGGGAAAGGCATAAACCGAGAAGCTTTCCCAGGTAAAGAACAGGGCATCCACTTTCCAAGCATGACGGTGGGGAGTTCTTGTGCAGAATTCGTTCAATTGGTAGTTCTGAGGGGAGGCAAACAGGTCTACCTCTGCAGTCCCCCATTTGTTCCTCAACAGGTTGAATATTTTGGATTCTAGTTTTCATTCGTGTGGGTCCATGAGATTTCTGCTCAAGTCTGCCAGTGAATTTAGTTTGCCTGGCAAAAATTGTGCTTGTAGGTGTACTTGGTAGCTCAAGGCAGTGTTCCACAGAGCCATGGCTAGTCTGCAGAGAGGGTACGAGTGGGTTTCCCCTCTGCTTGTTTATGTACCACATAACTGTAGTGTTGTCTGTCTTTACCAATAGTTGTCCTGGAAGAATACGGACTTTGAAGGCCATCAGGGAATTCTGTACAGCTAACATTTCTTTTTGATTGATATGCAGGTGCATCTGTCTCGGGTTCCATTTGCCATGTGAGCCCCCCCATGCATAGTCTGACGCGTCTGTTATTAGGGTTTGGCCGGCAAGGGGTAGAGTGAAAGGGAGTCCCTTGTTGTGGTAGCAGGCCTCTGCCCACTAAAGGAACTCTGTCTTCATACAAGGAATGATAGAAATCATTGTTTCCAAGTCCAGAGAATGTTGACACCATAGGTTTTTTAGATACCATTGGAGTTTCCTCATATGCAGTCTTGCATATGGAATTAGTAGAATGAACGAGGCCATGAACCCCAGAGCTTGCAGTATTTTCCTTGCAGATAGCTAGGGTTTTGTGGCCAATAGTTTGAAGTAGGTTATCAAATAAACTTGTTTCTCCGGAGTGAGGAATGCCATCTGGGAAGTTGTGTTCAAGCTTGCTCCCAGGAATACAATCTGTTGGCAGGTACTAGGTGAGATTTCTTTTCATTGATGGTGTACCCCAGTGAGGTTAGAAATTTCTTTACAAATACCAGGTGTTGTAATAGCAAGTCCTGGCTTTCTGCCTGCATCAGGCAATCGTCCAAGTATGGGTAAATCTGAATATTTCTCTGACTGCAATATGCAATGGCTGGAGCTAGACACTTGTGAACACCCTGGGTGCAGTAGATAAGCCCAAGGGAAGTGCAGAGAACTGCAAGTGCATGGACCCCGCCCTGAAAGGTAGGTATTGTCTTCAGAATCCTCTTATTGGGATATGCAGGTAAGCTTCCTTTAAGTCTAGGGTTGCCAGCCAGGCATCCTTGGCTAGCATAGGAAGAAGCTGTTGAAGAGTTAGATTTTGAATTCTGGAACCACCAGAAAGGTTTTGAGAATAGAGAGGTCCAGGATAGGACGCCAGGAGTTGTCTTTTCTGGGTGCCAGAAAAAGTCTTGAACAAAAAACTTGCCCCCTTTGTACTGCTGGGACAGGTTGAATAGCCCTGATACTGAGAAGAGAGAGCACCTGCTTGTTGGGCCTCCGTCCATTGATTTGGGGGTAGGTCTGGCCAACCATTTGGGGCTGGTAGTGTGTGGAAGTGGAATCTGTATCCCTGGGAAACCATGTTCAAAACCCACTTGCCATGGGTAATGAGTTTCCAGTTTTTTGCATGCAGGGTGAGCTTTCCTCCTAAGGTAGCAGGTAGCTGAGCAGGGCTTGGAAGGGTTAAGGTTAAGTCATTGTGCCATTTTTCTGTAGGGGGTGGCTTACTACTCCCTGCTTTGGAAGCAGGAGCCCCTCACTGCTTAGATCTGTGCATAGCCTGAGACTGTAGCCTAGGTGGTCTGCTGTTCCTAGGTTTGGACTGAGAAGGCCTGGAAGGGACTAGAAAGGACCAGTTCTTTGAAGGCCAATGCCTATTGAATCTGGGAGGCTGTACTTGTAGGAAATCTTTAACAGTTTGCACAGATTTAGCTTTTTCCGCCATCTTTTGAGGACGACTTCTGTTTTGTTGCCAAAAAGGCGGTCTTGGTTTAAGGGAGCATCCAGTAATTTAGCTTTAACATGATCTGGCAAGTTTTGTTCCTTAAGACAAACATGCCTTTTAAGTACAGACCCAGTGACAGCAGCCCTGCAAGATGCTTCTAAAGCGTCAAAACCACATTGCAAAGTATGTTTAGCCAACTTCACAAACAAAGTTGATGAAGGCCACACCACGACAATAAGAAGTAGACTGTTTATTTGAATAACATGCAATAAAACAAAAACAACGCGTTCTCGGTAAGCGCTTTCACATTCTACCTGAATGCTTCATCAGACTGTTAAGAACACACAGCATCAACTATCTCAATCTTATTCATATGTATATTTATATGAAGTACTGAGCACTTTATGGTAGGTACTCTGGAAATGTATGCAACTATGATAACTCGCTAGATTTTGCACAGATGCACATTGAATGATTATACATGTTGCTACCGATGTCTATAATATGTTTATATAAATGCAATGCCATTCCAGAGGATATGCTTTTTAAGATGGCAGATATAAACAGTTTTTTAACATTTATTTTAAGTATAGGCATATTTACATATATGGATTTTTCTACATGTGCTATTTATATATAGGTTTATAGATAAATAGATGACAGATTTATTAGAAGAGGAATTGTGCTTTACACCTATATTTATATCTATGATAGTTTTAAATATACATATGAATAAGCGCTGCATCAAAAGAACGAATACTCATTATGTAATCACATGATGCTATTCAAATATACCAATGAAATAATGAAACATGATTGGCCATGAAATAATTGTGATGACATATTTAACAGATAGTTGATGCTATGTGTTCTTAACAGTCTGATGAAGCATTCAGGTAGAATGTGAAAGCGCTTACTGAGAACACGTTGTTTTTGTTTTATTGCATGTTATTAAAATAAACGGTCTACTTCTTATTGTCATGGTGTGGCCTCCATCAACTTTGTTTGTGGATTTCTGCTGCTGCTGTTACGGAGGCACTTTACCCTTGGAGAGATTGCTAACAAATATATGTTTAGCCAACTTGTTCTGCAGAATGCATTAAATCTTGCAATTCTTTGTGTTCAGCACAGTCAGGAATCAACATAATTTTCTGCTTAAGTAGTCCCATAATATGCTGCGGATACTTTAACATATGAAACTGGCAATTTAAAGGCCTAAAGGCCAAAGTAGCAGAAGTGTATACCTTCTTACCCGATCTGACTAAGGCTCTAAAATCTCTATCAGAAGGGGTAGGATTTTTGGCAGCAGTAGCCTTAATGCTTTTTAGTCCTTGGGAAATAGTCTCTGGATCCGCAGAAGGATTCTTGAAGAGGAACTTGTGAGAGTCAGGTGCTTTGTAGTACCTGTCAGATTTTCTCGGAGCTGGAGGTAGTGTCTGCGGTAAGGCTAGATTCCAAGAAAGCATCATCTACAATGTCCAGAACAGAAGGGATAGCTAAAGGCCTGTGTTGAGGTAGGAGTAAGAATTCCCTAAGTTTCTTTTTGGACTCAGAGTAATCCTGGCTTTCCCAGCGGAAATGCTCCCCAAGAGTATGTAAGGTTTCACAGAAAGAAAAATCTTCTGAAGAGGAAGCAGAGGGAATGGAATCCTCTGCATCAGAATCCTCATAAGTAGATAAGGGCAAATCCTGGTAATCAGGAGCAGAAATATCAGATTCCTGATCAGAAGAATCAGAAAGAATCAGTTCTAGGTCTCTTAGAGGAGGAAGGTTGGCTTCCCCTAATTAAGGTAATACGGTCTTCAGCCATTCTAAGCATTTGTTTTTAAGGCATATGGGCCTGAGCCTGCGGTTTGGTCATTGGTTTTCTAGGCTCAGTGCGAGATTTTGGCCTGGATGGAAACAATAGCGTTGGCTTAATATGAATGTATGTAGGCCTGAATATACCCTCAGAAGTCAGTGCCTGCACAGCGGCTCCGGACCCATCCAAGTTAGAGACATCCGCAGGTTCCGTAGTCGAAGAAGCATCTTGCAGCATAACGGACTTGGAATGGGTCTCAGTAGAGGCCTGCAAATCTGAAGTAGCGGGTTTCAGGGGCTGCAAAAGCACCTCACTGAGTACCAGCGGACTGGAGACTAGCTTAACAGAAGCGTTGTCAGCAGTTTCGGATCTATGCGGTCTGTCTCTGTCTTTAGCCTTACGTTTTTTTCTGAAGCCATTTTGGAGTACAAAGATTGCGTACGAAAGTAATTTGCTGCAAAAGTAGCCTGACGAGGCGACGACGAACAGTTCAGGTGTTGAACAAGGCACAAAACTGACAGCAAGGAACATTGTGGTCTGGGCCTAAACAACGGATGCAGTAAGAATGAAAATCTCTATGAGGTATTTGCTTTCCACAGATAAAACAATTGTTAATTTTTTACTGACATCGGTTAGAGCAAGAAAAAGGACCCCCAACGAGGTACTTAGCTTCTTTGAAGACTTTGGGTCTGAAACTTGAAAACGAAAATTTCAGGAGTCGGCCAATCAGCACTTGCGAACTGCTTTTGCTTCGGGCACCGCATGGCAAGAAAGACTGATGTAATGGCATTGGCTGCGTGTTTTATACCCCTGACGACCTGACATCATGGAAGAAGCGACAGCATCAGATGCAGAAATCCGAAGACTCTGGTATTCAGGCTGGCTGAGGGCTACCTGCAGGCAGATAACCCAAATGTGATGACTGCAACAGTGAAACACAAAGAACATCTGATAGTGCATAGAGCATGTCCTGAAACATAGACATTTCCTGCAAGATTCCCCTATGAGGATGTGCAGATAAGCTTCTTTTAAGTCTAGGGTGACCAGCCAGGAGTCCTTGGCTAGCACAGGAAGCAGAGAGTAAACATTTTGAATTTTGGAACCACCTGAAAGGTGTTGAGAATTGACAGATCCAGGATAGGGCATTTAGAGTTTTCTTTTCTGGGCACCAGAAACCGTCTGGAGTCGAAGCCCTGTCCCCTTTGTTCTGTTGGAACAGGCTTAATACCTTGATACTGAGAAGAGAAAGTACTTGCTTTTGGGCCTCTGCCCACTGGTTTGGGGGAGGTCTGGTTGGGGGGGGACGTCTGGCAATCTGCTTGGGGTTGGCAATGATTGGAAGTAGAGTCTGTATCCCTGGGATACAGTGTTTAAGACCCATCTGTCCTGGGTAATGTACTCCCAGTTTTTTGCGTGCAGGGCGAGTTTTCCTCCTAGGGGTGCAAGTACTTGGGTAAGGGTGGGAAGGATGAAGGACAAGTCATTGTGAACTTTTTCCATAGGATGGTGGCTTACCACTCCCTGTTTTTGAGGTGGGAGCATGCCATTGTTTAGATCCGTGCATACCCTGAGACTGTAGTCTTGGCAGTCTGCTGCCCCTGGGTTTGGACAAAGTCTGGGAGGGACTGGAAAGGACCAGGTTTTCGAAGGCCAATGCCTACTGAATCTAGGTGGCTGTGCATGTAAGTAATTTTTGACAGTTTGTATAGATTTAGCTTTTTCCTCAGTCTTTTTAAGAGCTTCTTCTGCTTTAGTGCCAAACAAACGTTCTTGTTTTAATGGAGCATCTAGTAATTTTGCTTTGACATGGTCAGGCAAGATTTGTTCCTTTCACCAAGCATGCCTTCTAAGAACAGACCCAGTGACAGCAGCCCTGCAAGATGCTTCTACAGCATCAAAACCACACTGCAAAGTATGTTTTCCAACTTGGTTTGCAGAATGCATTAACTCTTGTAAATCTTTATGTTCTGCACAATCAGGAATCAACATCATTTTTTTGTTTAATTAGCTCCATAATATGTTGCTGGTACTTCAACATGTGAAACTGGCAATTTAAAGCCCTGATGGCAAGAGTAGCAGAGGTGTATACCTTCTTCCCACATCTGTCTAAAGGGGTAGGGTTTTTGGCTGCAGTAGCCTTAATGCCTTTAGGTCCCTGGGAAATGGTCTCTGGATCTGCGGTAGGATTCTTAAATAGAAATTTGAGAGAGTCAGGTACTCTGTAGTACCCGTCAGGTTTTCTAGGAGCTGGTGGTTTAAGTATCAGGGGTAAGACTGGATTCCATGAAGACATCATCTACAATTTCCAGAACAGGTGGGATAGCTAGAGGCCTGTGCTGAGGCAAGTTTAAAAATTCCCAGAGTCTCTTTTTGGACTGTGGGTAGTCCTGGCACTTCCAGCGGAAATGCTCTCTGAGGGTATGCAGGGTTTCACCAAAAGAAAAATCCTCTGGTGGGGAGGCAGAGGGAATGGAATCCTCTGCATCAGAATCCTCATAGGTAGATAAGGGTATGTGTCCTGGTAATCTGAGGGATCAGAGTCATCAGACTCATGATCTGAAGAAAATCAATTCTTTGTCTTTTAGTGGGGGAAGGTTGGCTTTCCCTAATTAAAGTAATAAGGTCTTCAGCCATTCTAAGCAATTGTTTCTGTGGCATGGGAGCCTGAGAATGCGCTTTGGTTGTCCGTTTCCTAGGTGTAGTGCAAACTCTGGGCCTGAGAAATTCGGTAGTTTTAGTCTGAAACAAAGTAGTCTGTTTAATACGAACATCGGAAGGTTTGAATACACCCTCAGAAGCCGGTGTCTGCCCAGCGGCACTGGACCCATCCAAGTTAGAGAAATCCACAGGTTCCATAGTCGAAGAAGCATCTCGTGGCATACCGGACTCCGAATGGGTCTCAGTAGAGGCCTGCGAATGTGTAGAAGCGGATATCAAGGGCTGCGAAAGAGCCTGAGTACCGGCGAACTGGTGACTAGCTTAACGGAAGCGTAGTCGGCAGTTTTGGACTTATGCTGCCTGTCGCTGTTTTTATCCTTACGTTTTTTGGAAAGATCGGCGGTCAGATGGCTTATCGAAGCCATTTCGGAATACAGAGAACGAGAGCGAAAGAATTTAGCGACAAAGCCCGACAATGAATAATTCGGGCGTTGAACAGGGCACAAAACCAACAGCAAGGAATGTCGTGATCTGGGCCTAAACAGTTGACGCAGTAAGAATGAAAATCTCTGTGAGGTATTTGCTTTCCACAGGCAAGACAATTAACTTTTTCTGACATCGGTTAGAGCAAGAAAAAAGAATCCACAACGGGGTACTTAGCTTTAGAAGTCTTCAGGTCTGAAACTCGAACAACAAAAATTTCAGGTAGTGGCTGACCAGCACTTGCGAACTGCTTCAGGCTCCGCTCAGCAAGAAAAGCTGATGTAATGGCATCGGCTGCATGTTTTATACCTCTGACGACCCGACGTCATGAAAGAGGCAACAGCATCTGACGCAGAAATCCCAATTCTCTGGTATTCGGGCCAACAGAGGGCTACCTGCAGGCAGATAACCCAAATGTGATGACTGCAACAGTGAAACACAAAAAACATCTGATAATGCATAGATCCTGCCCTGAAGCTTAGAAATTTCCTGCATGAATACCTTATAGGGATGTGCAGATCGGCTTCTTTTAAGTTTAGGGTAGCTAACCAGGCATTATTGGCCAGCATAGCAAGAAGCTGCTGCAGGGTGAGCATTTTGAATTTTGGTACTACCAGAAAGGGGTTTAGGATGGAAAGATCTAGGATTGGGCGCCAAGTGCCCTCTTTTCTGGGTACAAGATAACTGTTCCACAGGAACAGGTTGAATTGCCCTTAGAGAGAGCAGAGATTGAACTTGGTTTTGTGCCTCTGCCCACTGATTTGGAGGAAGGTCTGGGAACCCTTTTGGGGTTGGCAGTGAGTGGAAGTAAAATTTGTACCCCTGGGGTATAATGTTGAGGACCCATTGGTCTTTGGTGATGGCAGTCCAGTTTTTTGCATGATGGGTTAGTTTTCCTCCTAGGGGCACAAGCAGTTGGGCAGAGGTGGGGACAGGAGTTGAGAAGTCACTGGGATTTCTTCCCGTAAGGGGGTGGCTTAGCACTCCCTGTTTTTGAAGTGGAGGCACTCCATTGCTTAGATCTCTGCATACCCTGAGACTGTAGTCTGGGGGGGGGTCCGTTTCCCCTGGGTCTAGATTGAGATGGCCTTGAGGGGGCTGGAAAGGACCAATGTTGAGGGGCAATGTCTGCTGAATTCTAGGAGGCTGTACTTGCAAGAAATCTTTGACTGTCTGGATGGATTTAGCTTTTTCTTCCATCTTTTTAAGAACCTCTTCTGCTTTGGTGCCAAACAGACTGTCCTTATTCAAAGGAGCATCTAGTAATTTTGATTTGATATGGTCTGGCAAGGTTTGCTCCTTAAGTCAAGCATGCCTTCTCAGTACAGAACCAGTGACTGCTGCCTTGCAAGATGCTTCTAGGGCGTCAAAGCCACACTGCAATGTATGCTTGCTGACTTGGCTTGCAGAATGCATAAGCTGTTGTAATGCTTTATTTTCTGCACAGTCCATAAAGGTAGCTATTTTTTGCTTAATAAGTTCCATAATATGTTGTTGGTACTTCAACATGTGAAACTGGCAATTCAAAGCCCTAATGGTGACAGTTGCAGAGTTGTATACTTTCTTACCCAATCTGTCTAAAGTTCTGGAATCCCTGTCCGAAGGGGTGGGATTCTTAGCTGTAGTTGCTTTGATACTTTTAAGCCCCTGGAAGATTATCTCTGGGTCAGCAGTAGGATTTTTGAAAAATAATTTGTGAGTCAGGTACTCTGTAGTACCTGTCTGGTTTCCTAGGAGCAGGGGAAAAGTATCAGGACTTAAACTGGATTCCATAAAGACATCATCCACAACATCCAGGACTGGGAGTATTGCTAAAGGCCTATGTTATGGCAAATCTAGAAATTCTCGGAGTCTCTTTTTGGACTGAGGGTAGTCTTGCCATTCCCAGTGGAAATGATCTCAAAGTATGTAAGGTTTCCCCAAAAGAAAAATCATCTGGAATAGATTCCTCTGCATCTGAATCCTCATAAGCAGATAAAGGTATGTCTTCATGATCAGATACCTCAGAGTCGTTGGACTCTTGGTCAGTTAAAGCTGCTAGGGACAGGTCTCTTTCTCTTAGCAGGAGAAGGCCGACTTCCCCTAATCAACATAAGGTCTTCTGTCATTTTAAGCATTTGATGTTGTGGCAAGGAAGCAGGTGCATGAGTTTGGGTCACTTTTTAAGGAGTAGAGTGTACTCTTGGCCTTAGAAATTCTGTAGTTTTAGACAGAACTGAAGACACGAAAGAAGTCGGTTTGTGTCGAGTATCGGTAGTGCAAAGAACTTCCTCAGAAGCCAGTGCCTTCTGAGTGGCTCCGGACCCATCCAAGGTAGAGACATCCACAGGTTCCATCGAAAAAGAGTCTCGCGGCATACCGGACTCAGAACAGGTCTCGGTAGAGGCCTGCGAATCCACTGAAGCAGGCATTAGGGGCTGGGAAAGCGCCTCACTGAGTACCGGCAAACTGGCGACTAGCTTAACGGAAGCATCGTCGGCAGTTTTGGACCTGTGCGGTCTGTCTTTATCCTTACGTTTTTTCGGTAGATCAGTAATCGGATGGCTTACCGAAGCCATCTCGGAATACGGAGAACGAAAGTATTTAGCGACAATAAGGGCCCGATGAATAGTTCGGACGTTGAACAAGGCACAAAACCAACAGCGAGGAACATCATGGTCTGGGCCTAAACAGGTGACGCAGTAAGAATGAAAATCTGGGTGTGGTATTTGCTTTCCACAAGCAAGACAAATGTTAACTTTTTCTGACATCGGTTAGAGCAAGAAAAAAGGATCCCCAACAGGCTACTTAGCTTTAGAAGACTTTAGGATAATTCAATTCGATAACGAAAACTCAGGTAGTGGCCGACCGGCACTCGTGCAAACTGCTTCTGCTGCAGGCTCCTCAGCAAGAAAGACCGATATAAAAGCGTCGGCTGCCTGTTTTTATACCCCTAACGACCTGACGTCAGACCTGGAGCGACAGCAACTGATGCAGAAATACTAAGTCTCTGGTATTCGGGCCGAATGAGGGCTACCTGCAGGCAGATAACTCAAGTGTGATGACTGCAACAGTGAAACATGAAGATCATCAATGGTGATCGAGGCTGCCATCGACTCCAAGAGTTGGAGTATGGACAGAGCAGAAGATTTGTGGTGACAGATTAGCGGCTGAACCTGTTGTCTTATTTTTTGAAATCTGTGATCCGGAAGAGATGCTGTGCAATTCCTCGTGTCTAAAAGAACTCCGATGAATTCTAAAGACTGTGCCGGTGTCGTGTTGGATTTCTCCCAGTTTATAGCGATTTCCAGGCGCTAAGCTGTGAGAAGAGTGTAGTCTAGGGCTTCTTCCAGTAGACGCTTGGTAGCGGCGGTAAAGAGCCAGTCATCTAGGTATGGAAACGCCTTGAAGTCGCAGGTGAGCGACAACCACTGCCATGCATTTGGTGAACACTCTGGGGGCTAGAGAGAGACTGAAGGGCAGTGCTCAAAATTGGTAGTGACTGGCTCCTATGTGGAAGCAGAGGTATCTTCTTGAGTGCTTGCCCACTTTTATATGCATCCTGAAGATCTACAGAGTACATCCAATCGTCTTCTTCCAGAAGAGGAAGGATAGACTGAACCATGACCATCCGGAATTTCTCTGTTTCTACAAATTTGTTTAGTGTGCTGAGATCCAGAATTGGTCTCCAGTCCCGTCTTTTTTGGCACTAAAAAGAATCTTGAGTAAAAACAGGATCCTATCTGGTCTGGGGGGACAGTTTGGATGACTCTTTTTGTGGCAGCTTTTGGATTTTGTGTGCTGCTTCTTCCCTTTGACTGGGTGGGACGTCGGCTAAGTCTCTGGGTGAAGTGGGACAGACATGGAAGGGAATGCGGTAGCCTCTGGATATTATTCATTGTACTCAAGAATCGGTGGTTATGGTTCACCAGGCAGTGGGGTACAAGGAAAAACGACCCTCGACCGCTTCCAGAGGTGAGCAGTCAGGCAACGCTTCAGGAGCACTGGTAGGGTTGCCCAGAGAAAGAATCTCTGGAACCCCAGTTTCATGAACCTTCCCTGCCCCAAAAAGGGCATCTTCCATTAGCGTTTCCCCCTCGACCCCTAGGGGAGAACTCATCACGTGTGTCATGGAAAGAGCCCTGTGATTTTGTGTGCCACATCTTCCCACTCCTCTGATTTCTGGAGTAGAATCGTTGAGGGGTAGAGTGTCGGACACCAATGGCAGATGGGGTCTTACCATCTTGTTCACACCTTGCCAGCGTATCTTTAACCTTAGGGCCAAACAATGAAGCGGCCTCAATAGGGGCGTTCATAAAGGAAGCCTTAAAGGAGTCCACAAAGGCACATTCAGGCATAACATCTCGTGACTATGCCTGTGCCTGCTGCTCTAGCCACTCCTTCTGTTGCTTGTGAAATGAGGCGCATGGAAGAATTGGATATCGATTCCAGGGTCGCTATCTGAAGCTTCGCTGTCGCGTACCTCATCAGAAACAGCTCCTGCCAAGGTTTCAGAGAGTTGGTTGATAAGGTCCCTCTGGAGCCTTGTAAAGTGTGCCATGTAGTTCTAGGACCTTACAGCGAAGGTCGATGAAGCAAACACACGCTTCCCCCCGAGCCTGTCTATCGCCCGAGACTCCTTGTTGGGTGGATGGACAATCTGGCTCTCTCCTGCCAAGTCTTTTTTGGTTGCAGCTGCCACCACCATGGCATCTACTGGAAGACCTTTGGATCAATGAGGATGTTCAACAGGGGGAGATAAAATCTTGTCAGGCCTCAGAGGTATAGCTTCCAAGGTGTCAGGAGCCTTCCATGCATGCTGGACAAGCTCATCGGCCGGTGGGGTAACCCTGGAGGTAGAGGGCCAGGCACAAAAGGCCTGCAGAAATACAGATTTATCTGAGAAAGGGTTGGAGGACTTCCAGTCGCCCCTCTGTCTTAGGATCTCGAGGATGTCACTAAAGGACACCTCAACAGAGGGTGACCGTGGGGACCCTTCCCCATCAAAAGTCCATATCTTCGGTCAGAGACTCCTCAGTGGAAGGCAGTTCTCCTCAGTGGGGAGCTCTGGGGAAGATTGTGAGGAGGGGATCTCCTAAAGGGGAGAAACCTGAGACCCTTGTGCCCAGGGTCCGGTAGTTGTGGCTTGCGACAGTTACGGCACGGGGGAGGGGGGGGCAAGGACTCTGACAGGGAGGTTTTGCCAGCAGAGTTAAGTGCCCTCTCCATGGTCTGGAAGGCTAGACTGCCCAAAGAGGGATGGGAGCCCAGAACAGAGCATGACAACCTCGAAACCGGGGTCACACCCCACTCAGATGAGCCGACCCCAGACCAGGAGTCTCAAGAGGACTATGGAGCGTGTGGGAAGGAGGATTCCCGGAGGGTGCCATAGAAAAAATTGGCATGGAACCAAGAACGCCTATCCCACGGCACAGCCATTAGCCTGAGAAGGGCCCGGTGCCCAGTGCACCGAGGTCCACAAGGACGACTCCAGCTCCAAAGTGAGGTCCACTGTTGGTGTCGAAGGAAGGGATGCTGCTGTCGGCGGAAGGAGCTTCGATGCTTCCCTGGAAGTCGAAGGAGTGTAAGTTGGAGTCTGTGGAGAAATACGGTCACCTGCAAGAGGGAGTGCAGCTTTAGATGGGTAAGAGAGTCCCTTGGCCAAAAGCAAATAGTCGACAAGCCGCAACACATCCTGCTCTGAGAGGCTCCTGGTCGACCTCAGAGAAAGACCTGATGGCAAGTCTGGCCTGTCTATAAAGGGGCTATACTGATTTCCCACAAACGGATCCAAGGAAGAAGAGTACTTTGTCCTTGCGAGGTCGTGTGGTGCAGAGCTTGGAACCGAATGTGTCTGCACAGAGGAGAATGATGTTGAGGTTATCTGCGCTGACAAAGGCAGCACTATAGGCGTCAAGGATGTCCACACAGTGAAGGATGGGTGTAGAAAATGTCTGCACCAATGAATACGGTGCTGAAGAAGGTGTCTGCACCAGTAACGACAGTGCCAAAAGTGACTGCACCGAGCAGCATGTCTGTGCCAAAGTGTCATTACTCATCACAGATAGGTCTAGGGTCCAACCGTGGATCTGAGCCGGCAATTTCTCAGACAGTTCCGGAGCCCAAGCTCCTCCCCCTCCCACAATTCCTTGCTCCCTACTAACCCTCAGATTGAGTTTGTTAAATTAGCTGAAACACAGAAAATCTGCAACATAAGCCAAAAACTTCTCACTAAATACAAACCACTGCAGCCTCACCAGAACCCCCAGACGGAAGGGGAAAGGAGGGTGGGAATGTGATGAATAATGACAGTGGATAGCACACATGCCAAGTTATGGTATGTACATAACTTTATCACATGCTATCCATGTCATTATTCATCACAGATGGGTCAGCGTACCCAGCTACTATTGTACCTTGGGTGGCCTCAAGGAAGGATATGCCGGAGTATGCAGGAACCAAAGAAAACCTTCTTCCTAGATACCAAGTCTAATCTGTGGTGGGAAATGAAAATGTGAGGATTAAACCAAGTCGCAGCAGCACAAATCTCATCAACGGAAAGTCTAGCCAAAAAAGGCTGATGACATGGCAACAGACCTAGTAGAGTGGGCCTTAAGTGGTCTGAATAGTTCTAAATGCAGACTAGAATAAAAGAAATACAACCAGCAATCCACCTGGAAATGGTCACTTTGGAAACTGCTTGGACCTTTCTGTTCTGAGAGAAAGCCACAGAGAGTTGGTCCGACTTTCTAAACTCCGCAGTCCTTCTTAAATAAAAACACAGTCGCCTGTGGACATCTATATAATGCAAGATATATTCTCCATTATTAGAGTAATAAGGGAAGAAGACCGGTAGTTCAATTGACCGACTGATATTAGCTTCAGAGACCACTTTAGGGAGAAAAAAAGGATTTGTCCCAAGAGATGCCCTGTCTTTATGAAAGATCATGAACGGTGGATTAATGCACAGAGCCTGGAGTTCTGAGACCCTCTTGGCAGAAGTAATGGCTACTAAAAAGGCAGTCTTCCAAGAAAGGAATGTAATATCACATGAACCAGCTGGTTAAAAAGTTTTTTGCATTAGGAACTGCAGCACTAAAGTCAAATCCCATGGCGGAGATGGATCCTTAATAAGAGGTCTAAAAAGAAAAACTCCTTTCAAAAAGGAGTTTGCACAGTTTGGAAGAAAAAAGTAGGCTCATTGTTGACATGGAAATTAGAGATGGCAACCAACTGGAGCGTAACATTAGAAAAACTCACCTCGTCCTGAAAAGGGGAAGATAAGAGCAAAATATCAGGAATAGGTTGGGAAAAGGTATCTAGGTTCCATTGTCTGGCCCAAATGAAACCTTTTCCATTTACTGAAATACACCTTCTTTGCATATGGCTTTTGAGAAGCTAAAATAATGCTCCTCGCCAGGGAAGGAAGCCTGAACTGCGAAAGGATTACTGGAACTGGAAAAAACATGCGGTTAGACAAAGGGTCCAGAGATTGGGAAGTAAAAGCCCCCAGGGATGGGAAATGAGATCCGGAATGGGATCTAGTATCCAAGGTAGATACTGCAGATGAGAACTTAGGAAGGAAAACTATGCCCAACGAGGCCAGAAAGGGACAATGAAGATGAGAGGTCTTCAGAGGAAGAGCTTTCTGTAAGACTTTGTGTATTAGAGGAATAGGAGGGTAAGCACAGAGGAGACCCAGAGGCCAAGTCGTTAACAAGAGCGTCCCTGGGCGACTCCCCTGATGGGGGGAATCAAGGCAAAGTAATTTCTGCATTTGTTGACTGGGGAAGCAAAAAGGTCGCAGCATGGTTGACCCAAATGGTCGAAGATCTGCCTTCCCACTGACAGATTCAGGGACCACTTGTGAGGACGTTGGAACTTCCGGGTGTACGAAATGAAAGAAGAAAGTGCCTGGAAGACATCACTCATTCTCACACACTTATGGAGTCTCTGCACAGGGGATAAAACAGTGTTCCAACTTGCTTGTTCATATGTTAATATACTAGACAACTGCTTATCTCCAGGACGTTTATGTGCAATTTGGTCTCTATGGGGGAACCACGTACCTTGAACCGTCCTGCCCTGAAAATGCCCCACCCCACCAGGAGGCGTCCGTGGTCACTGTGGCCTTGGTTGGTGGGAGACAAAATGGCATGCCTAGAAATAGGTCCACAGACTGAAACCACCAAGCAAGAGGATTCCTGTACATCTGAGTCAATTTATTGTCACAGACATGGGCTGGAGACGGGATGAACCATTGGACTACCAGGGAACATGGGAGAACTCTTATACGATACCTGGCGAGAGCAACCGACTGAATGGCAGCTGTCATAGAGCCTAGCATTTTGAGAATCAAATGAATAGGTAGGCATGCTAGATCCAACAAGAGAGAGGCTTAATGCCGAATCAACTTGAAGCAGGAAGGGAGTACTGCAGTCTCTGATGCATGCCCAGCAGGACTCTGATGAATTCCAGGTTTTGGCTCGGAACTGGATTGGACTTGGGAAGATTCACTGTGATGCCTAGATGCTGGAAAAGACTGAAGACCTTCCTGGTCACCAGTGTTAGTTGATGCCTCACGGGAGCCATGAGAAGCCAATTGCCCAGGTACGGAAAAACATGGAAATCTTGCAGCCAGAGACAAGCTTCCACCACGGGCATACATTTGGTAAACACACGGGGGAGGGGGGTTTGTGGTGAGTCCAAAGGGCAGGGCCCTGATCTGCTAATGACTGACCCCTAAATGATAGTGCAAGCGTCTCCTGCAGTGTCTGTTGATCTTTATATGACAGTACACATTCTTGAGATCCACTGAGCACAGCCAATCTTCCCTGCACGAGAGAGGCAGAATGGGGTTTACAGTGACCACCCGGAACTTGGTCTTCTTGACAGAAAGGTTTAGTTTACTGAGGTGCAGAATCAGACACAGGTCCCCAGTCTTTTTTGGCACAATAAAGAAGCACAAGTAAGTTCTGGACCCTCAATGTCCTGTTGGGACCTCTTGAATGGCTCTTTCAAAGGAGGTCTTGTACCTCAAAAAAGGCCAACTCCTTTTGATGGGGTGGTGCTTCCGGGAGAAATTTCCAAATTGGAGGGGGCTGAGAGAAGGGAATGGAGTAACCCCTGGAAATCATTTTTAGCACCCACTGATCAGAGGTGAGACTTGTCTAGGCTAGTGGGTGAAGGGAGAGATGACCCCCAAATGCCTGCAGGGCAGGAGTCAGGGCAGCTCTTCAAGGGCACTGGAAGGGCTTTTCTGAGAAGAGTTCTCAGGAGCCCTGGTTTTGCAGACCACTTCTGCCCCTAGGGCGGCATCTACTGTTGAAATCCCTTGCCCCGGCCTGTGGAAGAGGATTCCAGTGAAGCATCCTGAAAGGAAGACAGTCCTCCGGAACCAAAGCTTCTTTCTTCCCTTCTAGTCCTTAGAAAAGGAACTGTGGGGAGTAGAAAACTTGATCCCTACCACAGAAAGAGTCTTGCATTCCTGCTCACTGTGGATCAAAGTTTCCTTAACAGATGGTCCAAACAAAGTGAAACTGTCAAAGGGAACGTTGGTGAAAGACGCCTTAAAGGGTTCCTCAAACCCACAAAGGCAAAGCCAGGCATGATGTCAGATACCAATGCCAGTGCCTCCTGCTTGAAAGGTGGCCTCCGCAGTATTGGAGATCAGAATCATTGAAGCATTGCCTAAAGAGGTGATAGTGGACAGCATTGGAGAGGCTAACTTGAGGCTTTCTGGAGGGGACAACTCTGACAGGGAAGTGGTAAGGTCCGAAATCAAATCCCTCTGAAGCTAGGTAAAGTGGGTCAAGTAATTAGCTGCTCTCAGATCAAAAGTAGCTGAGGCAAACACGCTTTCCAAAACGGCCAATCATCCGGGACTCCCTGTTCGGGGGACAGACCAAAGAGCTTTGCTCGGCTAGCTCCTTCTTAGTTGCAGTGGCCACCATGATGGCATCAGCAGGTACCCCTTTACTCCAGGAAGACCTGGCCTTAGGAGGACTGAAGAACTTATCAGCTTTCTTTGGCACAGGTTCCACTATGTCCTGCTCCTTCCAAGCCCTGCTAGCGATAAGGTCTACAAATCCCAGGTAGAAGATGGGCCCATCCCGAACACCTTCAGCAACATGGACTCCGAAGACAGGGAAGACCAATTGCCTCTGTTTGAGAACTTCCACGATGTCCCCAAAGAAAACCATCTCAGGTGGAAGTCTGGGGGACCAGTCTTCCTCCGCAAAATCTGGGGGACTCCAAGTGCCTCCTCTTACATGTTCTCTTCCAAAGGGGTTCCTCCACAGTGGGCTCACAGCAGGACTTGGGAGAGATGGGTACCTCAAGTGGGGCAGTGCCCATCTGAAGGTACTCGTGGGTGGACTGACCCTGGATGGATGATGAGGCCTCCGCACCCAATCCTGAGAAAGGCTGGGAAGGACCTTGAGAAAAAGGAGAGAACTGCCAAAGTCAAGAAGGTCCTGTCTACCACCTGGAAGGCAGACCAACTGGATGAAGCACCCCCCCCCCCCAATTCCCAGTGGCTTGGGCCACCTGGGAGAGGAGAAGGGACCCTGATGCAGCACCGAAGCCACCAGACAATATCGGCCCCGAGCTGTTCAGCACTAAAGCCCCTAAGGGAAGGGAGTGGTCCAAAAAATCCAGACCTGAACCCACCCCCAGAGAACTCACACTGACCCCCTCGAAGACTAGGCCCACCCTAGTCCAAGCGCTGCGGAACAGTGACAGCCAGGGACCCTGATGATATCGAGAAGGGGGGTACACCGTTGACCTCTCACTAGAAGTGTCCTAGTCCTAACATTCCAAAACCTGTTGGATTGGAAGAGGACAGTGGAGACCTGTGGATGGGGAGGGTCCCCTAGCCACATGGGCAGTGGACGACAGCAAGCCCAACTCAATTTGGGCCTTGAGGAAACTCATCATCCTATCCATGTCTAAAGGAAGGAGATGTCTGGAGGATCTGGATGAAGCTGACAAGTGGCCAGATCTTGCTGGGGATTAGACCTGGGATACTGCAGTCTTATGGCCCCAAGAAGGAGATAGTCTCAGTCTCAGATCCAACCTCCTGGAGGATCCAGCACGAGAACCCTCAGTGGAAGATAAGATCAGATGGGACTGTCGAATCTGACAACCTGGTTGGGTCCAAAGGTTTGGAAGCTGTACCGGACAGATATGACAAACTGGTCAGATCTGGGGACAGCGTGTTTCTACTTGGATCCACAGGCCTCAGATCTGCTGAGGCCCTGGATCAGAGAGTCTGATCTGAAGCTCTCAAAGCGACAGACCTCAAATCCAAAGCTGGAGAGGCTGGGCTCAGACATGGAGATCTGTTATCTGTAAGCCTCAGCTTTTTTGGAAGAGAAGAGGAGGACCCCCCCCCCAGAGGTAGGAAGGGGCCTCCTCTTAGGCACCTGCAAGAGCTTGGAAGGGGAGTCCGAAGGCAGAGGACCACCCGGTACCAAGCCCTTCAGCAAAAGTTTGTTGCAGCACTCTACTATGGCCCTGGGGTTGAATGTGGCACAAATGTCACATTCAATCTCCAGGTGCGCCGACCCTAAACAGTAGAGACACTCCTCGTGCAAGTTGGAGCATGGCATCTTCCGACCGCATGAGCAGCGCTTTTAAAAACCTTAAGGCTTTTCAGACATCCTAACTGCAGTACCTACACACACACAGAAAAGGAAAGAGGAGAGTTCTTAAAAATAAAAGACAGCCAGCTAGGAGAAAAAGGTAATCAGGGCCACGAGGGGAGAACCTACCTACACCAAAAACTAGGTTCTGACAGGAAAGGGACGAATTAAACGTAACCAATGATAATAAAAAGGCAGAAACACCACCCTAAAGTGAAAAATGACAGGAAAAGAAGCCAAGAAAACATCACTTAACTCTAGTTCCTATGCTTGAGCCTGGACCACGTCTGGAATGATTCAGTGGCAAATGAGATCCAACGGTAAAAGGTAGCAAGAGATTATGGGAAGGAAGGGGAGCTTGAGCTCTGGATGTGTCTAAGAAGTTGCCAGCTCAGATCAGAGGTCGGATCCTAGACCCATCTGTGATGAATAATGACACAAATAGCATTAGATCATATGGTTATAACCTGAGGGTGATTAGATTGGGCACAGGAATCCCAAGGAGTAGGAAATCGGATCTGGAATGGGATCAAGTACTGAAGGCGCGTGACACAAGCGAGGCCAGAGGAAGAGGAACCAAACTTGTCAGGGACTGTCCCAAACAGTGAAGTAGGGCACAGAAAGTACTGTACTCCATGCTGGACAGAGAGGCAAACGGATCGCAGTAGAAGTATCCCAGTGGCAAAAGATCCGAGCTGCTACTTCTGGGTGCAAGTGCCACTCCTGAGGAAAAAGAATATTCCTTTTCAAACTGCCCAACAGGATGTTTATTTCCCCAATATACAAGATGCAATCAGAAACCCTTGAGAGGACATCACCCGTTGCCAAACTCTCATGGCCTCTTGACATGGTGGATAAGAATATTCCCCCTTGTTTCAGGTACCACACCAAGGGCACCACTGTCTGGAGAGCAGTCATACCCTTGGGGAGAAAGTCCTGAAAGTCCTAAAAGACCTGCAATGCTATGAGGTCCACTCATCTCAAATGCACTGAAGTGAAGTTTGGCCTCACAAGACAACCATGTCCCTTGGACAATCTTCCCTTTGAAATCCCACCCCATTCCAGAAGGAAGGGTCTTTAGTGACTCTGGCCTGGGAAGAACGAATGGTCACACGACTGCAATGACAGGGGACTCCAAACACCAAAATGCAACATCAACAAATGTTCACTATAGTGACTGGAAAATCCATGGGATGAGTCAGGTATGACCAATGAACTGCTAACATACATTGCAAAATCCTTAATACAGTATCTTGCCAGAGGAACTATGCAAACATCTGCTGCCATATGCCCAAGGAGTAGTAGAATCCTGAAAGCAGGAGGTTTGTAGGACTGAAGCATATGAAAGGCCTCCTCACAAAGGCAAGTCAAACTAGATAAAGGAAGTTTTGTTGTCTGAAACGTATTCAAATGGCAGCCTATAAACTTCAAAACTTGTACAGGTTTCATGCTGGACTTTTCGCAATTAATTGTAATGCCTAAAGACAGACAACTGAAGTAAGGGAGTTTCAAGCTTTGACAAGAGATGCTTCTGTGGAAGCAGTGAGGAGCTAATTAACCCTGGAATGCTTGCAGCCTGAGGAAGGCTGCCATTACCACCATATACTTGGTCAACACCAGGACAGCTGTGGTCAGTAAACAGCAGCGCTAGAAACTGGATGATAGTCTCCCAGCCAAAAAAGAGCAGAAATCTCCTGGACTGTTTTGATAGTTCTCAAGAATGCCCATCATCATATAAACATATCGAGCACATCCAGTTGCCCTTCCTTAGCTAGGGCAGAATGGATTGCACTGCACAGCAACCATCAGGAACTTGGTCTATTTTCAGCTCACTTAGATCTAAAATTGGTCTTGGGTCTTTTGTCTAATTTTGGGACTAAAAAAAATCTGGAACAGATCCTGGATTCTCACTAGTCTGGTGGGACCTCTTGGATGACTTAATTTGCCAAAAGCTTTTGAATTATAACTGTTGCTTTCTTCCGTAACAGGATGGTACATCTCGGAGACACTGACATTTTCTAAGAGGAAAATGACAATGGAATTGTATGACCTCTGGACATGACTCTCAACACCCATGTATTCAAGGTGACGACTTCCCAAGATTGTGAATAGAGCGCCAAGTAACCCCAACTGCCTCGAGAGAGTGACAGTCAAGCAACCCCTGAGGTACTCTGAAAAGGCCTCCTGGAGAACACTTAAAGGAAGCACAGATTCTGCAGACCACCTCTGCCATGTTGACAACCTTCGTGGTTACCTCACACCCCTGTCCTGAAGAGAATCTTCCTCAAGAGCATCCTGGAAAGGCTGCTACAAATAAGAGATATTTGCCTCCCCCCTTCCAATTCCTAGAAAAGGAGACATATAGGGTTGCAAAGCACATTTCCATGGCAGATGGAATCCTTCCTCACTGTTTGTTCTTAGTCAGCATCTCTCTGACCTTTGGGCCAAGTGGTATACTGGCACATAGCAATGGTGGTGCCTGACACTAGAGACATTCCATCAGCCACTTTAGACAGCAACTTCATAAACATGCTAATGATCGACTGCATTATAGAAAACTGTGCCTCAAGAGTCTTTTGCACCTGTGGGGACTGCTGGTTTTTCAGCACATCTGACATTTCAGACAGAGTCTCATTGAAGTCTTGGTAAATAATTGAGTGCCTGCAAAAGAAAGGTCTCTGAAGCATATGCGGGCTTTCCCCAGACAGCCTAAAGCCCAAGACATGCTGCTGGGGGAAAGGACTGAGGCACTCTCTTCAGAGATATCCTTTATAGTGGCCACAGCCACCAAGACTGCATCAACTGTAGGACTCTTATTACAGTGTGGTCGATCTTTAGGTAGGGCTAAAATCCTGAACAGCTTTTTGGAGACTGGTTCCACCATGTTGAGTTCTCTCCAAGCTCTCTGAGACACCAGGTCAAAAGTGCATGGGGGAGGTTACCTAGGACGTTTATGAGCCCATGTCAAAAAGCCTCCAGAAACACCAACTCCTTCAGAGAAGGGGCTACTATGGTCCACTGTGGTCCACCACCACCACCATCTCAAAGGTCCCAAAAGATTGCCAAAGGAAAGGTCATTGCAGGCGGATCTGAAGGAGACCTCCCCTTCATCAAGATCACTGCCCTCTGCGAGGGATTCCTCAAAAAAATCCATATGCTTCTGTTTGGATCAACTCTTACTGTGTCCTTTTGTTGACAAGAGAGAGTCTAGGAAAGATCCAGAAGAGACACTGGGCCCTGAAAGTAAGAAAGTCTGGGGGTCAGATGGTGTGGGTTTTCCCGGAGCAAGCTGCCACATATATGCATGCCCAGATACAGGGAAAGGGTGAAGATTCGCAGTCACGACCAACCAACTTATCTCAGACTAGGACAAAATCCTCTTCACAGCACCAAAAGCAGAGGCTGGTTGATTAGATCTGGCACTCTCTTAATCCAAGCAAGATACCCATCACTGACTCGACCTGCTCAGATGCTGAAACCCCACGAGGGTGGAAAACTCAAAAGCCCAGAGCCCAAGATCCAAACCCTCAACCCAGAGGCACACTTGGCTCCAACATGCCAGAGTCAAGAATGCCAAGGAAGGGATCCGTGTCTGAAGAGTCCAACTTTGACTGTGGATCCAACCTTATTATCATAAACTCCAGAGACAAAGGACCCAGGAGACGAAAAGCAAAAATAGGAGCCTTACCCAAGTGTGATGGTTTCATGCTCCAAGCTGATAAGAAGGAATGAACAGCTGAGGCCACCAAAGGAGATTTGGAAATCCAATGACAGGATTTGGGGTAGAGAAACAGAAGACTCAGAAGAAAACTCATCCGTGAGAAATAGGTGTGTGTAACACGAACTAGCAACTTTCTGGGCAAAAAATGGACTGGAAATGCTGAACATGCGAGACTTGGGTCTCTCCAACACTGGCAACGAAAGAAATTTGATCCAACCGGGAAGGGTTGACACCAGTACAGTAGACAATGGAGGCGCCCAAGTTTGGTGAGCTTTCAGCTCCAGTTAATCAGATGCCGAAGATGCAGACCACCACTTGTGGTCTTCTCTGTCCTAAGCAATGGACTTCAAATCCTTGTCCCTAAGTTGATCCCTATCCCTCTTCTCAGACTTCTTGCAGGAGGGAGGGGAAGCAGTAGCAGCAGCTGCTGATAAGTGGTAGCTAGCTCTTAAGGAGCAACTTCACTTGGTGCTCATTAGACACTTTGGTCCAGAAAGCCATGCACAAAAGCAGTCCAAGTGTGCTGCACCATGGCAGTAGACTCCATCATGGGCATCCTGACCTGGTTCATTGTGCCCACAAGCTACACATTTCTTAAAATACCATTTTTTTTTTTTTTTTTACTTTTACTTTTCCAGCCTAGGAAAACATAGCAAAAAAAGGTTATGTACTTACTATAACATTCCATCTGAGTTGCTCTTTTCCAGCCTAGGAAAACGTAGCAAAAAAAAGGTTATGTACTTACTATAACATTCCGTCTGAGTTACTGCTTTTCATTTGTCTTCAACCTATGAGACTCTGATCCGACACAGATCCAACTCTGCCGTATACTCCGGCATTGGAGCAAAAATCAGAGTTCCACCTTACCCATAATGGCCCACTCTCCCTCCTCTCTCCTCAGATCAAGTTTGCTGCAAGACAGAACCAACCCACAACAGATGAACGTAATCCCAGACTATTGAAGGGATAGACATACACCAGACTCAACACAGACCAAGAAGAAGCTTGCGCCTGCATCTGTCCAGTCCAGCACACAGCCCAAAGGCAGGGCGAAGGAGGAGGGGGATGGTTAAAGACAAATGAAAAGCAACAACTCGGTTGGAACATTATGGCAAGTACATAACTTCTTTATCTGAAGTTCTTATTTTTCGTTTGGTCTTCAACCTATGCGACACAGAGTCCCCAGCTACAATAACCTTGGGAGGCCTTCATGAAAGGATGTTCTGGAGCAAGGCAGAGCCAAAGGAAGCCCTGCTCCTGGAGAGGATGTCCAATTTGTAATGGGAGATAAATGCATGTGAAGAGAGCAAGTAGCAGTCGAACAAATGTGGTCAATAGGAACCCTGGACCAAAAGGCTGCAGAAGTAGACACTGATCTGGTAGAATGCACCTGGACAGGGCCAGGTAGAGGCAAACCTTTGGAACGATAAGCCGTAGAGATGCAGCTGAAAATCCAATGAGCAAGAGTGACCTTAGAAATGAGCTTTCCCAAACAGGACTTAGGAAAGGAAACAAAGTTAATCAGACTCTCGAAAATTTTGGTTCTATCCAAATAAAAGTGAAACTGTCTGTGGACAAAGTAAATGGAATTTATATTCCCCTTTATTCTGATAATTTGGGAAGAAAACTGGCAAATTAGTCACCCGGTCAATATTAACTTCGAAGCCACATTTCACAAGAATGAGGGGTTGGGTATGAAGAGTCACTCTGTCCTTATGGAAGACAAGATAAGGATGCTTTATTGACAACGTCTGCAACTCTGATACCAGCTTGGCTGGAGTGATAGCCATCAAGAGGGCTGCTTTCCAAGATAAGAACTGTAAGTCCACAGTGGCAGCTGGTTCGAAAGGAGGAGAAACTAGGGCCTGTACAACCAGAGTCAGATGACAAGGAGGCGTGGGGTCCTTGATTGGTGGCCTAAGGAGAAATGCACCCTTCAAAACAAGTCTTGCATAGCTTAGAAAAAGCCAAGAAGCAGAATTCTCCCCCACATGGAAATTTGAGATGGCTGCCAATTGAACTTTAATCGCAGAAAAACTAGCCCTGTTGTGGAAAACATGGGCTAGAAAAATATAAAATGGCAGGAATTGGGGCAGTAAAAGGATCCGATTTGTGCTCTAACGCCCAGACAGACAAACATTTCCATTTACTGGAGAAGCTTTTCCTAGTAGAGGCCTTATGAGCTGCAACCAAAATCTTTTTGACTGGTGAAGAGAGGCCAGGAGTCCTAGCCATCAAAGGAACTGCAGCAGCAAAGCTGAGAGCTTCAGGCTGACTAAGTCTGCATGTGGAACCCATGACGGGCGAGAGGTGAGATTCAGAACTGGATCCAGAGTCCAGGGCAGACACACCAGATGAAACCAAAGAATGAGGAACCAAGCTTAGAGAGGCCAGAAGGGGGAAATGAAGATAACTTTGCTCTTCAACCGTTGTGCTTCCTGAAGAAACTTGGGGATAACAGGCAGAGGAGGATAAGCGTAAAGTAGACCGGAGGACCAAGCATGGACCAGAGCATTTCTGGGTGACTCTCCCGAAGGGGAGAATTGGAGAAAAAAACTCACTGCAGTTTGCAGTGGAAGGAGAGGCAAAGAGATTGCAGCAAGGATGACCCCACTTTCGAAAGATAGTGTCCACCACTGAAGGATTCAGAGACTACTCATAAGGCATCAGAATGGTTCTGCAGAGCCTGTCCACTAGAATGTTGGACTTCCCCAGAATGTGAGTTGCCACCAGAAACTGGTTGGAAGAAATTGCCCACTCCCACAATCTCATGGCCTCACGGCAAAGGGAATAAGATCTGCCTCCCCCTTCGTTGATATACCAGACAATGGATATGTTGTCTGTTTGGATGGCAATCATCCCGGTGGGAAGAAAAGCTTGAAGGGCTTGCAACGCCACAAGCACCGATTAGTCTCCAAGGGGAACCACATGCTTTGGACAGTCGTCCCATGCAATGCCACCCCCCCAACCCAAGCCGGGAGGCATCCTTGGTCACTGTGATAAACAGGGAAGGAAGAACAAATGGGAGGCCCAAGAGGAAGTCCAGAGATGGAAGCCACCACAAAAGGGAGTCCTGACAAACCTGGGATAGCCAGACCGGGTACTACAGAGGAAGTTCAAGTAGGAACCACTGCACTGCTAAGGTCCACTGCAGAATCCACTTGTGTAGGCACATAGTTGGTAGTGGGTTATTGCGGCAGCCATGGATCCCAACACCCAAAAGGCCATACCTGCTGGGGGATAAGGGGTCTGTAGAATAGACTTTACATGCTGTTGAAGCTAAAGTAACCTGTCTGGAGGTAGAAACACCCTGCCATGTATTATATCCGACAGAGCACCTATAAAATCCAACACTTAGAACAGGTTCCACGTTCAGACACAAACACAAACTGGATCCGTACTACCAAAAGAAGAAGCACCACAGTGTATCCAACTGCCCAAATAAATCCTGCAAGCATGATGAGTTAACGTACTGTTTATTACAAAAAACAAAAAAAATCACATAAAGTGCTTTTCGTCAGGCCACATAGCCCAACTTCTTCAGATAATTATAAAACACAGGCCACACACTATATAGGAAGTGAAAAGGAAGTGAAAAGGAAGTGAAAAGTCAGCTGGTTCCTGAATCAGCAGGAATCAGCTGCTCTTAAAGTGGCAACCACCTTCATTCATTACCTAAAGTATATAGCTTAAACAGTTCTCATCTAACACATTGTTTTAAAGCAATATTTTAAAATAATATTTTAAAATAATAGATAAATAGTGTAAAAGATCAGTGTAAAAAATCTAAAACCAATAATTATCCATTATGAAATGTTAATGCAATTAAAATTAACAGTGTATGTGTGTATTTATATTTGTTTTGTGTTCGAGTATAATAAACCTTAAAAGCATGTAAATAAAAACAGCAAAACCCGACTTAAAAAGCTGAAAGTCAAATACACTCCAAGACAATAGTATGCATAGACCATTTTAAACACAGCATAAAGGTCAACTCTTAACCAAATTTTTAAGTTGTAGAATGCACTTAATTGAATACATTTTGTTGATGCCCGGAGGGTAACATGCAAGGTACGCAATTGCCAACTCAATTCTAATTTCTCTAAGAGCAAGGAAAGAGGCCCTCCTCTAGGGTCATAGACAATACAATCTATAGCCCTAAAAGTAAAACCATGGGTGGGTGCTTTCATAATGTGCCTGGCCAATGCGTTCTCTGATTTGTTAGACCTAATAGCGTATGTGTGTTCTTAGACCCTGTCCCTAAGCCTTTTGTCAGTTTTGCCGATATAGAAGGCAGGACAGGTGCGACACCTAGCCAGGTATACCACTCCCTTGGAGTTACAATCAAATTTGTACTTAGTGTTGTATTCAAAACCTCTTATACTAAATTTTATTCCCTGCTCCATATATTTACAATAGGGGCATGACAAACACTTGTTCATACCTGCATGGTTAAATGCAACAAAGTTTGAGTACCGAGTTTCCACTAGATTCTTCCTTTTCTATACCACACCGCAAGAAGAATTGGAATGTGGACGTAACAACAATGGCAAAGGCCATGTTTTACAAAGAGAGCGCACTTCCAATGGATCAGCAGCAAACCTGAACTTTAATTTTGACCTTTCTTCTTGGTCAGAACAGTTACCAACTTTTCAGCTTCCTACTTCAGCTCGAACACAAGGTGAGCTAATTACTGAAAATGTACAATCTGAAACTTTGAATGGCAAACTTAAACTATTAGACTTAAAGTTACTTAAATACAAAAAAATACATTTGGAACTAGCTTATTTTAAACAATGTATTAGCGATGGCATAGTTCCAAAAGGTCTTCAAATTTGGCAATATCGCACCGGGCTGGGTAAAAGGTTCGGAATTCCACCAGGACTTAATAAAAATGTTTAATAATCATGGTATTGAACTGTTACAACTTATAAGTAAGCACTACCAAAAAACTGCAGATGACTTATTACAGGAAGCTACTAGGTTGGATGGTGAAATAAAGAGAGACCGTGACTTTTTTCGTTATAAGTATGAATATGAAAGATCGTTTTCTACTACTGACCATTACCTTGAGAAATTAAAAAACAACAAAGTCAAGAAACTAAACCGTGACAGGGAAGCCTATGATAAGGGCTTGGCATATCCAGCACCTCCCTTGTCCCAGACGAACGTTGGTAACATCAGGGACCAAAGTCAGGGTACGACAGCAGGGGGAGTTGGCGGAACCACGGACATGCATGAATTGGACCAATTTGAAGAGGGCTGGACACAAATACCCAAAAGAAAGGTAATAACAACAACAACAGCAGCAATAAAAAGTATAAGACTAATTCAAATGGGGTTCAAATCAATAGACTTAATGCAGCTAACCAGGGTAATAACTTTCACAATGCTCACTACGGTCCAAGAAGCCAAAATGGCTTTCGTAATCAGGATTTTCAAGTTTCTGCCTCGGGGTACAACCTGAGGCAAGGCACGAAGAAAACGTACTGTCATTTACACCAGTAACTAGTGAACGTACTAATGTGGGCACTACAGATCTTTCCATTGCAGAACCGACACAGCAGGAGAAACCAGACGACGAGAATGCACTTTTAGAAGAACCAGTTGTTACTATTGTATACAATTCCGTTGGGGACTTTAAGATTTTTTAATTACTCTGACTTTCATGTTGATACTACTTTAGCTAATTTATTAGCAAAAGGTTTCACTTTTGTTCCCTCATGTAGAACCAACGTAGCAGAGTTTATTATTGACCTTAAATTATTCATTAGGAAGTTGAATTTAAACTTAATACTAGGAGAGGCACCATCCTCTATCACACCATTTTATATTACTAGTACATTTTGCCCCCATCCCCATCCAGACGTGGCTTTGTTTGAAAAAATATGTATGTTAGATATTTTTCACAAAATAAATAAGATGAATAATGAATACACTACTAACTTTAACTAAAACATCACCAAGGAAGAAAAACAAGCACTTATGTATCTGCAACAAGCACACGTCAGGACTATGAAACCAGACAAAGGAGGGGGCATAGTTATTTTCAATTTGGATGATTATAACAATAGAATTCAGACCATTTTAGAAAGTGACACTTATGAGGAGGTATCAAAGAATGAATTAAACATAGCTTATAGAAGAGTTAAGGTATTTCTTGAAGAATTATTCATTGAAGCAAGGATAGATATGACTGTAGCAAATTATTTACATATGTCGGCCCCAAGGATACCTACTATTTGTGGAGTACCAAAAATACATAAAAGCATAGACGATCCACCCATAAGACCATTGGTCGATGCTAGAGCAAGTATTACTTTTGTTTTCTCTAAATTTATTGACCACACTTTAAAGAAATATGTGGCTCAACAAAAGTACATTTGTAAAGATTCCTGGACATTTTTGGACAATATAAACCACCTACAATATCGAGATGATTTAAACTTTCTTACAATAGATGTGAAAAACTTGTATTCATCAATTCCCCACACAGAGGGAATTGAATGAGTGAGTTTATTACTACATGATATGGGAGCCCCCCAGAATGAAATAAAATTGATAACTGAATTAGTGGACACAGTTCTTTCCAACAATTACATCACTTTTAACAACAGATACTACTTACAAAAAATAGGAGTGGCGATGGGCTCTCCATGCGGTAGTACATTTGCAAATTTAGTAATGGCCTACTGGGAACATAAACATGTCTTTGGTGCAACTACATACACAAGTAAGATTAAATATTATATACGGTTCCTGGGTGATATATTTATCCTGTTCCAGGGTAACCAACAGGAGGCTTCTAACTTTTTAACTTACTTAAACACTAGAGTACATTCTTAAAATTAACATATAATTTTTCACAGGATAGAATTGCTTACTTGGATGTTGATTTAAGTAAGGATAGACAAAAATCAATGTTTTAAAGCCAGGATTTATAGAAAGGAAACTTATTCAAATGCATTTCTTCACTATAGTAGCTGCCATCCGGCCCATCAAAAACATTCAGTTGTTAAGGGCCAATTTGTAAGGGCAGCTCGAATGGTTACGGATGACAACCAGTTCATTGAAGAATGCTCAACACTTCTGGACATGTTTAAAAAGAGAGGTTATCCTATTTCACTTCTACAAGAAATTTGTCAGGAAGTGAAAAATAAGAGAGAAGTGGGCTTTTACAAAGCAATATTATCAAGTAACCAGAGTTTAGAGACAAACAGTTGTACATTACAGGATGGGACACTAAATGAAAATGAAAATAGGCTTATTATTACGTATTGTATAGACAGTTATGATTTTATAAATATTTTAAGGAAAAACTGGGATTTGATAGACATGGATACACATCTACCAAGAGGTCCTATTGACTTCCCTAGAATAGTTTATAGAAAAGGAAAAAACTTAAAGAATCTAGTGGAAACTCGGTACTCAAACTTTGTTACATTTAACCATGCAGGTATGAACAAGTGTTTGTCATGTCCATATTACAAATATATGGAGCAGGGAATAAAATTTAGTACAAGAGGTTTTGAATACAACACAAAGTACAAATTTGATTGCAACTCCAAGGGAGTGGTATACCTGGCTAAGTGTCACACCTGTCCTGCCTTCTATATCGGCAAAACTGACAGAAGGCTTAGGGACAGGGTCTATGAACACACATACGCTATTAGGTCTAACAAATCAGAGAACGCATTGGCCAGGCACATTATGAAAGCACCCACCCATGGTTTTACTTTTAGAGGTATAGACTGTATTACCTATGACCCTAGAGGAGGGCCTCTTTCCTTGCTCTTAGAGAAATTAGAATTGAGTTGACAATTACGTACCTTTGCATGTTACCCTCCGGGCATCAACAAAATGTATTCAATTAAGTGCATTCTACAACTTAAAAATTTGGTTGGGTGTTGACCTTTATGCTGTGTTTAAAATGGTCTATGCATACTATTGTCTTAGAGTGTATTTGACTTTCAGCTTTTTAAGTCAGGTTTTGCTGTTTTTCACTTACATGTTTTTATTTACATGCTTTTAAGGTTTATTATACTCGAACACAAAACAAATATAAATACACACATACACTGTTAATTTTAATTGCATTAACATTTCATAATAGACAATTATTGGTTTTAGATTTTTTACACTGATCTTTTACACCATTTATCTATTATTTTAAAATATTTTAAAATATTGCTTTAAAACAATGTGTTAGATGAGAACTGTTTAAGCTATATACTTTAGGTAATGAATAAAGGTGGTTGCTACTTTAAGAGCAGCTGATTCCTGCTGATTCAGGAACCAGCTGACTTTTTACTTCCTATATAGTGTATAGCCTATGTTGTATAATTATCTGAAGAAGTTGGGCTATGTGGCCTGACGAAAAGCGCTTTATGCGATTTTTTGTTTTTTGCAATAAACAGTACGTTAACTCATCGTGCTTCCAGGATTTATTTGGGCAGTTGGATACACTGTGGTGTTTCTTCTTTTGGTAGTAAGGTTCCAAGTTCAATTGGGGCAGATTGATCATAATGCCCAGGAAGTTGTTAGGAAGAGGAGGTAATCCCTGGCTTGAAGAAGTCGATGCCTGGTGGGAGCAGAGAAGAGCCAATTGCCCAGGTAAGGAAAGTCCTGGAATCCCTGCAGTCTCAAGTGAGCCGCCACTACCACCATCACTTTGGTAAACACCCAGGGGGCTGTGGTGAGTCCAAAGGGGAGTACTCTGAATTGGAAGTGACTGGCTCCCAACCAGAAGTGAAGAAACCTTCTGGAACGCCTGTTCATTTTTACATGATAGTACACATCCTGAAGGTACACTGAGTACATCCAGTCATTGCTCTACAGAAAGGGCAAAAGGGCTTGTAGAGTGACCATCCAAAACTTTGTTTTGGCAATGGACAGGTTCAGGGTAGTAAGATCCAGAAAGGGTGTGAAGACCTCAGTTTTCTTTGGCATCAAAAAGAACCTCGAATAAATGCCTAATCCAGCCTGGTCTAAGGGGACAGGCTGCATGACTCTTTTCCAGCAGCCTGGCGATTTCTAAGGCTGCCGCCTCCCGCTGACCAGGTGGAACATTTGGGAGGTTTCTCTTCAGAGTGGGAGGATGAAGAAATGGAATGGAATAACCTCTGAATATAATTTAAAGCACCTAACAATCGTTTGCGATGGACTCCCAGGCTGTTGAGTGCAGAGAGAGATGCCTCCTGACTATCTCCAGAGTAGAGCAGTGAAGCAATCCCTCAGGATTGCTGAAAGGGTCTGCCCGAGAACAAATTTTGAGATGCTTGGTTACTTGGACACGATCTGCCACATGGACGGCGTTTGTCATTTCCTCCTATACCCCTGGGGGGAGGTTGAACCTGAACATCCGGGAAAAAGCCCGGAGATTTTCGAAACCACAACTTCTTGCTCCCACACGAATTCGTAGAATAGGTCTGTTGTGGTGTAGAGAAACAGATCATGACAGCAGACAAGGTTTATCCATCTTTCTTGCTCTGGGTAAGTGCATCACGAACAGCAGGTCCAAACAAAGTGGATCCGACAAGGGGGAATTCGTGAATGATGCTTTAAAGGGTTCCGAAAAAGCATAAAGCTAGAGCTAGGCGTGCTGCCTAATGGCAACACCCATTCCATCCACCCTAGAGGCACCCTCAGTCACATGAGAAAGTTACCTTGTGGACGTGTTCGATATGGCTGTTAGGGTGGGCCAGTCAGGAAGAGAAAACCATCTTTTCTGACATGGAACCCGGGGCAGATACAGAGAGTTCATTAACCAGGTCTCTCTGCAGTCTGATAACGTGTGGCAAATAGTTCAGTGCATGCAGAGCAAAGGTGGTTGAAGCATACTCTCTCTTCCCAAAGTGGTCCACTGCCCTAGATGCCCTGTCTGGAGGATGGACCAAGGAGCTCTCCTGACCACCTCCTTCTTGGTGGCCGCCGCAACCACCATGGCATTGACCAGGGAAGCCTTGGAATAATGTGGCTTATCTGATGTGATACTGCGTACCCTGTCCAGGCATTTAGGAATGGGATCAACCGTGTCCAGTGCCTTTCATGCCCTGCGGGAGATGAGATCTACCAAAGGGTCTGCAGGGGGACAACCAAGATGCAGAAGGCCCTGTGTCAAATGCTTCCAGGAATACATACTTGTCAGGGTTGGGTTCAAGGGAAGACCACCCACCTTTCTGATGCAGGATCTCCATGATGTTTCCAAATGAGACATTGTCAGGGGGTGATTAGGGGTAACCCTCACCCTCAACCAAATCTGTATCTTCAGTGAGAGATTCTGGGGGGGGGGGGGGGCTAAGTGCCTCCTCTTGCACAAATGCTTCCAACATACCTCCTTGCTGGAATACTTCAGAGAGGACTCGGAAGCTTCAAGGGGTTCCTGCAGAGGAACATCCTGGGGCGGTCTGGCAACAGGCTGTCCATGGGGGTTCA
Source organism: Protopterus annectens (assembly GCF_019279795.1). Taxonomy (NCBI): domain Eukaryota; kingdom Metazoa; phylum Chordata; order Ceratodontiformes; family Protopteridae; genus Protopterus; species Protopterus annectens. Next base: position 853,246,512 of record NC_056743.1, on the reverse strand, counting down.
GGATGGATGACTCCAGCCCAAAAACAGGAGCAGCAAGGGTGGGCTCCAAGGAGGAAAGTGTTAAGGCCCTCAAAGGGGCCAACAGGACCCTCTCCACCACCTCGAAGACTGAAGGTGAGCAGACCCTGGAAGGCAGTGCAGCTAGGGCTGAAGCAGTCGGTGTCTGGGCCTCCCAGATCTTCACCCCAGCGCTGAAGGGGGAGCTGGAGCAGAGCTTCCCAGTGCCTAAGCCCTGAGGGAAAGGGACAGCTCTGAAAACCTTGCAGCTAGCAACCCTTCGGAACCAATGCCAAAGCTATAGCTCCAAGAGTCAGTGATGTCCAATGACATCCGAGCTTAACTACTCAAGGTAACTGTTAGCGCCGAGGTACAAGTGACCATCGGCGCCAATACCAGGAAACCTCAGACCCAAGAACTCCAAAGCCAAAGGTCAGATCAGAGAAGGAGAAATCAGTACAAAGACAGGTTGCGTGCTCACAGCTCCATAGGGGGACAGAGCAGGCAAGACCCCAAGCTATACCTGAGCCCAGAGAAATATCATCCTGTCTACCTTGGCTTCAGACAGGTTCCAAGTGGACAGGGCAGAGGAATCCACCGATCCCGGCCTGGAATGGCACCAAGGAGAGGCAGAGGCAGGAGACTTGGCTCAGAAACGTTCCGGCTCCAGGGAGAAATGGGGCAAAAAGGAGCAGAGGAGAACCCTGAACCACAACGAGCCTAGACTTTGTGGGAGGCTCTGCAGAGGAAGACAGGTCAGGAGACCACTTCCTAAGTAGATTCTGCTCCTTGTGCCTGGCCCGGTCCCCATCCCCAGACTTCTAGGGCAAGAGTTTGAATCCCAAAAGTGGAGGGGAGAGAAGGGGTAGCCTCTGAGGAAGGAGCGAAAAGGCCCTTCAAAATCAGCTTGTTCCTCCTGTCAATAAGCGTGCACTGTTTAAAACCCATGCAAATTGAACAGGAGGAATCTAGGTGGGCCACCCAAAGCAGACCACGCACAGAGTATGGACATCAGACAGAGGAATCTTATGCCTGCACTCAGTACATTTCTTGAACCCAGCTGGCTTTGGAAGATCAGCCATGGGTACAACCAAAAAGACACTCACCACAAGAAAGGAGAAGAGAAAAGGAAGAACAAAACAGCCCATCCCAACCTACCCCGAAAACCAAAAAACACACCAATGCTAACAGGAAGAGAAAGGGCAGGAAACAACTGGAAGAAATAAGCCAAAAAACCTACTTGGATAGGAAAAACTCAAGCAGTCTTGGAGGAGCTCAGAACACGGTGATCCGTGCTGTTCAAAAAGAGCGGCAATCAAGATCTGAAGGAGAGAGAGCGGGGCATTATGGGTAGGGGAGGAGTTCGGATTTCAACTCCAGTGCTGGAGTACACAGCCAAGACGGATCCATGCCGGATCAGATTCCCATAGGTTGAAGACCCAGTGAAAAACAACAACCTCAGATCACCAGACACCATAATTACCTAGGTACCTAACTAGCCTATATACCTGTAACATAACAAAACACCACACTTATAAAATCTGCTACCGTTTTTTTTTTTTTTTTTTTTTTTTTTTGGAACAATGGAAGGAACAAGAAAAAAAAAAGTAGGAACACCTGGACAGAGAGACCGACCTAATCAACCAACGCACTACCCACTTAGACGAAAGACAAAAATACTGTCAGAACTATTACTACACCACATACTATCAGGGTAGAGGTAAAACAAGTTGCTAAATCTACCACCACAAAGGACACAGACCAAAGCTCACAGCTCAAAATGTACTCTCCAAAGATGGTAAATGAGACCTGATAAAGATAGGGGAGACCAGTGTATTAATGGGAAGGGGAGGTGAAGCTCTTGGGCTGAAGTGTCTGAAAAAGGAAGGCTTCTGATCAGAATCAGATCTGATAACCCATAGGTTTAAGCTGGGTGAGAGACATCAGATAAAAAGTGTTTATGTCTATACTAGCTAAAAGAACGGCAAAGGTGAAAACTGGTAGATATGGATTATTGTGGTTTTGTGAAGAGGCAAGCATTTGACAACATTAATACAACAATAATGATCTAAGGGGAAACAGACTAAGAACACATTCAACAGAGTAAGCTGGGTTTTTATGAGTTGAGCAGTGAACACATATGCATTCCCCGATACAATAGGGTTAGTTAGGAGGATATATGAAGAATTGGAGAGAAGAATTAAGGTGGGAGGGGTTCCTCTCTTACAAGCTGCATTTGAACAGAGAAACCATGCAGGGCTGTGCTCTTTCCCCTTTATATTTAGAGCCACTGGCAAAGAAAATAAGGAACTCCAGGATTAAGGGATATAATTGGTATGGTAAAAAAAAGTTGGCTTCATTTGCACGTTATTTTGTTCGTGATAAATCCAGAAAAGGACATTTCTGTGTTGTGGAATATTTTGAAACGCTTTCTAGTCTTTTCAGGATATAAAATTAATGAATATAAAGCAAATGCTACAGTGGTAAATTATACACCCACACATGAATTGGCTCATCAATACACCATTTACAGGAACACAAGATGAAGTATTTAGGATTATGAATTAAAAGGGATTCTGTTATGCAGCTGAGAATATATGGAAAGAGATTAAAGATAATACAAAAACTGGAAGCTGCTATGGATAGTAAGCAGTAAAAAATTTTAGTACCTTTAGTTTTATATACAGGTCAGGCATATTTTTTTTATCATTCTACACGCACCGCTGTAAAGATAAATCCAATAAATAACAACGCTGAGCAAAAACGACCTTTATAACAGACACAAAGCTTTCAGGTATTTCACCCTTTCTCAATGCTTTAACATAGGTTCATTTAAAAACAACATTTATATAGGAGCCATAAACCACATGAGACACAGCCCAAATATCATGTGATAGAATTAACTTAATATAATACAATACATTAGTCTAAAAATCAATACATAACAGTAATACATAAAATTATGTTAATATATTAGTTAAAAAATGGTCAAAATGTACAAATTTACATTCAAAGTCTTACTTTAACTTTGTGCGCTGTATTTTAGTCAAGACAGGTTTTAAAGAAACAGCAGAATTCAAACCTGGTTGTTGATCTGCTGAAAATCTAATGATTCATTCAAACTCTCTAACCTCTAATAAATTTCCAATATCTCCTCCTCTAGTAGATAGTGTAACAGCATCAATTACTCTAAACTTAAATCTATGACCTAAACCATATGTACTAATGTGCTTAAATAGTGCATTATTTCCACAAGCCCTTCTAATCTCAGACTTGTGTTCTATTATGCGTTCTTTTAATCTCCTAGTAGTTTTTCCAATATAAAATGAACAGCAAGCTGTGCAGGTTGCTAAATAGACCACATTATTTGTATTACATGTGGCGGAAATATCAAATATAAATTTCTTTTGTGTTATTGGATGCAAGAATTTACTATTATCAGATACCCCACATAAAATGTCATCACAACTGCAATTACCACATATAGAGGTACCTTTCTTCCTTAAAACACAAGCAGAATCAACTTATGTTCTAAAATCTTTATAACATAGCATGCTCTTTATTGTCTTCATATTTTTATAAGCAAACTTAGGTTTATCATCCAAAATTGCCCTAATTTCATTGGATGCCATTAATACTGTCCAATATTTACTAATAATATTCCTTACTGATCTTGTCCTAGTATTATATGAAGTTATATATCTAAGCTTCCCATCCCTACTGGCATCACTAGGATTACTACTTTTATATTCACCATTAGACAAAAATATAGGTTTAAAGGTAGTCAACCTATTTGTTATTACTTTGGTCTTAATATCAACCAGAATTTCAGGATCATATCCACTATCTAAAAATTCTTGATATGCCTCATCTAACCGTTTCAAACACCGTAAGTCATCTGTATTAAGTCTACTAATCCTACCTAGTTGTGCCATAACAATGCTTTTAAAAACATGAGGGGCATGCAGATATCTCCCTGCATTAACTTCTTTTCTATAAACACTTGTATTTATTATACCATCACAATAATCTATGCTAACATCCAAAAAATTTATCAAACTATTGGAAAAATCCATTTTAAATTTAAAAAAAACTAGTTGTATTATTCAAATAGCATAAATATTCATGTAAATCTCTAGAGGACCCCTTCCAGATCAAAAAACAGTCATCTACAAATCGTTGGTAAAAACACACATTAGGATTTTAAAATTCTTTCCCACTGATATAAAACCAAATTTGCATATGTATTTGCTACCGGTGTGCCCATGGCTACACCGGAAGGCTGTAGATAAAGCTGTTTATTAAATAAAAAGATATTATTATGTAACACCAAATCTAGTAGAGAACAAATGTTCTCAATATGCCTGGCTGTAAATGACGAAGAATGTACCAAAAATTCACGTATGGAGTTGATACCATATTCATTAGGAATTACGATGAATAAAGAAGTAATGTCAAGCGTAACAAAAATTACATCCTTATTTATATTCACATCATCTAAAGCTGTATACCATTGCTTTAATTTTAAAAGAAAATCTATTGCATCTTTCAGCACAGTTTCACAAGAAATTAAAAATGGATACAATTGCTTCTGTAAATAGACAGAAATAGGCTCCGTTATCCAACCATTTCCTGAAACTATCGGGTGCATAGGTGGATCATGCCAAGATTTATGGATTTTCGGTATGCCATATAACTGTGGTATAGTTGGACATGTAACTGTAAAATAATGAAATAAATCTAAATCTATGTCTCCAGATAACTGCAAGTCATAAATAAACATGTTAACATTACTAACACATTTCTTAACATTTGAATGTGTTATAACTTTAAATACCGAAGTATCTAATGATAATTTTGAGACAGAGGAAAAGTAATTAGCCCTATCCATTACCACAGTGGCACCCCCCTTGTCTGCCTGTTTAATAACTATATTTGGATTTCCCTGCATCTCTTTTAGAGCTACAAACTCAGGATAAGACAAATTATAATTCTTTCTATCAGTCTCAGAATACAAACGTCTTAAATCTTTCTCACATAAATCATGAAACGCAGTGATAACAGGAACATAAACAGGAATAAAGGTACTACGTCTTTTGCAACTCAATTGTGTAGAACCAGTATTTTTAAACAATAATTTTAAACTTACATTTCTAGAAAACTGTTTAAGATCTACTAATGCAGTCACTATATTGTCACTTGCTGTGGGTATAAACCCAAGTCCTTTACGCATCAAACTGAAATATGCAGCCTCTAAAATAAAGGCAGAAAGATTTAAACAACTTTCCACTATCTTCAGACTATTTTCATCTGTTTTGCTGGACTATTAGTGTTTATAGAAAAGAAGTTAATGCAGGGAGATATCTGCATGGGTCTAGTATGCATGCCCCTCATGTTTTTAAAAGCATTGTTATGGCACAACTAGGTAGGTTAGTAGACTTAATACAGATGACTTACGGTTTTTGAAACAGTTAGATGAGGCATATCAAGAATTTTTAGATAGTGGATATGATCCTGGAATTCTGGTTGATATCAAGACCAAAGTAATAACAAATAGGTCGACTACCTTTAAACCTATATTTTTGTCTAATGGTGAATATAAAAGTAGTAATCCTAGTGAAGCCAGTAGGGATGGGAAGCTTAGATATATAACTTCATATAATACTAGGACAAGATCAGTAAGGAATATTATTAGTAAATATTGGACAGTATTAATGGCATCCAATGAAATTAGGGCAATTTTGGATGATAAACCTAAGTTTGCTTATAAAAATATGAAGACAATAAAGAGCATGCTATGTTATAAAGATTTTAGAACAGAAGTTGATTCTGCTTGTGTTTTAAGGAAGAAAGGTACCTCTATATGTGGTAATTGCAGTTGTTGTGATGACATTTTATGTGGGGTATCTGATAATAGTAAATTCTTGCATCCAATAACACATAAGGAATTTATATCTGATATCTCGGCCACATGTAATACAAATAATGTGGTCTATTTAGCAACCTGCACAGCTTGCTGTTCATTTTATATTGGAAAAACTACTAGGAGATTAAAAGAACGCATAACAGAACACAAGTCTGAGATTAGAAGGGCTTGTGGAAATAATGCACTATTTAAGCACATTAGTACACATGGTTTAGGTCACAGATTTAAGTTTAGAGTAATTGATGTTGTTACACTATCTACTAGAAGAGGTGATATTGGAAATTTATTAGAGGTTAGAGAGTTTGAATGGATCATTAGATTTTCAGCAGATCAACAACCAGGTTTGAATTCTGCTGTTTCTTTAAAACCTGTCGACTAAAATACAGCGCACAAAGTTAAAGTAAGACTTTGAATGTAAATTTGTACATTTTGACCATTTTTTAACTAATATATTAACATAATGTTATGTATTGATTTTTAGACTAATGTATTGTATTATATTAAGTTAATTCTATCATATGATATTTGGGCTGTGTGTTATGTGGTTTATGGCTCCTATATAAATGTTGCTTTTAAATGAACCTATGTTAAAGCATTGAGAAAGGGTGAATACCTGAAAGCTTTGTGTCTGTTATAAAGGTCATTTTTGCTCAGCATTGTGTTATTTATTATATTTTTTTTATCAACCAGGAAAAGACATTGTGGACAATTAATGGAGAACTGAAGGAATTTATTCGGTAGGGGAAAAAGGTGAGAGCTGAGTGGATAAGCTGATCATTTTCATAGAACAAGATAGTTTAGGATTACCTGATTTGCATGGATATTTTACAGATATTCAGTTAAGGGTCATATACATAACAAAAGCAAAGCGTTATAAATGTAAAACAGGATGATGACGAAACAGGGGCATGGGTATCTAGACATACGGACATAACAGGATTTTGTATGCAAATCCTCACGAGAACAACCATAACCATCATACAGGCTTTTATACTCAATAAAGCTGCAGAAAGTACTCTAAGAACTAAGTCGACACTGAATAGAGAAAGGAGATTTTGCCAATAGGGATGACTGCAAGTAGGGGTACAGAAAACAGGCAAGATAGGGCTGGAATTTACTAGAGAAAATTGGGAAAGGAACCAATGTACTGGGAGCAAATTAATGAGGGAAAGGCAAGAGAATGGATGAGGCCTAGCAGATGTTTGCACTAATGATGGCCTTTCCCAACAGGGACTGATATAAGAGTATAAGCAAAGAGAAAGGGATACAGGGAGTCCTAAAAGAAAGACCAGCTCCAGTAGAGTTTTTAGTGGAGTCTATAACAGAAGCTGCTATTAAAAAGGGCAGTTGGTACAGCATGTAAAATATTGCATGGTAGCTGTCAAAATCAATCAGAGGAGTTTAGAAAAGATTGTGAAGAAACTGGAAAAGCTATTTACAAGTGAAGAATGGGAGGACGTATGTATAGCTCCCAAGTATACAACAAAGTCCAGAAGGTTTAAGATTTTTGCTTGGAAGTCTTTACAAAGTTTTTTTTTTTTACCATGAGTAAACTACAAAGAAATCTTCCTCAGGTAAATAGCAAATGCTGAAGATGTGATGGGGGAGAGAGAGAGATGGAGAGAGGTAAATGGGAACACTGATTCTGAAATCACTCTGTCAGAAATATTGGAGAACAAACTACAGTAACTAAGGAAATTATTCTTTTGAGCTGGTTACATGACCCTAGTTGTTTAGACATATTAAGGCCTTAAGAGTAATACTATTGGCTTCCAGAAAAAAAAAATACACAATTACTAGAAAATGGAAATTAGAATCTAGACCAACTGTAATTGAACCATTTAATACAGTTAAATAAAAGAACTGTAAGTGAGACCATTAGAAAAGAAAATGAGCAAATTACACACAAACTGAAGTTGCGGGAACACTATATGCAGAATAATGTTCTGGAGAAGAAGTGAAGTTTATAGAAAGATGGAATTGCACAATATATATAATATTGGACTGTACATTTCTAATAAAGAAAGAAAAAACATATGCAATGTATAATGAATGAAAAAACATTATGGTTAATTTTCATTTCTGCTGATGCATGTGTGCCTACATATCAAGTGATTATTTTTAACACCTTTTTTAAATTAAGATGCAACAGTTGGATTTGTTAAGGCTGATGGAAATCTCTAGGATTTGTTAAGGGTGATGTAGATCTCTAGCATCTGCAAGCCAAGTTATGGTAAAGTGATGTGATGTGATCTGGGATGATGGCGTTTCTGAAAAATACAAAAAAAGCTCTCAGTTAACCAAGGGTCTGAAAGCAAGATATGTGCTAAACCCAGGTAGGGAGGATAGTTCTTGTTGCACAGAAAAAAAGGTATTCCCTTTGCAAAACTTCCAATATAAACCCTTCAGTCCTGTAGTCTTCTCACAATGCTTCCGCACAGAGATCTAGGTTTGTGCTTGGGTTCCTCTCATCAATTCCAGTAGAGGATTTTTCAAATTCTGCCATAATCAAGGTGGTAGGGTGGGCCATATGTTTACCTCTCAAAATTCTGTGGAAAGTAAAGTTGAATTCCTGGTACATAAAATAGTGCTTCATATTGTGGTCTTCTATAAGGAGCTAAAATTAAGGTTAGTGTGGAAGTACGTCTTTCAATAGAAGATGTAGATGTCTGCGCAGTCAAAGAAACCTGGTTTAAGGCCTCGGAGAGTACCTCGGCCCTGCAAGGCTATAATGACTTCCACACCTTTAGACTGTAAAATGAACATGTGAAAAACAAAGGAGGCAGTCTCAATCTACATTACTGATAAATTCACTTCCCTTTTAGTTAGGCTGGACAACTCCATGGAGTTGCTCCAGGTTCAGGTTATGGTGTGTGCAAGACCCCCATTCAAGTCCTAGCCTGTTATAGCCCCCCCCAATGGGTCACGACAGCCACAAAGTCTACTTAACCAAACTGAAGACAATCCAAATGTTACCAAACACACTGGTTATGGGGGATTTCAATTATCCCACCATCAACTGGGAAACCTACTCTAGCCTTAACTCACCAGCACAAAAGTTCCTTGACTTTGTGAATTCAAATGCCCTGGAGCAAATTGTCCATACCCCAACAAGAGGAACAAACATTCTAGATCTGTTCCTCACCAACATGCCAAACAGGTTCACTGCTGCAACTGTTAGACCCTCATTAGTTAAAACTGACCACAAATCCATCACCTTTGAACTGACACCAGAACTCACAAAGAGTGAAGCCAGACTTAAAAAACTTCAAGGCAAACTATACCATCCTAGATGAAGGTAAAAATGCATTCCAAACCCTACCCCAAGCTTAAAGTGGTAACTACGCCAAAGCTTACACTAAAGCCCTGTACAATCAACTTGCATTAAGTGTATAAACCTGGCTGTACCAGACAGAATCAAAGCCAAAGCCCCAAGTAAAATGAAGCTGTCATGGTGGACTTCCAGCATCAACAAACTCTACAATAAATGCAAAAAGTTGCTGTCCAAGAAAACAAAGACAAAGATCCAAAAATGGAAAAGCACCCTCCTCAGCTGTAACAGGCAAATAAGATTTGTCAAAGCCTCCAAGAGGTCCTTTGAGAGAAACCTAACAAGCACTGCCAAGGATAACTACAAGGCCTTTTACAGCTATGTACGTTACCCTAAAGGGTAGGACCCAAGCATGTGCAGAACTGGTGGCCAACAGTATCACACACACTGATCTCACAGAGATACCAAACCTGCTTCCAGACGGTTTTGGTGAAAATTTCACTCCCTTATCCCCTCCTAACTTACAACAACCCTCCCCCAAATGCCTCCCCACCTTACATATCTGAAAAGCAGGTTGTCAAAGTCCTGCCCCAGGCAAAGAATACACCCTCTATAGGACCAGATGACATCACAGGCTGTCTTCTAAGCAGGCTAAACATGAACTAGCATCACCAAAACATGAACTAGCATCACCACTAAGTACCCTTTTCAATCATAGCCTAACCACAGGCTTTCTTCCTGTGGAATGGAGAACAGCTACAGTTATTCCCCTCCACAAAGGTGGCCTAGTAACAGACTTGGGGAATTAAAGACCCATAAGCCTGACCAGCCTCCTCAGTAAGGCCATGGAAGGCATCATTATGGACCTCATAAATAAAGACATAGGTAACCTCCAAACACTGGATCCTACCCAATTTGGCTTTGTAAAGAGCAAATCCTGCCTGTTAAATTTGGTGAATTTCTATGAAAGTGTGACAAAGGCCATGATAAGGGTAAATCTGTGTACACAGCATACCTCGGCTTGGCAAAGGCTTTCAATAAATCTTACATTCAGGCATTACTGAAAACCTTAGCTAACTGAACATAAACCCTTTTGTTGTAAGATGGGTTGCCAACTGGCTCACAAACCGGACACACACCATCAAAGTGGGTGACTCCACAACCAGCAAATCTGTTACCAGTGGGCTGCCACAGGGGTCAGTGCTAGGCCCCCCTACTGTGTGGTATATACTTCTCAGAAATTAAAGGTCAAAACTAAAGGGTTGTGGCTGACCAAGTTTGCAGACCACTGCAAACTAGGTGCAAGCATTGAATCCCCAAATGATGTCAGTATACTCCAGAAGGGTCTCACACAGATCGACGACTGGTGTATTAGTCACAGTCTCAAACTGAATTCAGAGAAATGCATCATCATTCTCTTTGGTGCAAACAATGTCCCTTTACATTATGAAATCAACAACAATACCCTAAAGTACCCATGAAGTGGTAAGGGACCTGGGATCATAGGTTGACCACGACCTTAACTTCGACCACCACATGTCTACCGTTCTAAGAAAAGCCTTTCACATAGCTCACTTGATTAGTAAAGCCATTGTGCCTCAAGAGCAAAAGTTGTTATAAAACCCTTATACTCAGCACTTATCCAGCCCATAATTGAGTACAACGCCTTATTCAGTATGTACCGTACTAAGCACCTGCAGCAATTAGAGAGATCTCAGAGGTTTCTAACAAAGAAGATCAAGGTGCCTCCAGCATGTGCCTTACATGGACCAACTAAAGTCCCTGTCACTATATGCCATATCGTATAGACTTCTTTGGGGATACTTATGCCTAGCCTACAGAGCAACCCATGACCCAAACCTAATGAACTTACTGCATATCCGTAAATAAAATGGGTCTAGGGCTACCCATTCCAGGGACTTAAATATGGCCTGTGACTTAAATAAAACATGCTGGAGGGACACTTATCTCCCAGTGACTGCTATGTCTTTGGAACAGGCTACCAGTTCATGTGAAACAGAGCACTTCAACACTGTTTAACAGGAACCTGGACGAGTGGATGAGCAAGTAAATTTTTACCGGGGATAGCACTCACAACCCCCCTGGACATGGGCAGTCATCATTAAATACATTCTTGGGTATTGACTAGTATTTGGACGGTATTACACTGGGTTGAAATGGCTAGGCTTAAAACGACCTCTGGGTCGATAGCCAAGTAATCTCCTCTGATCCTAGTTAGTTCGGTGGCAGCCATTCTTTGAAGAAAAGCATTTGCCACTTCAGGTATTAAGCACAGAAACTTTTCAATTATGCAAATCTGACTCATAACACTAACCAATAGTGAGTGACTGAGTAAGTGTGTGTTGGGGGAGGGGAACTTAAGGACTAAATGCTCTCTTCCACAGCAAGGTGCGATGCCAATGTCTCAGAATAGTGAAAGCATAACCACAGGAGTTTCAAACATAAGAGGATATACTCATCAGGCATCTATCACGGAGACCTCCATTTTTTTTTTTTTTTTTCTTCCCTCCCAAAATTTAAATGACATGGTAAGCCACCCAACCAAGTTAACCCAGACTCACCACTGCAGATTGAGGTATATTTTCATCACTCAGAATCCTCTTTTTTAGCATCGGTAGATTAGAGTTTGCCTTAACTGTTTTGTCATCATCACTTCTTCCAGCCATCAGAGGAGACAGTTGTAGCTGCAAAAGCATAACAAAAAAAAGCTTAACCAACAGATTAAACATTTCAGGACAAAGTTCAGCCAAGTTTCAAGAAAGCTGTAGAATGTCCTGCATGATTTTTCTCTCCTAAAAAGTAAGGATATTGATCTTTTTTCAGCGAGTTCCTAACCAGTGCCATAAATCAACCTAAAAATACAAGAGTAACATCTAAATGTACAATTTGTCCAACAATTCAGATTTCCATAAACGAAATGCAATAACCATGCAAACACACTCAGCAAATTTAAGTCTTCAGTTATTTTGCTACTTATTCACATGACTAGATAAACATGGGCAACTTCTCACATAGACAAAGTTATGTACTTCCAATAACTTCAAAAAATAAAACAAAAAAGTCTAACGCCCTCAAATAAAGAAGTTTAATAAAATAAAGCTTAGGTAAAAACTCTTCATCAGTGTTTTTACTTGAAAGCTTTATTATTTTATTAAACTTCTTAATTTGAGGACGTTGGACTTCTTTGTTTTACTTTTTGGACTGTATTTCTGGTGCTTTGAAGTCCTTTAACTGCTTTGGTGATTTATTTTGTCTTTGGATTACTTCCAATAACTTTACATTTTTTTCCTCATCTGTCCGATACAACATGTGGGTCCTTGAGCTCTTTGTCGGATCCAAGCTGCCAAAACTAATACTACAATACCTTTAAATTTCTGTCCTGCCCATAATGCATCATCAGGTGAAGCTCCTTTAGAGTTTACTGCCCAAAGGTGTAGAGAAACCCGCTACCAACCTCAAAAGGTAGAAAGGCCCTACATGTCCTCCACACTTAGAAACGGGGATATGGGAGGGAAGTCATATCAGAAAAACAAGGATGACAGGATCCAGAATCATGGTTAAGCACATCCCACCCATCCGACAAATCATATGGGTCACAATCCACAGCTACTTAGCATTTGGATGAATCATAACAGGAGACCCTTGAAGACAGTGGCTCCAAAAGGAAGCTCTTGATCTTTAAATCATATCCAGCTTATGTCTAGCACAGGTACATAAGTAAGCCCAATACTGGCAACATCAATCTAGTCTTCAGAAGAATTTTAGGAGGAGGCAATAGATGTGATCACCGACCTTGTTGAATGAGCTTTTGGTCTAAGGTGCAAAAGACAGTTGTTGGAAGAATAAACAAATGTTATACATCTGACGATCCATCTGAACAAAAATATTGGATACCTTCAAGTCAAACATATTAGGGAAAAAGAGGAGGGTCTTTTCTGATGGCTCCAATTCTGCAAAGATAAAAGAAACAATTGTCTTTGCACATCTAAAGCGTGAAGCAAGTATTT